>NC_092642.1:635242-947863 GCF_039555335.1 Amphiura filiformis | reverse complement strand
GGTGGAGGAGGAGGTGGAGGAGGTGGTGGAGGAGGCGCAGGTGGCGGTGGTAGTGGTGGTGGGATCGTGTGCTCAAAGGAGGGCTATTGCAGTCTAAACAACTTTATAACCAGATCTGGAACCAAACGTGCAAGTCTTCGATATGAACCATCGGAAACTGAACAAAGAGATAAAGGAGGAACATCGGGTTTGTCCGGTGACTTTATTATTCGATATGACATCAACCACGATCTTGATGTTGGCGATGTTACGGTAGGTTTTGCCATTTAGGGATTCAATCATGTTTTTAACAGCGATGCAAAACGCAAAGGTTAAACCTGAACAGTTTTATTTAAACTGTTCATAGCCACATCAATCGCTCCCATTTTGGCAATCATTAACGCCCAATTAATAAATGCGATGAAGTTTATGATCAAGAGTAACAATTGAAGTCTTTTTGGGAGGTTAGTATATATCTAGAAAAATAATTCTAAATTATTGACAATACACCAATTTTGTTGTCTTTCAGACAATTGGTGAAGTATTTGTCCACCGTTTTTCACCAGAAGGTCTCCTCCCCGTCCGCAAGAGCGTCGCGTTCGTTATTGACGTCAGTGGTTCCATGTTTGGCAAAAAACTACGCCAGACCAAAGCAGCACTGAAGACAATTCTTGATGAGATGAGAGACGACGATAGGTTCAACATAATATCATTTTCTGACCAAGTATACTATTGGCAGGAGGACAGACTAGTACGGGCTACCCCATCAAATGTTGCACAGGCCAAGGTTCACATAGACACACTGGAGGATCTGTACGGTAATAAAATGATCAGCTCAATTTGCCTAGTTTGAATATAAGTGTGGGTATTATCATAATCCGTTAACAGTATTAGAATTTATGTGTCCAATGAATGAGAGCCATACGATATCGACATGACTGTATTGAATTGAGATATTAAGGTCAATGTCCGAGGCAGCAAATAATAAATAAACGTTTTCACTACTGAGGACACTTTATTTGAATGTAAAGGATAGGGTAGCAACCTTTATTTATATTCTTTCACTGCAAAAATAGTTCGATTAAAAGAGAAAATACCACTTTCTTGCCCAAATATTTGAAGTTGTTTATATCAAGGTAAAGCGAGTTCCCGTATCCACAGCACAAGTTATAACGTGTAACCACGTGTGATGATCTGCGTAGATTATGTACGCTTTACTGCGTTCCATACGCATTCATCGCACGTAATTTCAGATATAGTGCTTTCACGTAACCCGATTTGATCAAAAGTGCGTAATGTTCAATAACGGGTCATCAGGTAAAAGAATTGTTTTTAAACCTACATTATATAGATGACTTTTTTATTCAAGGCGTATAATTTTGTTGTCCATGCAGGTACTAATTTAAACGCGGCCATGTTGGACGGTCTCCAGCAACTCGCCGGTGCAGGTGCAACGGAAAGTCTTGCTGCAGGCGAAACACCTGGAATCTGCATACTCTTTGTACTAACAGATGGTGTACCATCAGCTGGAGAAACCAACCTACGTGCCATTGAACGGAATATTCAGAATGCCAACGAGAGGGAAAAATGTGCGGTTGTCACTCTCGGTAGGTTCATGGCACTCACTATAAATAAACTATTCAATACCCCCACCCCCATGGAAGATGTGTGACACAGTTGAAGTTAAGATTGATTATAAATTTTCAGAATTTCTAGCTGCTTAACATGCTTTAGGTGAATTGGATGACAGGAACCTTAATTTTCCAATTTCAGTCACTTAGCTGCTGGTTATACATTGAAACTCTATTAGTTGCAAGTCCTCATAATGGGAGTATCTAGCCTCAGCCCTTCCGGGCTTGTGGCCTTGATTGGGGCCCAGTATCAACAAAAATACATTTTTACGATTTTTAATACTTTTTTTAATGAACAGTTGAATTATTGCAAGATTGGGCTGGCATTCTGCAAGTTTTTTTGTACCATTTAGATCGATAAATAGTATGTTATTCTAACTGTCGAAGTACTTTTGAAATGGAATAATGATGATGACGTCTTCATCTTTCCTAGGTTTTGGCGCAGACGTCGACTTGTACTTCCTAGCACGTTTGGCTCTGCAAAACAATGGTGTCGCTCGCAAAATTTATGAAGATGCCGACGCCTCACGCCAATTGATTGGCGTATACGATGAAGTAGCCACGCCTCTATTATTTGATATCATCATTCAGTACCTTGGTAACGTCGTGGATCCAGCAAGCCTTTCTAACACTGTGTTTTCCAACTATTTCAACGGATCCGAGTTAGCTATTTCCGGTAGATTGATAAACCCGAACACTGCTAATCTACCAATACGAATCACCGCAAAAGGAGAGAAAGGTGTCATTGAGATAGAGGAGTATGTCCCTATACGGGTATGTGGTAAAGTTGATTATATTCTCTTTAAATAGCCATTAAAGCCATAATGTAAGGACTTTTAATATGAAATTCGTCATTTGTTTTTCAAATCTGATTTTTTGGCATATGTGTGCACAATGTCCCAACTTGCACCTAAATGAAATCAATTTCAAGGCTCGTAATGAATCATGATTAGCATTGAACACTCAAACAATTGTGATATTTAATTATAGCATGTATAAGTAGGAACAATTAGTGGTAGGCATAATTATTTCAACATTTACCTTTTGTCTAGACAACATCATCACCACTTCTTCGGAACTCAGCTGAGGTACCTGCTGATTTCGCTGAGCGGACATGGGCCTTCATTACTCTCAGTCAACTTTTCAATGAGTTCACTGTCACCGATAACCCGGAAGACCGACGTACGATCATAGAACGATCGGCAGCCCTGTCTCAACAGTACAATCTTCTAACACCGCTTATGTCTATGTCGTTCGCTGATTCGCCTGCAGTTGTCGGTAGTACTGGGACTGTGACGGAGAGAACACCCCCTGGATTACATTGGGGGATTCAAGGGCCTTCTATTGGTGTTCGCGGACAAGGAGATACCGGACGTGGAATAGGATCAGCGGAGTGTTATGCAGCACCGTCGCCATCTCCTCCTGTGAGTCATGTCTAATACCAACTCCAAGTCATTTTCATGTCAAGAAATTTGATTTGCGTTTACACCAACTTTGTTGCCTTTCAGACAATTGGTGAAATATTTGTTTACCGCTTTTCACCAGATAGTCTCCTCCTCGTCCACAAGAGCGTCGCGTTCGTAATTGAGAAATGTAATGTGGAAATATTATTTCACGTTTAAGGAGCACTTCGTGATCCACATACTCATTTCCCCCAACTTACTCCAAAATAATAATTTTATTCCATCTGATATATGGAATCTTTTGTCTTATCATCTAAACTTTCTGATTTGTTCACTTACGCCTGCGCAATGCAGAGAAAGTAGATTAAACGATAGTCTTGGTTCCGGGAAGATAATATTCATATTCGCTAGCACTATCATTACGCGATCTTGGTGAAAATATTACATAACAATGTTTAAGCGCAATGTCTTGCTCTAGGATTGGAAGGTACCACCCCACAGGAACCGGCATTCATATTGGTATGCAGTCGAGTCTTTGGGAATGGAAAGTTTAAGCAGTAACGCCAATGGGAAGATAAAATAATTCTTATTTAATTAAAAGCAGTACCATATCTGGTGAAGAAAGGCATTGGGTTGGGTGGGGTGTAGATAAGCAGTCAGGTCCCGTGAAGATTATATTTATTCTATTTTTCATTTTTTATTTCAGCCGTCTACGCCCGATTATAATGACATATACAATCTTCACATCGTATCCAATGTAACAGAACGATACGCAAGAACCACTGTCACCGGAGATATAGCCAATAGGGGAAGCAATATAAATGACGTCACCTTTACGTATCAAATCCCACAGACGGCGTTCATTTCTAATGTAACAGTGTAAGCAATTAGTGTAACTTCTTTAATAGTGTCGTATCGTATGATTTCCAAAATTTATCTATGAAAGCAATCAGTCGTCGGTAGTAATTTTCTGTTATAGTTTTCAGCAATGTTCTTTAGCGGTCTGTCGATTTGGCGCACGGAAGTAGGGTTCTGATGTCTGATTGAATCGCGTCAACATCACATCGGCACCTCTTTCGTCGATCAAGCTGTGTAACAACACATGACCTAGTTCTTGGTTGGTTGAATAAGTTTTGATAGTCGCGCATGATCTGTGCCCGTAAAAGTCCTCCTGAAATGGTCCATGCAAAACATGCGTAATGACAAATCATGATTTCCTATACCGGTGGAACATTTTTATTTTTAGATAATTATGTAAATTTCTTATGTCAATCATATCGGTATCTACATTATTTGTTGAAAGTTTGAAGAGTCTTATAACTAAAAGACAAATGTTGCCTGCAGCACCATGCTGACTACTGGACGTATTCAATTTGGACAGAAATTACGTTTCAGTCTCTATTTCGTCCATGTACGTTTTCGTTATTACGTTTCCATCCCTGCCTCGTTAGACATGTCGTAAGTATTTAGAGTGGTTATATTTCTGGAGGGGTTTTTGAGGAGATTATAGGACAAAATCGAAATGATTCTTAAAAGAATAAAGCAACTTTATACCAGTTACTTTCTACAACTGTGACTTCACTGATGATTTGTCCTCTAAATGGTCTAATCATTCTTGAAAACAATACTTTTCAAACTCATTATCTTTGAGAGATCTTTTATGATTATACTACGAACTATTTATTTTCTAAACCCTCAGAGTAATAGATGGAAAAGAATACGTTGGTCGAGTTCAGGACATACGAGATCCTCAATTTGAAACAGGTCCAACAGCAGAGAGTTCAGATGGCAGAGTCATCCTGGTAACGAAACGGTAGGTAGACAAATTAATACAGGCTGTATCAAATTGTAATATTCATTTATAAATTAAGTACCGCCTATGTTGCATTTTGTTGTGGTAGTCTTGTCCATAATCACTGGAAACTGATGGGTACCAATCATTTTGATACACCCTGTATTGATATCAAACCTGGGATTATGGGAACCTTTGGGTCTCATTATTTGTATATCGTTGGTCTAAAGTATTTAAAAGTATACATATTTAGAATGGAAACATATTGACATGAACAAATGAGACACACCCGCCTGGTTTTTTATAATCATGTTCTACAGATAAAATCTTCATCTATTATTGTACTTTGATATGTTTGCAGCGATCCAACTAAAGACACAATTACTCTTCGCGTAAGAGACGTAGATCCTAACGGTGATGCAAGCTTCAAACTGATATATGATGAATTATTACAGCGAAGACAGGGATACTATGATCATCGCGTTAATATTTGGCCCGGACAGGTAAGTAATACAAATTAAGTTTTCGTCATTTGCCGAAATCATTTCTCGATGGCCGATGCGCACATCGCGGCCTATGCTAATTAGTAGAGTGGATTGCAACGTTCAGGTAACCCTACTTGAAATCTACACTCCCGTGTGGGAGATTAAGGTGAAATCTACCATAGGGGTGTAAAGGAGACGATCCTGTATAAACAGTAATCGGAGTGCCCATCTCTCTTTCATTTGCGATTGGGCCAGACTCCTCCATATGTAATGCTGCTATACATGCTATAGTGGGATCGCTACACCTCCTCCACAGCGAGTCTGTTACCTTCCCATCATAAGGATGCCGGTAGCCTACCCATTTATACACTTGGGTGGAGAAGAGTGAACGAGATAAAGTGCCTTACTCAAGGGCACAACACGATGGCGTCGCCGTGGCTCGAACCCGCAACCTTCCGATTATAAGTCAGAGCCCGTTCAGCTCGGCCGCCGTGCTCCCCTGTGTGAATGATCTGGAATAGCCCAATGTTATAGGGTTTTCTTGGAAATGATTGTGAAAATTAATTGCGATAACATTTAATATGCAGTTATTATATAAACATATTCACGTGAATAACTGTGTAACAGGTAAATGTCTAACTGCACGCCACATTTTCTGCTTCACGTTCACATCCGGACAACAACTGCTAAGAACAAACCGACCAGAAAATTGCCTGAAGTGCAGAGTGATATTTAATCCAAACCAAACATGATAGCGCCATAACACTTCATTTTCGTCATTCTTTTACCCCTTCAGGTAGTAGATGATATGCAAATAGACGTCTATGTCCTTGAGCCACAAGGTATTGAATATATTGCAGCCAAGTACGAAAGCCGTGATGATGAAAGTTCTATAGAGAATGCCGATCTAGATGATACTATTCGTAGAACCAGTCGTAACCGTGTACATGTACGCTACACACCTACAAAAGATGAACAGTTGGATTATGGGACAAAGGGACTGGATGGAGACTTTGTTGTGACATATGATTTGTTTCGTTCACAAGATGGGAGTCATTCTCAGGTACGTGGATTTTTATGATAACATTGAATGTCATGGCGTGTACGCACACGCTACAGCGACATGCTTGTATTAAGCGTGTCATACTGTCATCCAATTTCTTGCAGGATTTCAGATCGCCTATTCTACGTTCACCCCGTGAGAACTAACTGCCGATTGGCCTAAAAGAGGTCTTCATTATCAATTGGACCAATCAGCAACATTGTTAGAATAATTTCACCACGCAAAAAAAAATGGGGTGAATTATTTGCAAAGCTCCATTCTGGTTGGTGATTAAAGTGAAGATATCATGTAATTTACCAATCAGAGACAATGTTAGATCGACAGGTAGTGCTCAGGGGGTTAAGATTGTTTCTATTAATCATGTTAATAGAGATGTTGCCGTGTTCCATTCCATACGTTGACGGCTTGCGCTTTTATAAGGCCGTTTGGGATCCGTTTGTATGGACCACTACCTGCATATATGATGATATTATCAAACTTGTATGTCATATACTTGAGGCACAAAGCGCGTGGAGCAGTACAAAACGATCATCTGAACGTCGTGCGGGCGTACGCGTCAGAAGTATGAGTCAAAGATGTAAACATAACCTCCTTTATTATACGGGGCGATCTCCCATCAATTGCCAATAATTATGCGCGTATATGAAGTCAATTTTCACACCATACTGTATCCTTATTATAATGATATCTTACAATCAAAATGGATCGTATTAATAGTTAAACTTTCCTTCGTATGTTCAATATCCTTGGTTTTTATTTAACATTTCGTACATGCAAAATATTCAATACAGGTTTTAAATAGTTAGGGGTACGACCACAGCGTATGGAAATGGCAACCTCTACAATATGATCACATCGTTGTGGAAGGCGGGGATTTGTGACAACCCCTTCGTCCATGTGTATTAATGGAATCGATTTGATCTACTGTTTTATTCCATCAGGTTCAAAATGGCTACTTTGTGCACTTCTTCGCACCAAGCTCACTTCGACATGCCGCTAAGCACGTGGTATTTGTCATCGACGTCAGCGCTTCTATGGCGGGAACTAAATTAAGCCAAACTAAAGCCGCAATGGACGAAATCTTTACTAATCTGTCACCTAATGATAGATTTAATGTGATTGCATTCTCGGAAGGTATTGAGCATTGGGGAGTAGAAGACTTGTGCCTGCGTCTGTTAGTAATCTAAGAGATGCAAGATACTTTGTCAATGGCTTAACGGATCAGGGTGGTAAGTTTATAGTCGACATACTTTTGTTATCATTAAGTTACATAAATATAAATTTACTCATGCATGAATGAATGAATAAGCAGGATTCAAGTGCAATTATAACGAGGATACTTTCTTATTTGCATTTAATATCTTGCCATCTCACCAATTCACTTTGATTGTGGACCAACTAAAAACTTAGAATTTAGCGCACTTCACCAAGCCAAAATGAATCGCTTCACATTGGTAAGATTTGCATCATTTCCCGCTTGAACACTGACCCCCTATGTGCCCTTACATTCCAGAAACTAACCTTACTGCAGCAATTCTCGAGGCTGATCGTCTCCTTGATCAAGAAGCAGCATATCTTCCTGACGACGAAAAGGTCCTATCCATGATGATAGTTCTTTCAGATGGTAAACCTACTCGTGGAATCACCGAACCAGATGAAATCATCCGCGTAGTGGACACTGCACTCAATGGTGAACATGCACTATTTGCTCTTGGATTTATTAGTGTTGGGCGCAACGTGCCGCTTGATTTCAATCTGTTACTACAGTTAGCACTACGAAATAATGGTCAAGCACGTAAGATTTTTTCCAGTGCCGATGTCAGAGACCAATTAACAAATTTCTACTTTGAGGTTTCCAAGCCACTCTTGTTTGGGATTGAGATGGATTATCCTGGCGCTGTAGCAAGACCCAATACTATCACGGACCGTCTTTTCCCAGTGTACTTTGACGGATCCGAACTTGTCACTGCCGGGAAGCTTTACCCTAGGCCAACGTCCGATAGACTACGAGCTACTATAAATGGTAATACGGCTACTGGTGAATTTCAACGCACACATGATGCCGATATCAGGGTGAGAATTAAGTTAATGCAAGTGCCTTTAATACATAATAATATTTCGTGAAGTAAAAACACACACTGTGTGTAGAATAGCGCTAACGTAATGGCTATTCTTCTATGACCACTGTCTTATCGGCTAATCTTTTTATTATTTCCACTTTACACAGTACACCTCACCGGAGCTTTCTGCAGAAAATTCGGTTGATCGTGTGGTTGAACGTATATGGACCATCAAAACCATACAAGACCTGGTAAACAAGTATGCCGTCACCAGTGATCCTAATGCACGAAAGTTATTGCAAGATCGCATCGCTGAACTCGCCTTACCTTATAACTTTGTCACACCAATTACACCTCTGGTTTTGACCAATGAGAACGATGGTCAGCCTGCACCTGCCGCCAAGTTTCCATTGCCAACTGTTGTTCATTCGGGGGCTATTCTTGACGCGTTGAAACGTGCATTGGAGGATATTGATCCTGGACCAGGTATGACATTCAAATAAAAATTCGAATTTTACCATGTTTGGAACAAATGGAAAAAAATGCTTATAAACGTCGCAAATGGTAAACAAGAAAGCAATATAAAGCCAAAATATAATATTTAATATGAAGGTAGGGTAGATGCGTATAAGCGAGCTTAAGCGCAAGTGATGCCATCAAGTTCAAGTTGAAACGTGCATTGGAGGATATTGATCCTGAACCAGGTAAGACATTCAAATAAAAATTCGAATTTTACCATGTTTGGAATAAATGGAAAAAAATGCTTATAAACGTCGCAAATGGTAAACAAGAAAGCAATATAAAGCCAAAATATAATATTTAATATGAAGGTAGGGTAGATGCGTATAAGCGAGCTTAAGCGCAAGTGATGCCATCAAGTTCAAGTTCGGAAACCATGGCTAACATTATTTGCAATGTTTAAGCATGAGCTATTATGACTAAAGTTGCGTGTATTGATCAATTGGCGGAGCAGTAACTATAAGGTAGAATATGCCATACAGACAATTATTATATTCATTGCCCCTTTTATCGAACATGTACTTCTTATATATTCAAATGTAGTATTGCATTTACATGTAGTATTTTTGCCTGATATGTTATACACTACAATAAATTAACGATCAGTAAATGTTTCTGTTTCTTATGATTTCAGATGAAAAACCACCAAGTAAAAACAAGCTGCCTGTCAATACGGAAAGTTCGGTGGGTGAAAACATCACTTCTGGGAATACAACCTGGTCGCTCTACTAAAGTGCTAATAATAAGCACTAGGCCTATACAACATATTTAAAGTGCTACATATAATATTGAACAAATGGTTGAAGAATGATAGCGCCGCCTGTCGTTGTTTTTACACTTTATAGCATATAAACTTAAAATATGATACAAGGCAATTATGTGTAATGATACATTGTAAATTCTTTGGTAGAATGAGTTATAACCACCTGCTAAAGCCCAAAACGTTGGTAGAATATGGCAAATTGTTTAAGGGAAAGGGATCTGTAGCGTCATTACGAGATAACACAAAATTAACACTATTTTCGCAATTCCTTTTCCAGGACGGTATTGAAGTAAAGCGCATTAACATCGACTCCTTGATTGCTTTACGATTTGCTACAACAACGGTCACTACAACGATGGAGAATACTGGTACTGACCCAGGATATGCCGTATATAAACAAAAACTACCAAACGATGCATTCATTACCGACTTTTCCTTGTGAGTACTTGTGAATAGTAATACCAGTTAAGTGTCTAAAGGAGAAACAATAAACGAAATATTTCCACACTGAAATTCGAGTGTTCAGCCTGAAGCCGTAACTCACTATGTCCAGCTGTGGCTCCTTGCTTTGGCCTTCAAAAATCCACATTTGCCCCACAAGGTCTTTTGTTTTCTATTGCATTTTGTCATGAATAATGGACTGTATCTTCTATAGTGCCCTGGCGACTTTATGCTCATTATGTTGGAGCAGGTGAATGTGAGTTGAGGCTTTCTGGCTCTCAACGCTCGAATTGATTGTTTATTGCTTGTAAAACATGCTTCTTCGACAGCTCTTGCTGACTGGACCTTTTGTACTAATTGTAATTAGTTGTAACTTTAAAGTAATCTTAAAATAGTTATATGTATAGCAATAGCGACAACTTTAAAATTAATTAAATGCCACTCTGGTTGATAAAAGGCACTCCCGCTTGGGACATGGTGATGTTCATTAACTTGTATATCTTTCTCTATCTTCAGGACTGTGGATGGTAAAACATACAATGGAGAACCTAATCAAGTGAGAGATAACATTCGTAGTGATCTACGAGATGGATCACTGGAGACTGGTAACGGAGGAGGATATGTATCACAACTGTAAGTAATTATTTACTGGAGTTAAACCTACGTTATGTGACACAAAACACTGACAAATAAAAGTTTAGCTTTGTGAAGAAACTTTTATATAGTAATGCCTTATCCTTAATACAGCTAGAGATTTCTACAACTCACGGGTAATGACGGAGATAATAGAGAGATTGCGAAATTTACGTGAAACGTGACACGGGAACGCGAACGGCAAGCTACATTAGTCGAAAATCGGTTATTATGCCCTCTAGAGGGTGAAATCTATTGTGAATTGGTCAATCGTGGAATTACCGTAAGGCGATTACGTTGCGGTTGGTAGCAAAAAATGACGTTCCAAAATGACAAAAAAACCGCATTATAAAATGCAGAAAAATGTAATGTTTGTCATGTTATGAAACGAATCAAAGTATCCTAATAGAACAAGTAGAGTCTGACATGTAATAAAATCCATTTTGGGGGTTAAAATTTGATTTCGTATAGACAAGAAGAAGTGAACAAATTTCGATTTTTTTTCGACGCGAATTTGAACGGGCAGATTGTCTATTCATTTGTGTGTGGAAAATGCCGTCCAAAAATCAGCTTGCGAAGAGGCGTTTTAGGCAAGATTGTGTCGTGTTACGGCATAAATGCGGTATAATTGTCGGTTTGGGACGGGGAACAGAAGTTCGTGCAACGCTATTTTTCGCCTTGCTTTTTCGTTGTGCATTAAACAGCTTTCAAAGTGTTTTGCTTATGGATACTATTCAGCAAACTCCAAAATGTTTTTAAAACCATGATAATGCATGTGTTTTTGGTTTTAGTTAAAACGTTTTGATAACATATCGATGTATGTTTATATAAAAATCATGAAAACTCGTGTTATACTGAAAAAATAATACAACATTTTAAGCCAAAATTCGAAATGCTATAGTAAAATATCATTGGCAAACATATTTAAGTGTCTATTGTGTTAGAACGTTTATCAGCAAGTTTAGAACAAAGGGTTTTTTGAATGTTATTAAAACTTTTAATGCCCTTGACCCTCACATAACCTTTAACCCGACATTTAACGTTTTCTGTAATATATTTGTGTTTGCTGGGTAGTAATCGAACTAGGCATATTAGATTATCTATTTTCATTTTGCTTTAGAAAGTAAACAGGGTATTATTTATATGATAATGGGGTTGGTTTCTTGTTATTCGAATAATATACACCAAGACTTCCTAGGCATCCAACACCAAACTCTGTTTAGATTATTTAGACAAATAGCATACACGTGTGAACATAGGCCTATATACTCATTTTCCAATAGCCCGCAAAACTCAAATATCGCTAATCTGGACTGAATGCTTAGAGCATTATAGGTACAGCCAGTCGTATTTGCATATCAATACCGAGGAAAGTAGTTCGATGAAAGAAGATAATATTCTCTGGTTCGATGCACCCAAGGTGAATCAATGGGTGCTTCCTATTACCTTTAGATTATTTGTCTCAGCATAGCGCCATCATGATTGCAATAATGCGTTTACATGTAGTCTTGGTTCAGACTCTATGCGGCTATCACGAACATACTAGGAACGACGAGCATTAGGACCGACACAAACTGGCTGTGTAGGAGGCTAGTTTGGATGTGAACGGGACTATGACGTTCTACCGCAAAATGCAGAAATCCATAACCCGTATGGCGTTTGCAGTGAACGCCTCTCCGCAATCTCTCTATTAACATGAATAATACAAACTTTTCGCTGAACAAGGAATGATCTTACGGTCAGGTCAACACTAATTGAGTTAGTCTTAGACCTCCAGTCGTTTTGATAACCTAACTACAGTTTACAATTATACACAGCATCACATTCTGTGTATTTTATTGGTCAGAAAATAAATCCTCTGATGTAAAAAGAAGATCGAAGATTCGACATTTCCTCACACCGACGAATACCAAATCGCTAATAGACTCTCCCTATATATTACCTATGAAGTGCCTACAGGTCATGTATTTTATATAATTTTGCTTGTGTTTTGTCGTTGCGACTGAACGTTTGAGCGGAAACGTAGCAGCGTTTGTCTCAATGGCAAATTAACGCGCAAAGGCTTCGGACAATTATGTACCTTGGGGAAGCTTTAACATCCTTTGCGACATAATGAAGAATGATTAATTGGTAACTTAAATCTACATGTTTGTTTCTGTACTTTTCTTTAGAAATCCAGACACCAAACTGTTCTTAGTATCATCTCGAGTACAGCCTAAGCAAACAGCAGTATACAGTTTAACTTATGAATATCTTATACCAAGACGACATGGAGTGTATGAACAACGATATGGCATCTATCCAGGACAGGTTAGTTAGACATTCTCAAATATTTTTCTTCCATTCCACTCCCTTACCTACATAAATGGAGTTTCATCCTGGTATGCCAATCTCTTTTTATAGAAAGGCAAATAATGCATTTTGATAGATCCGTTGAAATAGTGTAATAAGTACACTCCATGTCTATTTAAATCTGACTACAAAAATTAAATTTAACGACATTAAACGAGATCTAATATTCGTCACTTTTTTTTCTTTCTTTTTTTGTGTAGATTGTGGATGATATAAGTATCGATGTAGATATTGTAGAGCCCCAAGGAATCTCAGAAGGCAATGTGATGCTACAAGACACAACAACCCACGATATGAAACATTTAATAAGTAAAGTACGAGACTCACATTGGACTATTAGTTATCGACCTAACCACAGAGATCAAACTAGGATATCATCAGATGGAATCATGGGAGATTTCATCGTCCAGTATGACGTAACACATCCAGATGCTACTAGTGGTGGCACTATTCAGGTAATAACAAAAGTGCAGCTGAAGATTGTCTATTTAAATTTCATAATCAAATTAAAGATTTCGAAATTAGAAAAGCTTCAAAATACTAAATTTTACCTACCGTTGTTTACAGAAACATTTAACATGTTTAACATATGTTGCAAATTTCACGTGTTACTTTTTCTTTAATATTTAGGCTCAGAATGACTACTTTGTGCATCATTTCTCGCCAACATGGTTGACTGTTCTCAAGAAGAACGTTATTTTTGTCATCGACACGAGTAGCTCTATGGCTGGTACAAAACTGATGCAAACCAAAGATGCACTGAACACCATCCTGAGTGATATGCGTCCCGGAGACAAATTCAACATTATTTCATTTTCAAATCAAATCGGTTTTCTCGACCGATATAAGATGGTGGAGGTGAACGCTAATAATGTTGCGTACGCCAAGTCATACGTCGATAATCTTCAACCACAGGATTGTAAGTTGCCAAATCTTGTGTTATGGGTAGCTAGTTAAGAATGTACAAAGCAGTATAATGGGAATAAACTGTTTTAACCCCCTGGACACTACTGGTCATCTAACAGCATTTCGGATTGGTTGATAATTTGAAATGCTCATTTCAATTGTCAATTATGCCCGGGCTTTAAACTATTTATGGTCAAACTTGCATTTGCAGATGATCTTATTAATACCTTCCTTGATTGGTTCAAAATTTGACACAATATTCATTTTGGCCAATCGGCAGGTAGTTCTCATGGGGTTAATAACATTCAAAAAACATATTTGAAAACTAGCTGCAAAACATACAATCATAATGTTGTTTACGTGTTGACAAATATTTTGCAAAATGTTTGCCAAGATATATTTTATAATATCATTTTCACAACATTTTAAAAATGCTGTAGCGCGGTTTTTTTTCATATAAAACTTTTATAGCCATACATTAAATATTATTAAAACGTTTTGACCAAAACTAAAAATACACTTGTTGCTGCTGCTTCTGTTACGCCTTGTCGCCGTTGTTCGGCATAGCACCGGCTATCAGCTAATTCAATTGCGTTTTGCTGCTTCAAGTTTCAGTTGCGGATTCAGATTCTTCAGATCTTTGTTGATCATGGACATGTTGTTACCGGCCTTCCTCTTAATTCTTGGTCTTTTGGTGGCTTAGTAATTCAGATTTAGTTTACGCAAACTTACGCAGGACTGGTGACCGACCCATTTGAGTCTTCATTAGTTTATGTTTGCAAGTCCAATATGCTTCTTTTGTTTATAACACCTTTATGTATGTTTTACAAAAGTTTTATGTGTTTGGTGGATAGCAATTGCAATTATCTTAAACGCATACATGGTATGTTTTATCGAAAACGGGAATTTACCCGGCTTTATTGATTCCTTTATTTTCTCGGTTTTATTTTGACAGCTACTAATCTCAACCAAGCAATATTGGATGGCATCAAAATGTTACGTCGAGATGATGAGCGCCGCCGAGGACAGGAAGAAATCGTATCTATGCTGATTGTACTTACCGATGGCGAACCAACTTATGGCGTACTCGATACGGCGGAGATTGAGAAAAACGTTAAAGACGCCATTGCTGACGACTACTCTCTTTTTGCACTTGGTTTTGGTGAAAATGTGGATTACAATTTCCTAACAAGACTGGCAGTACAGAATCACGGCGTGGCTCGAATCATACCAGTCAGAGCAGACGCCAGTCTGTTGTTAGAGAACTTTTACGATGAAGTAGCCACACCGTTACTCTTTGATATTGAGTTCTTCTATTCAGATGGGGTTCAACCCAAGTCACTTAGTGAAAGATTTTTTCCGAATTACTTCAACGGTTCAGAATTAGTTATTGTAGGACAGTTGGATGAGTTGAGACGTAGAGACGATTTGACGTCTTTTGTGTATGCGAAGAGTGCAACCGACGAGCTGTCTGTAACATCCACAAGTGACACTAGAGTAAGTGTGCATGATTGAATAATATAGATATGCAAAAGTAGGTCTAATGGATACGCTCATGATAAGTAACACAAATTGCGAATTATATTTAATCTATATCTAAACTCTAAAGATCCTGCCAGGATCGAAAGCTCAGGCCATTGACCGAATTTGCATTTATGCCTATATAAGTTCGGAAAGTTCTATATCTCAGATTATTTTTGACATGTTCATTGTGTTGTATATTTATGAGGAGTTTATATAATAATAGGTTTATTGTCCTTACTGTTTGTGGCAGAGGGATGCCGCAAACACGCAGTGAGTCATATCAATTCAAACAGTAAATAACATTACGGTGCCTCTGCCTTAAAAACAACGCCAAGACGTTGATCCACGCCTCAGCACAATTTACAGATTGTCGCTGACCACTACGGCCCACATGCCTTATACAGGTGTTTTACCTGTCACTAAAGTTACCACAGAAAAGGGTTGTAATATACTATGACCCAGGTGGATCAATGACTAAATGAGTTGCATGTAATAAGCATGTGCAGTACGATGGCGCTGCATGAAGTGGGTAAAGTCTTTTGAATTTGCCGGGTTTTCCCCAGCTTGAAGACTGCCCTCCTTTTGTGCACGCAATACTTTGAAAAGGCTTATGTCATGCTATGTTGTCAAAGAACGGTGACAACAATATCACTGGCGTGAATATCAGTCCACAGGGAGGATGTATTTTAACATTATGTCTCTTCGAACCACCTACAGGTTCCATCTGGCGAACTCATTCGAGCCGGTGTACCATCGGACCTCATAGAACGTATTTGGGCTTATCACACGATCCAAACTCTTGTACGAGACAGAACCCTCAAAGAAGAGAACCCATCAGCAGTGGATGATTTAACCCGAGAAATCGTGGATAAGTCATTGTCTTACAATGTGCTGAATCCCTTCACGACTATGACGATAACTGAAGGCGTGGGTGGCAATGAGGTTGTTATGAGTGTTACTGATAAGCCATTGCTTGCTGTTGAGAGGGAAAAACTCGAGATGTTAGTGACTCCAGGAAGGACTGTTGTTCAACCTACGCCAGATCCCACTTCTGGTCCTGGTATGTATAGAAAGTGCGCAAGTGCTGTTATCGCAAAATTTGGCCCAAGTTGGAGAGTAAGAGTTTTTAACCCAACATACAGGGTCATGGTAGATACATGTACACAGAGCCGGATTAAAATTTTGGGGGCCCTGGACCAGGCCAAAATTTGGAGGCCCCAAACGCACCGTGAGGAAGGCATGTGCACTCAAGTGGCCAAGTTTTTAGATTTAACTAAGTTTTAACCCTATAACTACGCGAGTGTTTACGCACCATTGGTTTCTACAGTAAAATCCATGATCTTCATTTCGCTCTTGTGTAAAATTATTCAAAAAAACAACAGATTTTTTACTTGTTAGGTTGAAATAGTCATTACTTTTTATATTTAGCCGAAAAACAATTTTGCCTATATTTTTGTACATAGCCAGAATTGTCCAAATTTACATGGGCGCCCTCACATTATGACATCATTATGTATATATAAATTATGTATGTGTGGGCGGGATTACACCACATTTCGCCATAATGCATTCTAGAAACGCTTGCTGTTAGAATAAGACAAATTTTAATGCTAATTTATTGCACATTCTAGGGAAGCGTGGTTACCTTTTTAAAATAACCGAGTGAGAGCGTTTTCAAGAAAATATTTTTCCTGTCAAAACTGAAGCCTCCTCTGTATAAAAGAAAATATGAATATTAACTGCACATCATATATAACGATTCGTGATACCCAATTGTGGCACATTTGATGTCGTTCATGAGGCAGAGAATTTTATTTCAATTATATACACGCCAAAATATTTTTTTAATTGAGTGTGAATGGCGATAGAAAAAACGTTGAAAATCCCATGTATAAATGACATTAGACCCAACAAATGATTACTGTTTCGTTTTTATGGTAATCTAATCTTTTATTTCCTGAAATAAAATTATGGGTCTAATGTGGGTTAATTGTATAATTGATGAAAACATCGACGTGTATAAAAGAAGCTACAAGAAAAATGGTAGGCCACGCCACATTGATAATCTATGCTTTTAGTATACGGCGAGTTCGTAGCGCACGTGTGAATCAAAATCGATATACTATTGGCCCGACTATTGTGCGTGTATAGTCTCATTTATAAAACACGTAGTTATCAACAATTGAGCGCTATTAATACACATTACTGTTTTTAAACAAATAAAATTCCAAAATATGGTACGTTTTCTGTCTTTGCTTGTCACTTGGTATGTTGAAGTAATGAAGTTGCGATTATATTTTTAAATTTTCATCATGACACCATCAAGCCTGATGGCCGAGCGGTCTAAGGCGCTGGTGTTATGTCAATATCGTATAGGAGTACATTATAGCGGCTGAGTGCAGCGTGGGTTCGAACCCCGCCGGCGCCTCTGACAAAATAAATTTCATATTATGTTAGGGAAATGTGGCTGGGAGAATGTATGTATGGCGAAGAGTGGTGTGGGGCGGGATGTTAAAATGTCAACAATGCATGCAGATTGAAGTTGCGTTCATTGTGAAATACTCAGTAAGTTTGCTTAGCTAACCTGAAGCTTGATCATTGTGGGGTATGAAGGACTTAAGAAAATATGAGAGAACTTTGAATATATTACGTGAAAGAAAGGCAAAAAACTAATTTAAGTCAGTTATTGGATCTGGAGTGTTTGTTGCGCACAATCAGAATGCTGGTGCCTCGTGGACAACAACTGAAAGTGGGTGTTGCACGGGTGTTTCAGTAAAAAATGCTCATAAAAATAATACTGTTGATGCTGTTCTTTTCAGTTTTTCACTAATTGACCATAGCATTTATATAAAGTTTCAACAACAGAAAAATTCAACTTGGTTCAAAATAATTATGGCATCTTTACCCTATTGCATTTATTTTGACTCGCCCTGTATGTATTTCTAATTAGGATTACACAACTGTTTCTGGCATATGAGCATAAAAGCGCATATCTATCAGGTGGCCATGGCCCGGGGGAGGCACTAGACTTTAAATTGATAGCGGTTCATAACTAGGGGTCTTTATGGGAGAGATTTCATGCCCAAAAGGGGTCATGGGGTGAGAAGCACAGAAAAATAGGGGGGGGGGGGTATCTGAACAGAAGCTCCTATAAATGGGAGCCATTCAGTGTTTAACCCTCCCCTTTAACCTAAATAGAGGGTTATAGGATGCGATGGAGTTGAAAAACCGCACATCCCCGTCATCCAATTTCAACGAGTGACCCCCCCCAACTCCATCTTCGTCATGGGTTAACAGACATCACTTGGTGAACGAACGTGAACTCGTGATGTCAGTTTGGTGCCATTCAAGAATGCCAATCCCAGCGGATACACCTGACGTTTTACCAACGTCGATACAACGTCAAATCTTAACCTTTACCTGTGCTTAACTTGATTGGTTCAGGTACATCGCGCGTTTACGTTCGTTCACCTAGAGGTGCTGCATATTCTGTCTGAAACGGCACAGATTTATCCTCATGGTTACATGTGATCATAATATGGTACTTACTCATTATATACCAATGTGGCCCTAATCAATTTGGAATATTGATCGACAAAGAGCATCTCATTGATTGGTTACAAAACGTGATTGTTTTCTTTACAGATACTGGCGGACAGACTTGCAGTCCTTGCATTTGCAATTGTGAGGGGCAACAAAACAGTGGCATAGATGCAATTGAATTAGTCAACGACAAATCTCTAGGTAAATGAAAAACAACATGGATTATTTCCCAGCCTTATTCTCTTTCGCTCTCTCTTTCTCTACGCACGCCACCCCAGCTCGCACACACCACCCCTACAAGCACCCCGCAAATCCTCGCATACTCACCCCATCCACATACAATGAAAATTAACCTACATGCACAAGCACACTCCTACTTAAACCAGGATTCTTGTCGGGACCAAGATTATGTGTATAAAATAGGCCAGTGGTTCTTTCTGGGGTACAAAAAACGTACCAGCAATAGTTTGTGTGCCAGCGTTTTCTCTTTTCGCACGTTTCAGGTCCGATTGGTCTTTGTGGAACCATGATTTACACCCCACAAAGAAATTGTACCCCATAAGCTATTGCTGTAGCTTACACAGTACCCCACAAGAATGCTCGCACAGGAGCACGCACCCTTGGCCAAAACACAAAACTACAATAGATTTTGACCAAGGTTAAACTTCTGATAATGTACGTTAAAAAGTTTCAACTTGTTGACCACAATTGTGTGCTTCACCTGGTAATTCGTGTTGGTTAAAAAATTTAACATGTGCGTAAAGCTAATACAGTGTGTATCAACATAAAGTATATAGCTTGAAAAATGCCACTAGATTGAAAATATGAGATATTTGGTCAAAATAATTTAGTTGATAGTTGAATCAACATATTGTCTTCCCACAACTTTAAAATCACTGGCATGTGACCATTAATAAAGACCAAGTGACTATTTTTGTGAGCCGTGTAAAAATTAGTTGTGAGAAGTCAGCTAAATGACATGAAAATCACGGTATCACCACTTTCTGTACAATAATTGACAGAACGCCTTGCGGAATTGTTTAGCAATCGTGTGATTGCTTTGAAGCACCAAGTGGAATAGCCCCTAAGATCTCTTGATCTTATACCTCAGGATTTCTTCTTGTATATATGTGGGGCTATTTGAAATCAAAGTCCTATTGCAGACCTTGATGAACTCATAAGGCGTAGTGTGAATGCCATGTTAAGGAGAGCCGATATCTGCATACAGAGGAATGACCTGGTGGCCATGTGGAAGATTTCAATTTTCATATTGCTTTGATTTGACTTCACGCAACTGCATTTTTACTCAGCTCACAGGAATAGATAACGAGTCCTTATTAATAGCCACACGCTATACAGTTATGGGAAGACAAGCATTTTGACCAAATACCTCGTACTTTTTAATCTAGTTGCATTTTTTCAACTGTATACTTTATTTTGACACCCCCTGTAATGATGATAGATACAGCAAAGAATTAAACGAGCAGTACGTGTTGTGAATACCTGAGATAATAGGTCCACATAGGTTCCTCCTAAATACTTTCTTTAATAAATCGAAAAATATTTGACAAAGTGCAAACGTGTAAAAAGATATGTGTAGCCATATTTGTTTTAGACATGGGTCAAATTATAGCGTCACACGTCATTGCGTTACAATGGCTTATTATGTAAAAAAGACCGTTTTAAACAGTGTTAAAAGTTGCATCTGAATCTATAGGAGTCAACTCTCAAACAATACAGTAGGCCAGACTTATTCATTTGTTTCTTAATGAAAACCTGACTAGTATGGACTCAGGTGCAACTTTTAAAACGGATTCTTTTCTTACACAATTAACCATTGTGACTGAACGCAATGATGTGTGACGCTATAAATTGCTCCACAGGTTAAAACAAATATGGCTATACATATCTTTTTACATTTATACATTTCGTAAAACATTTTTCGACTTATTTTAAAAAGTATTAGGGGGAACTTATATAATATTAGAAGTGTGCTTCGTAAGAGAGCTGCGTAAAACGTAAAAAGAGATCGCTATCGTAAAGTGTTCTTAATTTGTTATTTATTTTCATACCTTTTTCCTTGGCACTCATTTTCCTTACAGGTCTTCAACTCAGTGCGACATTAACGAGCTCCCTCATCGCAAAAAATGGCCAAGGCAGTCAATTTAACGTACTTATGAGTGAAATCTTCCTCACATATCAGCCCCAAGGCGCTAGTATAACACATGAAATTGTATTTGACAATCAATCAGTTACGTTGAACCGTCTCTATATCATCAATTGGGGAACAAAATGGCAGCTTCCAAATAGTGCTGGTGAGCTTAGTTTACGTGTGAAGGGCCGCAGAGCAACCATAGGTATAGGATCTGATATCAGATTGACCGTTGAGCGACAAAGACCTTCAAGAGGAGCACCGGGTAATTTGGAATTACTGGTAGAAGATGACACTGGATTGTCACGCAATGCTAAAGGATTTGTTGTAAGTAACAAAACAAAATCACCTGATTCACCTCGATTTTGGTGATACTTTTAGCACATTGTGCATCCACACCTTCACTGTAACCCGTTATTGTTTTCCATGTGGAGAGATGGAGGACGGCGGTAGAGCAGCATATCAATTTGTAAGCGCTCTTTAAACAAGGTCATTGTTCATTGAATTCACAACCGTATGACAAAACAGGCAAAAATAGTAACTTTACGCACAAGATTTGCAATTTAAAGAGAATTATGGTCATTGTTCATTGAAATCTACAATATAAGTGTGCTCTTTTATTTAATGACATAAAATCTACGAGTGATATTGTAAGGATCACTTGGGGTTTTGACTTTTAAAACCTACATTTTTGTACAAAATGTGCTTGAATAGGACGTTTTCAACAGATTTAACACATTCGCCTTGCTAAAAACATTGAATAGCGTTATCTGTTGACGGAATAAAAAATAGTGTTTTAGGGGAAAGTGTTAGCTTTCGTTCGATTTAAAAAAAATTCTGATAGGATGAAGGGAATATTCGGGGTTTTGACAAAAACTAGTCACAGGTGCTGTATTTTCCACTATTTACCAGCTAGAAGATCACACAGCTCTTATGATGCTATGCACTCAACCGTGTAGTGTAAACAATGGCTGTTTAGAGACAATTCACTACTTGCTTGGAAGCTCTTGGACGAAATTGTGTGCTCATGTGTATCGAGGTGGAAACTCTGTGCATAGATACGTTTATCGTTTTTTAGCCAAACCATTCCATATGGTGAGCTTCAGACGCAGAGCACTACCGTCGTCCTCAATCTCCCTCACATCGAAAAAAAAAAAAAAGGATCATGATTTTTACTCGCACTGTTAAATATTTTGCAATAATTGGATAAGCTATAAGGTTGCGTCACAATCTGATGTGCACTTCCGCATTGCGTATTATCTTCATCCAGATGAAGCAGCACTTCACGTAAAGAAGAGGAAGACGACTTGTAGAGGGATGAACCGACGTAAATTGTCATTTCACAGTAGAGATACGAAATAAAACATGCATGCACCAAACTAATTAAGTTGGTGTCAGTTAAACTTTTGAAATAAGCATTTACTGCACTTTGCAGCTATATCAAAATATCAATTACCTGTTCTCATAATTCATTTTTATTACTGTATGTTTTTCAGATTGACGCAAAGCAGTAATTAGACAGTACTCCTCATCTCAGCAACAGATATGCTTTATGGGATAGTGTGCACCAGTCTCTAGGCAGATGAATGTTCACTCATATTATTAGACAGTACTCCTCATCTCAGCAACAGATATGCTTTATGGGATAGTGTGCACCAGTCTCTAGCCAGATGAATGTTTCACTGCACTCATACTATTCATTCAAGTTCAAAAAAATTACATGTACACTTAAAGAGAGAAGGAAGGAAACCATATGAAGTGAAGTGATGACTTGAAGTTCGGTCTGCTTAAAGAAGGGTGGTCTTACCCCTGGAACATATACTTTTATATACTTTAGACCAACAATTTAGAAGTTATGAGACCCCAAAGTTTCCATAATTCCAGGGTTAAGACCACCCTTAATATCTGACTGAGTTAAAACAAGATTTGAAAAAGTGACATTTTAGTTGTTTTATCGTATTTATTCGTCTTTAAAATAGTTATACCTGCTCAGATCAAGTCATCATGTTTCATACGAATATAATTACTCAGTGCATGTTGGACAGGACTTCACGTTTATTTTGCTGATATAATGACTTACGATACTTCTAGGTAGTCTACGGACTAATAGTGTACAAAATCGGCGAGGACGACTAACCAGTTGAGGAAAAAGAAAGACAACTATCTAAACAATATACAAATAATGTCTGAATGCAATCCGCATACAGGCGAATACAATATTACCATAGACCGCACCTATATAAATGTGGTGAGCCATACGCGATTTACCAAGCGTGCAATTCACCTTTTCGGTAAATCCCATAAGTATTTGCGAGTACACCTGAGAACTCGTCATTTGACGTCACGCCGACTTGTAAAGCGCACCAACGATGTTCAATAAACGATGCGCGCATCGGCGTGACGTAAAATGACGAGTTCTCGTGTACTCGCAAAGGCATATGGGATTTACCGAAAAGGTCAATCGCATGATTGTCCTCAAAAAATTTTGGCTATTATTTCTAATTTCTTTTCTGCAAGATTTTGCATTTGACAGAACATAATCAATCACGAGCAAATGCATAAATTACAACAATTACTTTAATATTACTTTAGCCAAACTTCCTCAAGACATTATTTTGTTATATTCAAACATTTTAAAAAAAATTCAATTTAAAACTTTAAATCACATTATGCAACATACCACATCTAAAACAAAAGTTATACCAAATGGAAAAACGATTTGTGGTTGATGTTGTAGGTGTTTGCTTTGCTTGGTGTTTACCCAGCAAACACAAAAACGTTTTAAATAAGTTATATTTGGGCTTTTGGTTTAAGTAAAAACGTTGTAATAACATTAAAATGTCGGGTTATATAAAGGTCATGATAACATTTTAAAATGTTTTGTATGAAAACACACTACACCAATATTTTTTTAATGTTTTCAACATTATGTTAAAATATTTGAACCCAGCAAACACAGAAATGTTCTTAAAATGTTCTTTTCAAAACCTTTTAATAACATTTAAATGTCGGGTTATATAAAGGTCATGAAAACGTTTTTAAAACGTTATTGCAAATATTTTGGGCAAACATTTTTCGCAAAATATTTTTTCAACTCCCCAAAATAACATTCTGTTTAGAATGTTTTGTATCAAGTTTTCAAGAATGTTTTTGGAATGTTATTAAAACGTTTTTATACCCTTTATATAACCCGACATTTAAACATTTTCTGTAAAACATTTTTGTTTGCTGAGCAGTAGATTATCCAAAAATGTTTTTTAAGGTAAAGAAAACGTTTTATACTCTTAATATACCCTTTATATAACCCGACATTTAAACGTTTTCTGACAACCTTTTATAACCTTTTACGAATGATGTCGAAAACGTTTTGTGTTTGCTGGGTACCCACACCAACACACTGGTATGTACGATTTTCATTGGCTGCGCTCGAATCACATGTTTGGTTTGAACGTATCCACCACATTTTAAGTGGGGAATGCAAAAGAAGATAGCTATACAGCTAATCTGTAGATTTCAGTTTAGGTTAGGTAAGTTAGGACATGTGTAAACCATACAAATATGCCACAAAAATCAGGTTTGAACAAAATTAGCCAATTTCATAACTTTTATAAAATCGTACATTATCAGTCCAAGAGAACGCCAAATATGGATCAGGAGTATTACATAATAATACCCTGCTATGACAATAGCTGCACTAGGTTAATCGTATAATCTCCTTATGTGGTTAGCATGGCTGGGCCAGGAAATCCACAAGGTCAGCCAATGTATGTACATGTATTCGGTACATGTGCCATATCTTTTACAATGGGTGATAAATTTCTGGTTTGTTTTATTTCAAAACGCAACAGTCGATATTCTAAAGCTTGGTCCAAATCCAAGAGAAGAACCAACTCTAGTAATTTATGTGGTTTCAAATTATATCGGTGTTGCCTTTTTGATAGAAATGGTGTTTGTTGATGTGCACAGTTTCCCATTAGATCATAACATGCTGTTGTACATCCAAGGTCAAAGGTCTTTTAATCCATATTTGGCGTTGTTCTGGGACTGATTATGGCTTTAAAGCTAAATCTCGTCAGTTCCTATAATTGTAAAGATGATTTGATCAACGTATAAGGTCATGAACTGTCATTCATACACGCTTTATAGCGAAAACCAATCAGAGCAATAATGCACTCTCAGAACAAAATGAATAGGCAAAAAACAGTTGGATAAAAAATGCCCAACAATGGTTATGATTCTTGAAGTTGGGCAAAATACAGTTTAATGCATGGATGGTCAAACCTGTCAATATGGTATTTACACAGGTTGGGTAAATTCAGAGTTCAAAATTACCAATGTTGGTTAAAAGAAACACCCTTTTCCCGCCAATAAAGTTGGGCAAAGTATGGTTTTGCCCAACCATGGTCACATGGTGTTCCTTTGCGAACTGTGATTGGTCATTGTGTTGGGCAGAAATGCATTTCAGAAAACAAGATGGCCGATGAGTGGCTTGCTGCAAAGCTGTGGATTGGGGTCTTCAAGATCTGTTGGAGACTGTGAGCAAGAAGTCTCGGCCTCGCACACAGTGTTATACCCGATAAAATGATATACTTTATAATATGATTTCCTACTCCCCTTTCTTGGCTCGTGCATTAGACGCATCAACATCTCAGTACATGTGCATTATTTTATACAATTTCACTCGCTGTAAGTGATTCGCGTTTATAATGATCATACTGCAGTTACTGTCCATTTTCCTATATACAATACACAGTGCTCTCACCATTGACGCGTGACCTCTACAAATAGTGTATGTTATAGGCATAGGGCGTTGCCTAGTTAACGTCACTGTGTGAAAAATAACGGAAATTCAAGAAAATATAGTTTTGTAACATGTCCTACATTTTTAGCGAATTTAGATGTTTGGAAATATTCGCACTTTGGTGATTTAGTAAGGAAGGACACGCATGGCCTGCAAAATTCCTTGTGTAAATCGATTGCAACTTTTAGTGATTATCACTCACTTGTGGACCGCTCTCTTCCGAAGGGCATTAAAGCTAAACCACTTGACGGATATTTTTGTACTTGATGTCAATCAAGAATAATCTGTATATTAAATTTACATGTAGGGCATCTGCAAATTTTCGCACCTCCCTGATATGTAAGTGACAAATAACAGCAAAAACAACTCCCATATCTGTCCATAACTTTGGTCAGTGGTGTGATCCAGGGGATTTCAAGTGGGTGATTATTGATTGGCAAGTGCCATATTTGGGTATAAGTACAGCCCACCATTCAATGTGGAGGATGGGCTAGACTTTATCGATTGATTTTGTTGGAGTAATTTCCTGTTAACCAGGTTTAAGTACTGCAAAGGTCGAATCATATTTGCTGTGCAGAATAACTTCACTATGATAATTTGCACGATGCTTACGGGATTCCATTGGATTATACGCTCTACATGACATGTTGTGTCTGTGTAATAATAAAACAGCATAAAATTGCACGATCTACATTTTAATTCAACACCAAGTCTATCCCGTCTTCTAAGACAAACGGATACAAAGAAAATATAAATCACGTATTTAAGGTTATACGAGATATTGTTGGTCGAAGCAGCCAAAAAAAAAGTGTTGTTGTTTCAGCCCTCTTTACAACATAACTCAAGAACCACAGGACCTACAAAAGTATATCTGTGATATTTGAATTCTTCTACACGCTCGCTATGAATTGAGCAATCTGCCATTCGCAAGATGCTGTGAACTACATTTTTTTGTTGCTGCTTCGACCAACAATACATCGTATACCCTTAAGGAAATCGATTGTCCGATATGCTTCAAACTAAATACTGTTGATCATTTTAATCAGTGTACTTTGCCCTTCTCTGTTGCTGCTACTTCAAACGTGCTCGGAACATTTCCGAAATAAAAACAAAGTTCTTACTGATCCATCTTAACATCTTCCTTGAGCGTGTATCATCAGGAACTTAACTAAGGATTTACATTATTACAATTACAGGGGGCAGACTATCTCCAACCGGGACATACAGTAAGCCAAAAAATTAAGGTACCAGTTATGTTCACCTCTGTATATCCTAAATAAAGACAAATATGTCAAAATTAAAACAAGCAGGCACTACCGGAACTCTTTAGCTCTGATTCAAGACCTTATTTGTTGAAATTGGTTGAGAATTAGAGAAACGGTGATCTAAAACCTACCGAAAAGACGAAATAAAAAGTTGCACTTTTGTGTTCTAATCAATGAAAGCATGACACTAGTTATACGTGCTAGTCAATGGAAGCGCAGCGCTAGTTCTCATGTTCACGAACGCTTTGTGTACAAATCAATAGGGCATTTAATGCAGCAAACTGCAACTTTTACATTGGTATCTTCCTTGGGTTTTGGGATCGCCGTGTCTTTATTTCTTGAACAATTTCAACGAATGAGGTCTTAAAGTCGAGCTAAAAGATGCAGCTATTGGCTGCTGGTTCCAATTATGACATTTCTTTCTTTGTTTAGGATATACAGGGGGTAAACGTAACTGGTACCTTAATTTTTTGGCTTACTGTATATTTCTCAATGCCTAGTATCCCGTTTGCCGTTGGAAAAATCTGCCTGCATAGGCACCAGGACCAAATTTGTCCGATCCTTGGATCGACCATCGATGTTGCTTTGATGCTTGTAATTAATTAACAACCAACTAATTAATCATCAGTAATGGTAAATTTGTACCCAGCAAACACAAAACGTTTTAAAAACGTTTTAAATAAGTTATATTTTGGCTTTTGGTTTAGGTAAAAACGTTTTAATAACATTAAAATGTCGGGTTATATAAAGGTCATGATAACGTTTTAAAACGTTTTGTATGAAAACACACTACAACAATATTTTAAATGTTTTCAAAAATGTTATTGTAAACTATTTTTGCAAACATTTTTGCCAAATATTGTGTCAATACTTAAATAACATTATGTTAAAATATTTGAACCCAGCAAACACAGAAATGTTCTTAAAATGTTTTTTTCAAAACCTTTTAATAACATTTAAATGTCGGGTTATATAAAGGTCATGAAAACGTTTTTAAAACGTTATTGAAAATATTTTGGGCAAACATTTTTCGCAAAATATTTTTCAACCCCAAAATAACATTCTGTTTAGAATGTTTTGTATCAAGATTTTCAAGAATGTTTTAGGAATGTTATTAAAACGTTTGTATACCCTTTTTATAACCCGACATTTAAACGTTTTCTGTAAAACATTTTTGTTTGCTGAGCAGTAGATTATCAAAAATGTTTTTTAAGGTTATGAAAACGTTTTATACTCTTAATATACCCTTTATATAACCCGACATTTAAACGTTTTCTGACAACCTTTTATAACCTTTTACGAATGATGTCGAAAACGTTTTGTGTTTGCTGGGTATTAGTTTTAAATATCAATGCAATTCATGCAAAGACTCATAAATTATGTTACCACAATTAACAATAGTCAATTAATTGATATTATCAATAATAAGGATCGACCAATCATCGAGGGTCGATCAAAAGCTCGAACTAATTTGGTTCTATTGCCTATACTTCATTTGTGATCAAATAATATACTAGTACAATGTTTGCTAGTTCTGATAGAGTAAAATAAACCATCCAGTTCTCATGATTACTGAGTCCATTTTCCCGATGTTCCTGGTCCCCGATGTAGGGTATATATTATCATTTAACAACAATTTACATGTTATTACATGTCGCAAGGCAATTTTTGATAGATAGAAAAGAAGAAAAAAAAAGTTTTTAATGGTTGCTTACACAAACCAAACTTCATATATTCTCCAATCTATTGAAAAGCCGGAAATCGACAAGAACGTCACATCATGTATTGAGTCAACCTGTTCACTTCATTTCTCTCATACATACTGTTGTTCATTGAGTTTTGATGGTTTAATAGAACTTGGCAACATAGGTACTGCAGATGGGGGTGGTGGGTCGTCTCTTTTCTTGCTCTTCTTGTTCCTACTCACCACGATAAATACTGCCAATAAAAGCAAGCCTACACATAATACCCCTGCTGCGGCAATGCCTGCAATGGCTCCTACAGATAGACCGGATTCAATGTCAATAGTACCAGATACAGTTGTCTTCATCCCATCCGTATCCGTCACAAAACACCTGACTGTGTCCCCGTGATCACCACTTAGCGCTTTTATCTTAAACACCGAACCTTGCGCAGTTGTGTTGATTTCTGGTTCGCTGTATGTTGCATCGTATGTCCATGAATATTGAAACTTCTTAGGATCTGACGTATCACTACTGGCATTGCAGATGAATTCGTGAACTTCCCCCGCAGGTAGCGTACCCGGAGATTTAAGGGTTACTTTGGGATAAGAAACAACCTTAACAGGTGGTAAGGCGCATTCTGCGTCTAGGTTGAAGTAATCACTTCGTAAAGCACATTTGAAAATTGTCTTATTGTCCGCCAACGCGACATAGAAAGAATACTCCAGATTGGTGAATCCTCCGAATTCTCCACCTATTCCATTTAATAGGTCATCATCGTTTTTTAACCATTTCAAGGTCACGGCAGGATAAGCCGTTTCAGAGGTACAGTTCAATACAACTGGTTGTCCAAGTACGACAGTTGTTTGATTCTCATTGTTAGGTGTTCCTATAAAGTCTGGTAGTAGACTCGTACAAGCAGGATACTTGCTGACATCAGGTCTGTACGTCACATTTAAAGTAGCTGTTTCACTACGAAGCAGAATTCGATTACATGTTCTGTCGTCGGCTCTCGTACAGACAGCGCAAGTAAGTTCTCTGCCAAAATCCACCCCTTGTGCGCTTGTGATATTCAAATCAACTGACGTCACTGCGTTTTTAATACCAATCAAGATCTTATACCTATCAGATTGTCCTTCACCAAGCAAACCATCTAGTACATCAGCAACAATTTGTCCATCGTAACTTATAGGTTCATTATTCATTAGCCACGAAACAACTTGAGTTGTTATGTCGAAATTAATCACAGAACACCTAAAATACGCGGGTGAGTACTGCTCTGCAGCTTTATCACTAGGATTGGTTACAAATGTCAGGTCCTGCTGCGAGTAAATTGGCTCTTCAATTGGATCGGTGGTATTTACGTTTTCTTGTGTCCAAATAGGCTGGATGGTGGTGATGAAAATGATACCAATTATGGTTATTTGAAGAGAAGCCATGACTGGAGTTTTCACTTTAATAATCCCGTTATAAAACACTGACTAGGGCCTACATCTGCTCCGATGGTTTACTTATTAGTACAAAGGTCGTGGCTATCTCGCTACGTTATTCTTTCATATCAATGTATTATTTACTCAGTGGGTACAGTGTTTTATTAATTATTACTAACTGCAGTAGAATGTATGCGATCACAGACAAGCGAGGCTAACGGTGTATCCTTTTATTTGAAGTCTGTGATAAAGTATATTGTTTACTTAAAGCCATAATGTACGATCTTATAATATGATTTTGGTTATTTTTTTTTCAAACCTGATTTTTTGTTTGGCATATTTGTAATGTTTACACATGTCACAACTTGCACCTAAATGTAATCAGCCAAATTTGTTGTGTTTGTAGGTAAACAGAGCAAAGTTCGACATAAAGTCATAATTCAAAGAATTATGACTTTATGTCCGCCAATAGAACTGCGTGTTAAACGGCCAAAATAACAAGCAGTGTTTACCTCGTTATTTCAGCTCAAAATGGACAGAAACCATTCCCGATAATTATTACTAGTATTATTTCAGCATTTTGAGTATATAATGACAAATTTAAAATTTGAAAGAAATCGTACATTAAGCCTTTAAATCTTAATTGTGGAGTTTGATTTTAAAACTGGTCATATAGTATTTTCATAATGTATCTTTGATTAAAAATATTCAAGGTACTTTGTTCTTCTCAATTGGTGCCCGGAGAGGGTCCTTAATGGTTTTGTTCCCACAAAACACAGAGTATGTCGGAAGCTACTGATTTTCAAATTTAAAGGTCTTTATAGAATACATCCCTTAAAGGGGCATTTCGTGATCCACAGCCTCGTCCCCCACTTTTCTCAAAAAAGTTGAGATTTTTATATCACTGAAACCTCTGGCTACATAATGTTTATGTACAAAATATTTCTTGCAGATTAATTCGTTTGGCAAAGATATCGTGAATTTTGAATTTCGTTCTGGTGCACCAGAACGAAATTACAACGTATTGTCTATGGAGCAGTGTAATACACATAATCATGCATAACTCGCAAACGCAGTATCGGAATCAACTGAAATTTTGGGAATATGCTTTTTTTCGTGGATATGTACTGAAAAATGTCATAAAAAGAGGATGCTAGGATCACGAAATACTCCTTTAAATTCATAATGTACGATCTTTTAAATGAGCTTGGTCTTTTTTTAAACCTCATTTTTTGACTTAGGCCTAATGTTAAACATATGTCCCAACTTGCACCTAGTTGGATACAGCCAAATTCATTGTATTTTTAGACAACAGAGCAAGTTTGAATTTAAGCCATATTATCATGATTACTTAGTACCGTAGAATTCCGTCTAGAAGCATATATGCCTCTAAACGAGGTTTTTTAAACGAAAGATATGAAAGGCCAATACCCTTCTCAAAAACATTGCAATAGATTGGTCTTACAAATATACATGTTTGTACAACCGCCTTTATCAGTAATATAGTTTTTGTTGAGAGTGTCTGCCTCTTGTCTCTTGTGTCAAAAAAACCTCGTTTAGAGGCATATAATATGCTTGTAGACGGAATTTTACGGTATATTACTTTAAACCACACATAGAACACCACACTTAGGTGGCTAGTATTTTTCTTTTCATTAATACCTCATTGGTTTGGCTTGGTCAGAAAACTAAAGAATAACCACATTAAATTAAAGCTTGACTGAAATCGTATTATTAGGGCTTTAAAAATCTTTCTGAAGTTGACAGTCATTGATTGGTTAGTTTGGTTGTGATGCCCGTAGTACTTATCAAACCACAAACAAACTTCGGAACACAAATATCTAATCAATGATTGCCTATTGACATTTTGATGATCCTCCGGCAGTCAATGATAGAAAAATGGTTGCTATAGCTTGTCAGAATTTAATATAATATCTTCGAAAGTATGGTGGAAAATGGCTTAAGGGAAGGGGTATGAACGTTTGGACAGTATTTATTGTGGGACATTAGAGCACATCAGACATATCGAATTGCATTCTGAATACTGAAGTTATCCTTTCTCAAAACGATTCACAGATATTTGTTGTAAGTGAAACTTGGTTCCACCCTGGCTTACCGGACTCTAAAATGAACATTCCCCAATATAACTTATTTTCTGTCTCACGCCAAAAAGAACATAGCCTCGACCGCGGAGGAGGTGTAGCAGTTTATGTGAAGAACAATATCACTTCTTATCTCATAACTGAAATTACAGTCCCAGAAGAGCTGGAATGTGTTTGGGTAATGGTGCGTCCCCACCGTATGCCACGAGAGGTGTCGGCAATTGCAGTCTGTGCCGTGTATATTCCACCAGATGCACCAGTTGCACTACAGAATCTGCTCGTTGACCATCTACTTGAAGCTACTGATAGTCTACGTACATCCTATCCTGACATTGGATTTGTAATTGCTGGAGACTTTAATAAATCACGTATTGACAGATTATTGTTTGGCAATCAATTAAATTTCCAACTAGAAAGGATGCTATACTAGATCTTGTTTTTACCAATTTTAGTCAGCATTACAATGAACCAATTTGCTTACCACCAATTGGGAAAAGTGATCACAATTGCATTGTTCTTAAGCCATGTAGTTCAATCCCTGGTAATAAAATCAAGAAGTCCAGTGTGAGATCATTTAAGGATTCTAATCTCCGTAGTTTTGGTACATGGATTCAAAACCATGATTGGGATGAAGTTATTAACACATCTGGGGTCCAAGCCAAAACTGACACCTTTTATGCTCAGTTGAATGATGCAATTGAAACACATTTTCCATTGGTCACTGTAAAACATCATGAATCTGATAAACCATGGATAACTCAGAAAATTAAAAATCTAATTCGTGACCGCCAGACTGCCTTCATGCAAGGTAACACAACTCAGTGGAAGTTTTACGCAATAAAATCAAGCGTTTAATTGAGCAAACAAAAATGAATTACTATGCTGAAAGAGTTAGACACTTGCAAAAACTGACAGTAAAACTGGCATCGCCAGGTTAAGGTCATGACAAGGAACTGTTCAAATGAAACATGTATTCAGGTGCCAGGGGTCCAAGCTAATAGACACAACGAAATTGCAAATGTCATCAATTGTAAATTTGTGGATGTTTCTGCTAATTTAGAGCCCCTTGATAATTCTAAGCTCCCTTCATACTTACCAGCAAGGAGCTCACCACCATGTTTGCACCCATGGAATGTGTATTCAGTTTTAAAAAAGATCAATGCATCAAAAGCTACAGGTCCTGATGGGATACCGCCTCGTCTTGTCAAAGAATTTGCATACGAGCTGAGTGTTCCTCTCACTGTCATCTTGAATAGCTCGTATACTGAGGGGACGGTTCCACACCAGTGGAAAAAAGCGATTGTGATTCCTATCCCTAAGCAGTATCCTGCGAATATTGACAAGTTGAGACCGGTGTCCCTGACGGACTGTTTTGCTAAAATCAGTGAAGGTTTTGTTGTGGACTGGATTCTTGATGACATTCAACACAAAATAGATCCCAACCAATATGGTAATGTTAAAGGAGTCTCTACCTCACATTATCTGGTTAGTCTGATACATTTTCTACACACTGGGGCTAATTTAAAAAAAAATGTGGGCACTGTTGTCGTGACGGATTTTTCAAAAGCTTTTGACCTCATAGACCACAATTTACTCATCTCCAAGTTTGTTCATATAGGAGTGAGAGAATCACTCATTCCATGGATTTGTAGTTTCATTTCTGGTAGACAACAGTGTGTCAGATATAACCAAACTTTATCTGACTACAAAAATTTAAATGGGGGGGTTGCCACAAGGCACAAAAATGGGCCCTTTGGGTTTCCAAATCATTATCAATGATGCAGCATCAGATGCTGATGCTAGTGTGTGGAAGTATGTAGATGACCTATCTTTGGCATCAAATGTATCCTATCCTACCAAGAGTACGCTGCAAAAAGATTTGACACTAAATCCATCCAAGTGTCAAGGGCTTCAGGTTTGTTTCATGAATGACCCAGCTGCTCCCACTGTGTCTATTGACGATGTGCCTCTTCAGTTTGTTAAATTTGCTAAAATTCTTGGCATTTGGATACAGGATGATTTGAAGTGGGACAAACAAATTAATGAAATGCTAAAAAAAACCAATAGCCGCATGTATATGCTCCGTACTCTTAAAAGATTTGGTTTTACATCTGATGAACTTGCAGTTATTTACGGCCATTGTTAGAATATGGTGATGTTGTATGGGATTCGTCTTTGACATGTGAACAGGTTAATTCTCTTGAAAGAGTGCAAAAAAGGGCTTGCAAAATAATACTTGGCCAGAAATACAACTCATATACTGATGCAATTGAAGAATGTGGAATTCAGACTCTTTCTGACCGTAGGAAAAATCACAGTGTTAAATTTGCTCAGTCTCTGCCAAAATGTGATCGTACGACCAATCTCATTCCCCCTACAAGGCGTTCTATGCATGGCAGAGAATTGCGCAATTCAAATTCCATCACTCGTTTACCTTGTAGAACTGAGTGGTTCATAAAGAGTTCAATTCCACACTTCATCAACTTACTTAATGCTTAAAATTGATGTTTTGTTTCACCCATTGATGCAGTTTAACAATTTGATGCAATTTAATTTAATTATTTTGATGTGACAATTTTTATGGTATGGTATGACAGTGAATATGAGTGTATTGAGTGACTTGGTGTGTATGCATATTATTTAGGGTGACTGTGTTTGGAAGTTCATGTAAGAGGTGCGCTCAAGAGTGAGTGGGGGTGTGTTTGTGAGGATAAGTGTGGATATAAGATTAGTTAAGGGTTTGCTTTCATAATTATGTGCAATATAATTTTTGTGTTTCTTTTATGCTTTTTTGATGCTTATTTGAGTGTGTGGCGAGTATTATTTGTGGTCACTGTGTTTGGGAGTAAGAGGTGTGCTTAGGGGTGGGTGTGTGTGGTGTGATGGGGTGAGTGTGGAGATAAGCTTTTATAATTATGTGCAATATAATTCTGAATATTATATGTTTTTCTTATGTTTATTTCTTGTAATATGTATTTTAATAACTTTTATGTATAATAATAGTAAATAATTTTTTGATGTTTTAATATATTGTAAAAAGTGACGCAATTTGGCTATTTGCCACGATGTTATTTTCAATAAATATGAAATGAAATGAAATGAAATACGAAGAATGGCCTTCTGATATCAAATAATTTAGAGTTTTTGAAATTCGCAATGTAATACACATTTTATGGCAAATCATTAGAAATTGATATTTTTGATATTTAACAGTACTCGAAGTAAACTTTATTAATGTGATGATTTATACCTAAAGTGTATGAAGGTGGGATGAAAAGCCGACGATTAATTGAAAATTTTGACCTTTCGTATTGAAGATATGGATTTTTTTTCCCAAAAAAAATCGTATTAGGTCTTTTTGGAAAAAAAATCTATATCTTCAATATGAAAGGTCAAAATTTTTCAATTGATCGTCGGCTTTTCCTCCCAGCTACATACACTTTAAGATTGATAAAATTTACTTCTAGGACTGTTAATGTGAAATGTGAAACCAAAATGTGAAAAATATCAAATTTTAATAATTTGTCATAAAATTTGTATTATATCGTAATTTCATAAAATGAAAATTATTTGATATCAGAAAAACATTCTTCGTATTCAAGCTCAACCATTCTAGTTCCTTAAAGCTTACTTTTGTATGTTTACTGCTTTAAAAATCTAAGAAACTTACGACTGGCATGTTCTTGGTTTTATGGGAATGAAGCGCATATGAACGGTTATTAAAGCCAAGCGGATCGGAGGCATGACATATCGGTGTTTGCACTGCACTCAAATATTGAGACAAATAAAGCTGACTCCCAAGCGGAAGATATATGGAGTGTCTTTTCCGCCCCATAGTCTTTATTAGAGTCTTTAGTCTTGATTCTTTCTTTCTTTCTTTCATTCCTTGTCTCCTTCCTGTCTTTCATTCCTTTTCTCCTTCCTTTCTTTCATTCCTTTTCTCCTTTCTTTCTTTCATTCTTTTCTTTCTTTCCTTCTTTCATTCCTTTTCTCCTTTCTTTCTTTCATTCCTTTTCTCCTTTCTCTCTTTCAGTCCTTTCTTTCTTTCATTCCTTTTCTCCTTTCTTTCTTTCATTCCTTTTCAACTTTCTCTCTTTCATTCCTTTTCTCCTTCTTTCCTTCCTTTTCTCCTTTCTTTCTTTCTAACATTCCTTTTCTCATTTCGTTCTTTCCTTCATTCCTTTTCTCCTTTCTTTCTTTCATTCCTTTTCTCCTTTCTGTCATTCCTTTTTTCCTTACTTTCTTTCTGTCATTCCTTTTCTCCTTTCTTTCTTTCTTAGCTTTCATTCCTTTTCTCCTGTTCTTTCTTTCTTTCATTCCTTTTCTCCTTTCTTTCATTCCTTTTCTCCTTCCTTTCCTTGTTTCATTCCTTTTCTCCTTTCTGTCATTCCTTTTCTTCTTTTCTATCTTTCTTTCATTCCTTTTCTTCTTTCTTTCTTTCTTTCCTCTTTCCCTTTCTTTTTTTCTTTTTTCTTTCTTTCTCTTTTTTTTTTCTTTTTTTTTTTCTTTTTCTCTTTTTTTTTTCTTTCTTTCTTTCTTTCATTCATTCCTTTTCTCCTTTCTTTCTTTCATTCCTTTTATCCTTCCTTTCTTTCTTTCATTCCTTTTCTCCTTTCTTTCTTTCTTTCATTCCTTTTCTCCTTTCTTTTTTCTTTCTTCCTTCTTCTTTCTTTCTTTCTTTCATTCCTTTTATCCTTCCTTTCTTTCTTTCATTCCTTTTTTCCTTTCTTTCTTTCATTCCTTTTCTCCTTTCTTTTTCTTTCTTCCTTCTTCTTTCTTTCTTTCATTCCTTTTCTCCTTTCTTTCATTCGTTCTTTCATTCCTTTTCTCTTTTTTTCTTTCTTTCTTCCTTTTCTCCTTTCTTTCTTTCTTTCATTCCTTTTCTTCTTTCTTTCTTTCTTTCTTTCCTTTTCTTCTTCTTTCTTTCTTTCTTTCTTTCTTTTTCTTTCTTTATTTTTCTTTTTCTTTCTTTCTTTCTTTCTTTCTTTCTTTCTTTTCTTTCTTTCTTTCCTTTTCTCTTTTTTTCTTTCTTTCTTTCATTCCTTTTCTCCTTTCTTTCTTTCTTTCTTTTTCTTTTTTCTTTCTTTCTTTCATTCCTTTTCTTCTTTCTTTCTTTCCTTTTCTCTTTTTTTCTTTCTTTCTTTCTTTCATTCATTCCTTTTCTCCTTTCTTTCTTTCTTTCTTTCTTTCTTTCATTCCTTTTCTCCTTTCTTTCTTTCTTTCATTCCTTTTCTTCTTTCTTTCTTTCTTTCTTTCCTTTTCTTCTTTCTTTCTTTCTTTCTTTCCTTTTCTCTTTTTTTATTTCTTTCTTTCTTTCTTTATCTTTCTTTCTTTCTTTCTTTCTTTCTTTCTTTCTTTCTTTCTTTCTTTCTTTCTTTCTTTCTTTCTTTCTTTCTTTCTTTCTTTCTTTCATTCCTTTTCTTCTTTCTTTCTTTCATTTTTTCTTTCTTTCTTTCTTTCCTTTTCTCTTTTTTTCTTTCTTTCTTTCTTTCATTAATTCCTTTTTTTTTCTCCTTTTCTCTTTTCTTTTCTTTCTTTCTTTCTTTTTTTTCTTTTTTCTTTTTTCTTTCTTCCTTCTTTCTTTCTTTCTTTCTTTCTTTCATTCCTTTTCTCCTTTCTTTCATTCTTTCTTTCATTCCTTTTCTCTTTTTTTCTTTCTTTCATTCCTTTTCTCCTTTCTTTCTTTCTTTCATTCCCTTTCTCCTTTCTTTCTTTCTTTCTTTCTTTCCTCTTCTTTCATTCCTTTTCTCCTTTCATTCATTCCTTTTCTTCTTTCTTTCTTTCTTTCTTTCTTTCTTTCTTTCTTTCTTTCTTTCTTTCTTTCTTTCTTTCTTTCTTTCTTTCTTTTCTTTCCTTTTTCTCTTTTCTTTCTTTCTTTCTTTCCTTTTCTCATTTCTTTCTTTCTTTTTTTCATTCATTTTTTCTCCTTTCTTTTTTTCTTTCATTCCTTTTCTCCTTTCTTTTTTTCTTTCATTCCTTTTCTTCTTTCTTTCTTTCTTTCTTTCTTTCTTTCCTTTCTTTCTTTTCTTTTTTTCTTTCATTCCTTTTCTCCTTCCTTTCTTTCTTTCATTCTTTTTCTACTTTCTTTCATTCCTTTTCTCCTTTCTTTCTTTCATTCATTCCTTTTCTCCTTTCTTTCATTCCTTTTCTCCTTCCTTTCTTTCTTTCATTCCTTTTCTCCTTTCGTTCTTTCCTTCATTCCTTTTCTCCTTTCTTTCATTTCTTTTCTCCTTTCTTTCTTTCTTTCATTCCTTTTCTCCTTTCGTTCTTTCTTTCATTCCTTTTCTCCTTTCTTTCATTCCTTTTCTCCTTCCTTTCTTTCTTTCATTCCTTTTCTCCTTTCTTTCTTTTATTCCTTTTCTCCGTCCTTTCTTTCATTCCTTTCTTTCCTTTTTTTCTTTCCTTCTTTCTTTCTTTCCTTTTCTCTTTTCTTTCTTTCTTTCATTCCTTTTCTCCTTCCTTTCTTTCTTTCTTTCTTTTTCTACTTTCTTTCATTCCTTTTCTCCTTTCTTTCTTTCATTCCTTTTCTCCTTTCTTTCATTCCTTTTCTCCTTTCTTTCATTCCTTTTCTCCTTCCTTTCCTTGTTTCATTCATTTCCTCCTTTCATTCATTCCTTTTCTCCTTTCTTTCTTTCATTCCTTTTCTCCTTTCTTTTTTTCATTCCTTTTCTCCTTTCCTCATTTCTCTCTTTCATTCCATTTCTCCTTTCTTTCATTCCTTTTCTCATTTCTCTCTTTCATTCCGTTTCTCCTTTCTTTCATTCCTATTCTCCTTTTTTTGCTTTATTCCTCCTTCTTTCTTTCTTTCTTTCTTTCTTTCTTTCTTTCTTTCTTTTTCTCTTTTTTCTTTCTTTCTTTCTTTCATTCATTCCTTTTCTCCTTTCTTTCATTCCTTCATTCCTTTTATCCTATCTTTCTTTCATTCCTTTTCTCCTTCCTTTCTTTCATTCCTTTTCTCCTTTCTTTCTTTCCTTCATTCCTTTTCTCCTTTCCTTCATTTTCTCCTTTCTTTCTTTGTTTCATTCCTTTTCTCCTTTTTTCTTTCATTCATTCCTTTTCTCCTTTCTTTCATTCCTTTTCTCCTTTCTTTGTTTCATTCCTTTTCTCCTTTCTTTCTTTCCTTCATTCCTTTTCTCCTTTCTTTCTTCCATTACTTTTCTCCTTTCTCTCTTTCATTCCTTTTCTCCTTCCTTTCATTCCTTTTCTCCTTCCTTTCTTTCTTTCATTCCTTTCTCCTTTACTTTTCTCCTTTCTCTCTTTCATTCCTTTTCTCCTTTCTTTCATTCCTTTTCTCCTTCCTTTCTTTCATTCCTTTCTTTCTTTCTTTCATTCCTTCTCCTTTTCTCCTTTCTTTCATTCCTTTTCTCCTTCCTTTAATTCCTTTCTTTCTTTCCTTCATTGCTTTTCTCCTTTTTTGCTTTCTTCCTATCCTTTCTTTCTTTTTCTCTTTTTTTCTTTCTTTCTTTCTTTCTTTCTTTCCTTTTCTTCTTTCTCTCCTTTTCTTTTTTTTCTTTCTTTCATTCATTCCTTTTCTTCGTTCTTTCTTTTCTTTCTTACATTCCTTTTCTCCTTTCTCTCTTTCATTCCTTTTCTCCTTCCTTTCTTTCTTTCTCCTTTCTTTTATTCCTTTTCTTCTTTCTTGCTTTCTTTCTTTCCTTTTCTCTTTTCTTTCTTTCTTTCTTTCTTACATTCCTTTTCTCCTTTCTGTCTTTCATTCCTTTTCTCCTTCCTTTCTTTGTTTGATTCCTTTTCTCCTTTCTTTCTTTCCTTCATTCCTTTTCTCCTTTTTTTGCTTTCTTCCTCCTTCTTTCTTTCTTTCTTTCTTTTCTCTTTTTTCTTTCTTTCTTTCTTTCTTTCATTCATTCCTTTTCTCCTTTCTTTCATTCCTTTCTCCCTCCATTCTTTCTTTCCTTCATTCCTTTTCTACTTTCGTTCTTTCCTTCTTTTTTTCTTTCTTTCTTTCTTTCATTCCTTTTCTTCTTTCTTTCTTTCCTTTTCTCTTTTCTTTCTTTCTTTCTTTCCTTCCTTTTCCTTCCTTTCTTTCTTTCATTCCTTTTCTCCTTTCTTTCTTTCTTGCTTTCTTCCTCTTTCTTTCTTTCTTTCTTTCTTTCATTCCTTCTCCTTTTCTCCTTTCTTTCATTCCTTTTCTCCTTTCTTTCTTTGTTTCATTCCTTTTCTCCTTTTTTTTGCTTTCTTCCTCCTTCTTTCTTTCTTTCTTTTTCTCTTTCTTTCATTCCTTTTCTCCTTTCTTTCTTTGTTTCATTCCTTTTCTTCTTTTTTTGCTTTCTTCCTCCTTCTTTCTTTCTTTCTTTTTCTCTTTCTTTCATTCCTTTTCTCCTTTCTTTCTTTCTTTCTTTCCTTTTTTCCTTTCTTTCTTTCTATTTCTTTCTTTCCTTTTTTCTTTCTTTCTTTCTTTCTTTCTTTCTTTCTTTCTTTCTTTCTTTCTTTCTTTCTTTCTTTCTTTTCTTTCTTTCTTTCTTTCTTTCGTTCATTCCTTTCTCCTTTCTTTTTTTTCATTCCTTTTCTCCTTTCTCCTTTTTTTCTTTCATTCATTTCTTTTCTCCTTTCTTTCTTTCATTCCTTTTCTCCTTTCTTTTTTCATTCCTTTTATCCTTTCCTCATTTCTCTCTTTCATTCCGTTTCTCCTTTCTTTCATTCCTTTTCTTTCTTTCATTCCTTTTCTCCTTTCTTTCTTTCATTCCTTTTCTCCTTTCTTTCTCTCATTCTTTTTCTCCTTTCGTTCATTCTTTCTTTCATTCCTTTTCTCCTTTCTTTCGTTCCTTTTCTCTTTCCCTTCTTTCTTTCATTCCTTTTCTCATTTCTCTCTTTCATTCCGTTTCTCCTTTCTTTCTTTCATTCCCTTTCTCCTTTCTTTCTTTCTTTCTTTCATTCTTTTTTCTCCTTTCTTTCATTCTTTTTTCTTTCTTTCTTTCTTTCTTTCATTCCCTTTCTCCTTTCTTTCTTTCTTTCTTTCTTTCCTTTTCTTTCATTCCTTTTCTCCTTTCTTTTTTCCTTCTTTCCTTTTCTCCTTCATTCCTTTTCTCCTTCTTTCTTTCTTTCATTCATTTTCTCCTTTCTATCATTCCTTTTCTCCTTTCGTTCTTTCCTTCATTCCTTTTCTCCTTTCTTTGTTTCATTCCTTTTCTACTTCCTTTCTTTCTTTCATTCCTTTTCTTCCTTCTTTCTTTCTTTCTTTCATTCTTTTCTCCTTTCTTTCATTCCTTTCTCCTTTCTTTCATTCCTTTTCTTTCTTTCCTTCTTTCTTTCTTTCTTTCTTTCCTTTTCTCCTTTCTTTCTTTCTTACTTTCTTTCATTAATTCCTTTTCTCCTTTCTTTCTTTCAATCCTTTTCTCCTTTCTTTATTTCTTTCATTCCTTTTTCGTTCTTTACTTCATCCATTTTCTCCTTTCTTTCATTCCTTTTCTCCTTTCTTTCTTTGTTTCATTCCTTTTCTCCTTTCTTTCTTTCCTTCATTCCTTTTCTCCTTTTTTTGCCTTTTTTTCTTTTTCTTTCTTTTTTTTAATTTTTCCTTTCTTTTTCCTTTCTTTCTTTCCTTTTCTTCTTTCTTTCTTTCTTTCCTTTTCTTCTTTCTTTCTTTCCTACATTCTTTTTCTCCTTTTTTCTTTTCCTTGTTTCATTCCTTTCCTCCTTTCTTTTTTTCATTCATTCCTTTTTTCTTTTCTTTCTTTCTTTCATTCCTTTTCTCCTTCCTTTCCTTGTTTTTTTCCTTTTCTTCTTTCTTTCTTTCCTTTTCTTTTTTTCTTTCTTTCATTCATTCCTTTTCTCCTTTCTTTTCCTTCATTCCTTTTCTCTTTTTTTGCCTTTTCTCCTTTCTTTCATTATTCCTTTCGTTCTTTCCTTTTCTCCTTTCTTTCATCCCTTTTCTCCTTTCTTTCATTCCTTTTCTTCTTTCTTTCTTTCCTTTTCTTCTTTTCTTTCTTTCATTCCTTTTCTCCTTTCTTTCTTTCATTCCTTTTCTCCTTTCTTTCATTATTTCTTTCATTCCTTTTCTCCTTTCTTTCTTTCTTTTTCTTTCTTTTTCCTTTTTTTTTCTTTCTTTCTTTCCTTTTTTTTCTTTCTTTCTTTCCTTTTTCTTCTTTTCTTTCTTTCATTCCTTTTCTCCTTTCTTTCTTTCATTCCTTTTCTCCTTTCTTTCTTTCTTTCTTACATTCCTTTTCTCCTTTCTTTCTTCCTTTCTTACATTCCTTTTCTCCTTTCTCTCTTTCATTCCTTTTCTCCTTTCTTTCTTCCTTTCTTTCATTCCTTTTCTCCTTTCGTTTTCTTTCTTTCTTCCTTTCTTTCATTCCTTTTCTCCTTTCTTTCATTCCTTTTCTCCTTCCTTTTTTCTTTTCTTCTTTCTTTCTTTCTTTCATTCATTCCTTTCTCATTTCTTTCTTTCATTCCCTTTCTCCTTTCTTTCTTTCATTCCTTTTCTCCTTTCTTTTTTTCATTCATTCCTTTTCTCCTTTCTTTCATTCCTTTTCTCCTTTCTTTCATTATTCCTTTCGTTCTTTCCTTCATTCTTTCATTCCTTTTCTCCATCCTTTCCTTGTTTCATTCCTTTCGTTCTTTCCTTCATTCCTTTTCTTCTTTCTTTCTTTCTTTCTTTCCTTTTCTTCTTTCTTTCTTTCTTTCTTTCTTTCCTTTTCTTCTTTCTTTCTTTTTTTTCTTTCTTTCTTTCTTTCTTTCCTTTTCTTCTTTCTTTCTTTCCTTTTCTTCCTTTCTTTCCTTTTCTTCTTTCTTTCCTTTTTTTTTTTCTTTCTTTCTTTTTTTTTTTCTTTCTTTTTTTCTTTCCTTTTCTCCTTTTGGTTCTTTCTTTCTTTCCCTTTCTTTTCTTTCCTTCTTTCTTTCTTTCATTCCTTTAATTCCTTTTCTTTCTTTCTTTCCTTTTTCTTCCTTTCTTTCTTTCATTCCTTTTCTCCTTTCTTTCTTTCTTTCTTAAATTCCTTTTCTCCTTTCCTTTCTTTCTTTCTTTCTTTCATTCCTTTTCTTTTTCTTCTTTCTTTCTTTCTTTTTCCTTTTTTCTTTCTTTCTTTCCTTTTCTTTTTTCTTTCTTTCATTCCTTTTCTCCTTTCTTTCTTCCTTTCTTACATTCCTTTTCTCCTTTCTCTCTTCTCATTCCTTTTCTCCTTTTTTTCTTCCTTTCTTACATTCCTTTTCTCCTTTCTCTCTTTCATTCTTTTTCTCCTTCCTTTCTTTCATTACTTTTCTTCCTTCTTTCTTTCTTTCTTTCATTCTTTTCTCCTTTCTTTCATTCCTTTTCTCCTTTCTTTCATTATTTCTTTCTTTGTTTCTCCTTTTTTTGCCTTCATTCCTTTTCTCCTTTCTTTTTCTTTCTTCCTCCTTCTTTCTTTCTTTCATTCCTTTTCTCCTTCCTTTCTTTCATTCCTTTTCTCCTTTCTTTTTCTTTCTTCCTCTTTCTTTCTTTCTTTCTTTCCTTCATTTCTTTTCTTTGTTTCATTCCTTACTTTTCCTTCATTCCTTTTCTCCTTTTTTTTGCCTTTTCTCCTTTCTTTCATTATTCCTTTCGTTCTTTTCTTTCTTTCCTTTTCTTCTTTCTTTCTTTCCTTTTCTTCTTTCTTTCCTTTTCTTTTTTTTCTTTCTTTCATTCATTCCTTTTCTCCTTTCTTTTTTTTCTTTCCTTTTCTCCTTTAATTCTTTCTTTCATTCCTTTTCTCCTTTCTTTCTTTCTTCTTTCTTTCTTTCTTAAATTCTTTTCTCCTTTCCTTTCTTTCTTTCTTTCTTTCATTCCTTTTCTTCTTTCTTTCTTTCTTTCATTCCTTTTCTCCTTTCTTTTTCCTTTTTCATTTCTTTCTTTCTTTCTTTTTCTTTCATTCCTTTTCTTCTTTCTTTCTTTCTTTCCTTTTCTCTTTTCTTTCTTTCTTACATTCCTTTTCTCCTTTCTCTCTTTCATTCCTTTTCTCCTTCCTTTCTTTCTTTCATTCCTTTTCTCCTTTCTTTCATTCCTTTTCTCCTTTCGTTCTTTCCTTCATTCCTTTTCTCCTTTCTTTCTTTCATTCCTTTTCTCCTTTCTTTCTTTCATTCCTTTTCTCCTTTCTTTCTTTCTTTCTTTCTTTCATTTCTTTTCTCCTTTCTTTCTTTCATTCCTTTTCTCCTTTCTTTCATTCCTTTTCTTCTTTCTTTCTTTCTTTCCTTTTCTTCTTTCTTTCTTTCCTTTTCTTCTTTCTTTCTTTCTTTTTTCTTTCCTTTTTTTCTTTCTTTCTTTTTTTCATTTTTTTTCCTTTCTTTCTTTCTTTCCTTTTCTTCTTTCTTTCTTTCCTTTTCTTCTTTCTTTCTTTCTTTCCTTTTCTTCTTTTTCTCCTTTTTTCATTCCTTTTCTCCTTTCTTTTCATTCTTTCTTTCCTTTTCTCCTCTTTCTTTCTTTCTTTGATTCCTTTTCTCCTTTCTTTCTTTCTTTTTCCTTTTTCCTTTTCTTTCTTTCTTTCTTTCCTTTTCTCTTTTCTTTCTTTCTTTCATTCCTTTTCTCCTTTCTTTCTTTCTTACATTCCTTTTCTCCTTTCTCTCTTTCATTCCTTTTCTCCTTCCTTTCTTTCTTTCTCCTTTCTTTCATTCCTTTTCTCCTTTCGTTCTTTCCTTCATTCCTTTTCTCCTTTCTTTCTTTCATTCCTTTTCTCCTTCCTTTCTTTCTTTCATTCCTTTTCTCCTTCCTTTCTTTCTTTCATTCCTTTTCTTCTAACTTTCATTCCTTTTCTCCTTTCGTTCTTTCCTTCATTCCTTTTCTCCTTTCTTTCTTTCATTCCTTTTCTCCTTTCTTTCTTTCATTCCTTTTCTCCTTTCTTTTTTCTTTCATTCCTTTTCTCCTTTCTTTCTTTCATTTCTTTTCTCCTTTCTTTCTTTCATTCCTTTTCTCCTTTCTTTCTTTCTTACATTCCTTTTCTCCTTTCGCTCTTTCATTCCTTTTCTCCTTCCTTTCTTTCTTTCATTCCTTTTCTCCTTTCTTTCATTCCTTTTCTCCTTTCGTTTTTTCCTTCATTCCTTTTCTCCTTTCTTTCTTTCTTTCTTTCTTACATTCCTTTTCTCCTTTCTCTCTTTCATTCCTTTTCTCCTTTTCTTTTTTCTTTCATTCCTTTTCTCCTTTCTTTCTTTCTTTCTTTCTTTCATTCCGTTTCTCCTTTCTTTCTTTCCTTCATTCCTTTTCTACTTTCGTTCTTTCCTTCATTCCTTTTCTCCTTTCTTTCTTTCTTTCTTTCTTTCTTTCATTCCTTTTCTTCTTTCTTTCTTTCATTTTCTCCTTTCTCTCTTTCATTCATTTTCTCTTTTCTTTTTTCTTTCATTCCTTTTCTCCTTTCTTTTTTTCTTTCATTCCTTTTCTCCTTTCTTTTTTCTTTCATTCCTTTTCTCCTTTCTTTCTTTCATTCCTTTTTTCCTTTCTTTTCATTCATTTTCTCCTTTCTTTCTTTCTTTCATTCCTTTTCTCCTTTCTTTCTTTGTTTGACGCACTCGCGTATAAAATGACGCATGCTGTGGATTTTTGACGCGTGTCAGGCGTTTTCAATGTCATGGTACGCATTTTGACGCAATTTCGAGATAATCTGACCCGTGCTGTGTATTTTTGACACGCGTCAGGCGTTTTTAACGTCATCGTACGCATTTTGACGCAGTTCTGAGATAATTTGACGCACTCGCGTATAAAATGACGCATGACGTAGATTTTTGAAGCGCGTCAGGCATTTTGAACGTCATCGTACGCATTTCGACGCATTTTGAGATAATTTGACGCACTCGCCTATAAAATGACGCATGACGTACATTTTTGAAATGCGTCAGGCATTTCCAACGTCATCGTACGCATTTTGACGCAATTTCGAGATAATTTGACGCGTGCTGTGTATTTTGACACGCGTCCGGCGTTTTAACGTCATCGTACGCATTTTGACGCAGTTCTGAGATAATTTGACGCACTCGCGTATAAAATGACGCATGACGTAGATTTTTGAAGCGCGTCATTCATTTTGAACGTCATCGTACGCATTTCGACGCAATTTCGAGATAATTTGAAGCACTCGCGTATAAAATGACGCGTGCTGTGTATTTACGTAGCAATACCGGGATGAACTTAAACGATAAAAATAGATTTATTGCACTTACCCAACAATTCACTTACTCCTTACTCATTAAATTACTGTTATACTTAATTTCTTAATATCTTAAGTTCTTAATTATTTAATTAACTTAATTACACGTTGCTTAATAAATTAATTTACATAATTACTTGCTACTTAAATTACTATTAATTACTCAATCACTTTATTACTTATTCAATTACTTAATTCTTATTATTGCTGTTGTTGTAGTTGTTGTCGTTGGTTTTTTTGGAGGTAGGCCTATTCAGTTATTAAATTTATTTATTGTGCTACTATTCATTCCGCCTTCTATTTCTTTTGTCTAATTTTGATAAATTAATGTTGTTACCACGTACATAAATACTAATTTACCCAGATGAAATCAAGTGATTCAAACCAGTGATTCATTGCCATTGCCAACGTCAGACAAAAGGAGAGGTGATACATATAGTGAGTTGATAAGGCCACACCCTTTTCAACATCATTGTCACCCAAAGACGTATATTTTTCTTCAGCTTGAATACTTAATTCCTGCTCCTCTTAGCTATTTTTTAGCCAGTTGCAAAATGGCCATGTTCTTCTTTACTAAAAGTTGCTAAAAGTTTGTTTTTGTTGCGTTTCTTTTTTCTTCATGTTCATTCTTTCTTCTATCAATCTGATAACGAGCCATCGTAGCCATGCTTTGGTCCAGTTTGACCATTAAAGTTTATCACTAGGACCATTGGGTGGGGACACAAATGTCACAAGAACAGAGTATTAATGTAATTGTAGTGTCATTCTTTAATTTTTAGTAATTTTATGCCTATTCGGAATACCAATGTGATTTTAAAACTGAAACATTGGAAAAAGCTTGTATCTCTTCACAAAAAATGTTGCCCTTAGACACAAATGTCACATGATCAACTTCCGGTCAAAGGTCATCCACTTCCGGTCAATGGCCAAAAAGAGCTCAAAAGGCTACCTCCTCTTCCATAAATTACATAACACAGTGATGTCACATTTTAGGGTCATGTCCGGTATAGGGTCAAATACTTTTAAAATGCTGCAATAGCACAATGATATCACTTACACAAGTTATTAAATATTAGTTTGTAAATTAAATCTAATACTGGAACTAATTTGCAACTCACTTTGCTATGTTGCGTCCGAAAACATCGGACTTCGTCAGGCATCTGATTGAAGATGTTGTGATGACGTCAGATGTTGTGACGTCAGACGGCGAGGAATGTCTCGTAACGCCGGGTCCCATGCACGTGACAACTGGAAGCGGAGTCCCCTTTTCTGTTAATGGCGGGAGCCTCCACTCTCTCCCATATGGATTCTCTGACTCCTCGCTCAAACCACTTCTCCTCCTTATCTAGAATAACCGCTTCCTCAGGGTTGAAGAAATGTTCAGTTTTCTTGTTGCAGTGGTTGTAAACCGCGGAGTTTTGGGCTTCGCTGGAGCTAGGGCGTCTGTGTTGGTTCAAACGCGCTCGTAGAGATTGTTTTGTCTCGCCTACATAGGAGTCACCACAGTCCGGGGCAGCACAGGTAATGCCATAAACTAGATTGCACTGTTTATCTCTGGGGGGTTATCACAACATCTTCAATCAGATGCCTGACGAAGTCCGATGTTTTCGGACGCAACGTAGCAAAGTGAGTTGCAAATTAGTTCCAGTATTAGATTTAATTTACAAACTAATGTTTTGAACTACTGGATGAATAATCTACACCAAGATATAAAGTTATTAAATAGTTATTAAATTTCGGGACAAATTATATAGCAAAATGAGATCTCTTTCGCATAATACATTGTAGGCCTAAATACTGTGGTATTTCGCCCATCCATGGATCCTACATTACCAAGGCTGAGATGGGTCGCATTGGCTCAGATCATAGACAAATAACGATGGCTATGTGTGTACGCAATTAGCATCTAAAGTTTTTTCGGTCTTTGGAATGAGGAATAGCATAGGTTCTATAAAGGAGATCCCAAGACTTGATAATGTTTAAATGTTTAAATGTTTCCATGTTTCAGTGTATGATGCGTAAGCCTCTTCCTTTGTTTGTATGATTATATTAGGCTGGCGGGTAAGCATCATTAAATTGATCTCGTACATTGGTTTGTAATGTGTTGTTTGTATTGTTTACTCTGACTGTTCATATCGATAAGTACCAGACTTGAGTCCTGTTTATCAGGGACAGTGTGTGTAGCTCAGTGGTAGAGCGCTCGCCCGACAAGCGAGATGTCTGGGGTTCAAGTCCCCGCACAGGCAGGTATGCCTGTGTGATCTTTCCCCTGTGTGATCAAGATATAAATCTATAGGTATTAGGTTCGAATGATATTCGTCGCAATCCTATCGGAATGCATCAGAGCAGCCAGCACACATAATCAATGGATAAAATACACACCAGTGTATCTGGCCGGATTCGAACCGGCGACCTTCGTAATACTAGCACGACGCTCTAACCAACTGAGCCACAAAGGCACGGTGGAGAAGAGCGGACGATATAAATCTATAGGTATTACTAGGTTCGAATGATGTTCGTCGCATTCCTATCGGAAGGCATCAGAACTGCATATTTATAACAAATAGGCCTACACAGAGTCACATTAGGGATCAAAATTATACTTGGTTCTCTGGGTTGATAGGATGAACAGAAATGATGAAAGAGCTGACAGGATTCACCAAACACAATAAAGTCCATAATTAAAAAAAGCCTACATATTTCACGAATTAGCAAGGAAGTCATTGAACTTATTGCCATGACAATCTTATCCTTTGGTTAAGATTTCGATCTTCAAAAGATTGGATATGAGATTTGCATACATCAACAATGAAATCATCTGTATTAAAGAGTAGTAAAACAACAGAAAAGATCACTCACTAGAAATTACTGGTTGAACAGGTTCAATCCGTTCAACAAATTGTTGGGAATTCTTCATGAATGTGGCTCATGGTTAGAATTCTCGCTTCTGGTACATGAGGTTCTGCATGGAGCTCAATTGGCAGTATCTGTAGAATTAAATTCAGACTTCCGCGCCGCTCTCCATATTGTGCATTTAGAGTTAGGCATATGAACCATGAGAGCTTCGTCCTTTAGAGGGGACGTTAAGCCGTCTGCCCTGTGTACAGATGAGCCATACCTGTGCAGTCAGTTTCGATTAGAGTATGGCGTTAACCCCTGACTGTCCCTGCCCGTACCGTTGATGAAAAGGAAAAGATGAACGTTTTATGGATGACAATACCATTCCCTAGGAATGGGGACAAGACGTACATCTACCAGATGTTCGATATTAGATTGTTAACTTAGAAAATAGAAGAAACTCGAAATATTTTGTATTTAATACTCGTAGTCGTAGTTATGTTGTGACAAGGATTATGATTAAACCATGTACAGGGGTAGTAATTTCCATAACATTATCTGGGCAGCTCATTTAATTGTAATTAATGTAATTAAATGCATTTGCAATAGAATTAACATCCATTCCAATGATTTTCACAGATGTTTCAATTCATTTTCCAGTGGTAAGTTTCATGAAAAGAACAGAGTATTAATGTAATTGTAGTGTCATTCTTTAATTTTTAGTAATTTTAGGCCTATTCGGAATACCAATGTGATTTTAATACTGAATGTAAAATAACATTGGAAAAAGCTTTTATCTCTTCACAAAAAATGTTGGCCTTAGCTGGTTTGTCTCCTATAAGCACTACTGGAGTTAGTCACCAAAATAGCTTGTTGAAACCACACTTCAGTTGCAGCTATCATTCTTGATCAATCTTTAAAAACCACCGGTAGTAACTATCAGCTACCATGACTACTTTTGGTTACCAGAATCGCTTCTGCCATCTGTCGCCAATACATCTTCAACAGACACTATCGGCCGGTGCAGAGCATCAGAAGTTACACTTATGTCACGCCAACAACGATCTTCGATCCAAATAATGGCACCTGGTTGTTGGTGACTTGTGAACTTTTCTACTACTACCTGCCGATCTAACATTGCCTCTGATTGGTTATTTCCACTTTAATCACCAATCAGAATGGAGCTTTGCAAATAATTCGCCCCATTGTTTTTTGCGGCAGGTAGTTCTCATTTTTCTTGCTTCTGCCATCGGTCACCAATACGTCCTCAACAGACACTATCGGCCGGCGCAGAGGAAGGAAGTTACACACATATGTCACGCCAGCAACTATCTTCGATCCAAATAATGGCACCGGCCGTTGCTGGTGACTTGTGAACTTTTCTACGAGTAATGAAGCATCAATGATACCAAAGTTGATGCCGTCCATACATATTTCACTTTTCTTCAGTTATAGAAAGTAATAACTTTCATCGTACCAAATAATGGCATAAAAGAATTGATAGTCACAATTGAATGTGGTATAAAATGGCTATTTGATGGTGAGGTTAACTTAGTTCACTTAACAGAAAGCAGATTCAACAAAGTCCAACATTTCTTGTGAAGAAAAAGAAGTATTATTCAAAGATATTTTACACTCAGTATTAAAATCACATTGGAATTCAGAACATACCTAACATTTGATTTTTGTGGTTTACTCATTCAGTGGATAATACAAGTCATTTTTTCCTCTGTTCTTCCATGAAGCACTGTGAATAAACGAGCTCACATGGAGCTCACAGTCAGTTGTAAGAAGAGTAGGGTGTTAACCACTGACTAACCCAACCCGTCCCGGTATTGAAATGGACTCTAACGGAAATAATTGTTTCATTTTATTTTGTCTTTAATGTTGGGTTACTCATTCAGTGGATAATAAAAGTAATTTTTCCTCTGGTCTTCCATGAGCCCCAGTTAAGTGAACATACGATTTGTAGATCACATAATTATATAAGGATGTGGTCAATTCAGAACTGGAATTCAGAACAGACCTAACATTTGATTTTTGTGGGTTACTCATTCAGTGGATAATAAAAGTAATGGTGTCCTCTGTTCTTCCATGAGGTCCAGCGAACAAACGAGCTCACATGGAGCTCGCAGTCAGTTTCAAGAAGAGTAGGGCGTTAACCACTGACTAATCCAACCCGTCCCGGTATTGAAATGGACTCTAACGGAAATAATTGTTTCATTTTATTTTGTCTTTAATATTGGGTTACTCATTCAGTGGATAATAAAAGTAATTTTTCCTCTGGTCTTCCATGAGCCCCAGTTAAGTGAACATACGATTTGTAGATCACATAATTATATAAGGATGTGGTCAATTCAGAATTGGAATTCAGAACAGACCTAACATTTGTTTTTTGTGGATTACTCATTCAGATCACATTAAAAAAATGCGTGCACGGACAACATGTCACTACGGCCTAATGTGAGTTCCTCAATTTATCATGTTAAAATCTTCTCAAACATCCAGCAGAGTTCTTAGTTCTTGTTCTTAGTGATTAGTGATATCCTATTGCAGCCTATACCCTATAACCTAGTCGTTCATAACCTAGGAGTAAACACGTGACGCTCCCCTCGAAGGAGTCTTTGATTTTGATTTTTCAAGCTTTTGAAAGGGCGGCTGAAAAAACACTCTCACTGTGAAAGTTCTTGTGTTGTTTTACATTTCACGGATGTTCCCATTGATAACGCAAACCGAAGGTATATGTATCTTTTGAAGTATCCAATCTCTGGCATGAAAATAAGATTGTCATGGCAAGAAGTAGTTGACATCACCATAATGCTTCACGGTCAGTCAGTAATACAATGGGGGCACACTGTTCTCCCTGGCCCTTTTCTTGTGGGTGAATCATTTACTGTCAGACACTAACTGTTCTCCTATGATGCCCAGGGTAGGGTGTGCAGACAGCCAGGCATTACCCTGATTGGAACTGGCCGCGAGGACTTTTCATTCACTGCATCTGCCCCACAATTCAAATGCAGTATTGGAGAGAGTGGATAATACATTTGTGATTATTTGCTTTCACCAAAAAATTGAACCGGTGACCTCTTGCACCAGAGTCAAAGACCTTAACCACTGGGTCATGCTGCTCTCCCTGTTTTTTTGCTTTTTGATATTTTAATATTTGCCTCCACCGGAAATTGAACCGGTGACCTCTTGCACCAGAGTTTAAGACCTGCACCACTTTTTTTTTTTTGTGTGTTTTTGTTGTTGTTGTTGTTTGTTTTTTGGTAGGGTGTACAGGCAGCCAGCTGCGAGATCTTTGTCATCACTGCATGTGCCCCACAATTCAAATGCAGTAATGGAGAGAGCGGATAATAAATGATTAATATTTGCCTCCACTGGAATTGAACCTGTGGCCTCTTGCACCAGAGTCAAAGACCTGCACCACTGGGCCACGCTGCTCTCCGTTTTTTGTATTTGTATTTTTTTGTATTTGTATTTTTTTTTTTTTTTTTTTTTTTTTTTTGGTAGGGTGTACAGACAGCCAGGTCGGAACTGGCTGCGAGATCTTTGTCATCGCTGCATGTGCCCCACAATTCAAATGCAGTAATGGAGAGAGCGGATAATAAATGTCTAATATTTGCCTCCACTGAATTGAACCGGTGGCCTCTTGCACCAGAGTCAAAGACCTGCACCACTGGGCCACGCTGCTCTCCGTGGTTTTTGTGTGTGTGTGTGTGTTTTGTTTTTTGGTAGGGTGTACAGGCAGCCAGGTCGGAACTGGCTGCGAGATCGTTGTCATCACTGCATGTGCCCCACAATTCAAATGCAGTAATGGAGAGAGCGGATAATACATGTTTAATATTTGCTCCACTGGAATTGAACCGGTGGCCTCTTGCACCAGAGTCAAAGACCTGCACCACTGGGCCACACTGCTCTCCGTTTTTATTTTTTTTTTTTTTATTTTTTTTTTTGTGTGTGTGTGTTTTTGTTTTTGGTAGGGTGTACAGACAGCCAGGTCTGAACTGGCTGCGAGATCTTTTGTCATCACTGCATGTGCTCCACAATTCAAATGCAGTAATGGAGAGAGCGGATAATAAATTTAATTTTGCCTTTTTTTTGGCCTCTTGCACCAGAGTCAAAGACCTGCACCACTGGGCCACGCTGCTCTCCGTTTTTTTTTTTTTTTTTTTTTTTTTTTTTTTTTTTTTGTTTTGTTTTTTTTTTTTTTGTGTGTGTGTGTTTTGGGTGTACAGACAGCCAGGTCGGAACTGGCTGCGAGATCTTTGTCATCACTGCATGTGACCCACAATTCAAATGCAGTAATGGAGAGAGCGGATAATAAATGATTAATATTTGCCTNCACCGGGAATTGAACCGGTGGCCTCTTGCACCAGAGTCAAAGACCTGCACCACTGGGCCACGCTGCTCTCCGTTTTTTTGTTTTTTTTGTGTGTTTTTTGTTTTTTGGTAGGGTGTACAGACAGCCAGGTCGGAACTGGCTGCGAGATCTTTGTCATCACTGCATGTGCCCCACAATTCAAATGCAGTAATGGAGAGAGCGGATAATAAATGATTAATATTTGCATCCACCGGCAACTGAACCCGTGGCCTCTTGCACCAGAGTCAAAGACCTGCACCACTGGGCCACGCTGCTCTCCGTTTTTTGTATTTTTTTTTTTTTTTTTGTATTTTTTTTTTTTTTGTGTTTTTGTTTTTGGTAGGGTGTACAGACAGCCAGGTCGGAACTGGCTGCGAGATCTTTGTCATCGCTGCATGTGCCCCACAATTCAAATGCAGTAATGGAGAGAGCGGATAATAAATGTCTAATATTTGCCTCCACCGGGAATTGAACCGGTGGCCTCTTGCACCAGAGTCAAAGACCTGCACCACTGGGCCACGCTGCTCTCCGTGGTTTTTGTGTGTGTGTGTGTGTTTTGTTTTTGGTAGGGGGTACAGGCAGCCAGGTCGGAACTGGCTGCGAGATCGTTGTCATCACTGCATGTGCCCCACAATTCAAATGCAGTAATGGAGAGAGCGGATAATACATGTTTAATATTTGCCTCCACCGGGAATTGAACCGGTGGCCTCTTGCACCAGAGTCAAAGACCTGCACCACTGGGCCACACTGCTCTCCGTTTTTTATTTTTTTTTATTTTTATTTTTTGTGTGTGTGTGTTTTTTGTTTTTTGGTAGGGTGTACAGACAGCCAGGTCTGAACTGGCTGCGAGATCTTTGTCATCACTGCATGTGCTCCACAATTCAAATGCAGTAATGGAGAGAGCGGATAATAAATGATTAATATTTGCCTCCACCGGGAATTGAACCGGTGGCCTCTTGCACCAGAGTCAAAGACCTGCACCACTGGGCCACGCTGCTCTCCGTTTTTTTTTTTTTTTTTTTTTGTATTTTTTTTTTGTGTGTGTGTGTGTTTTTTGTTTTTGGTAGGGGTACAGACAGCCAGGTCGGAACTGGCTGCGAGATCTTTGTCATCACTGCATGTGACCCACAATTCAAATGCAGTAATGGAGAGAGCGGATAATAAATGATTAATATTTGCCTCCACCGGGAATTGAACCCGTGGCCTCTTGCACCAGAGTCAAAGACCTGCACCACTGGGCCACGCTGCTCTCCGTTTTTTTTTGTATTTTTTTTTTTTGTATTTTTTTTTTGTTTTTTGTTTTTTGGTAGGGTGTACAGACAGCCAGGTCGGAACTGGCTGCGAGATCTTTGTCATCACTGCATGTGCCCCACAATTCAAATGCAGTAATGGAGAGAGCGGATAATAAATGATTAATATTTGCCTCCACTGGAATTGAACCGTGGCCTCTTGCACCAGAGTCAAAGACCTGCACCACTGGGCCACGCTGCTCTCCGTTTTTTGTATTTTTTTTGTTGTATTTTTTTGTGTGTGTTTTTGTTTTTGGTAGGTACAGACAGCCAGGTCGGAACTGGCTGCGAGATCTTTGTCATCACTGCATGTGCCCCACAATTCAAATGCAGTAATGGAGAGAGCGGATAATAAATGATTAACGTTTGCCTCCACCGGGAATGGAACCGATGGCCTCTTGCACCAGAGTCAAAGACCTGCACCACTGGGCCACGCTGCTCTCCGGGTTTTTTTTGTTGTATTTTTGTTTGTTTTTTTGTATTTTTTTTGTGTATTTTGTTTTTGGTAGGGGTACAGACAGCCAGGTCGGAACTGGCTGCGAGATCTTTGTCATCACTGCATGTGCCCCACAATTCAAATGCAGTAATGGAGAGAGCGGATAATAAATGATTAATGTTTGCCTCCACTGAATGGAACCGATGGCCTCTTGCACCAGAGTCAAAGACCTGCACCACTGGGCCACGCTGCTCTCCGTTTTTTTTTTTTTGTTGTTGTTTTTTTTTGTATTTTTTTTTTGTATTTTGTTTTTGGTAGGGTGTACAGACAGCCAGGTCGGAACTGGCTGCGAGATCTTTGTCATCACTGCATGTGCCCCACAATTCAAATGCAGTAATGGAGAGAGCGGATAATAAATGATTAATATTTGCCTCCACTGGCCTCTTGCACCAGAGTCAAAGACCTGCACCACTGGGCCACGCTGCTCTCCGTTTTTTGTATTTTTTTTGCATTTTTTTTTGTGTGTTTTTTGTTTTTTGGTAGGGTGTACAGACAGCCAGGTCGGAACTGGCTGCGAGATCTTTGTCATCACTGCATGTGCCCCACAATTCAAATGCAGTAATGGAGAGAGCGGATAATAAATGATTAACGTTTGCCTCCACCTGGGAATGGAACCGATGGCCTCTTGCACCAGAGTCAAAGACCTGCACCACTGGGCCACGCTGCTCTCCGTTTTTTGTTTTTTGTTGTATTTTGTTTTTTTTTTGTATTTTTTTTGTGTATTTTGTTTTTTGGTAGGGGTACAGACAGCCAGGTCGGAACTGGCTGCGAGATCTTTGTCATCACTGCATGTGCCCCACAATTCAAATGCAGTAATGGAGAGAGCGGATAATAAATGATTAATGTTTGCCTATCGCGGAAGTGGAACCGATGGCCTCTTGCACCAGAGTCAAAGACCTGCACCACTGGGCCACGCTGCTCTCCGTTTTTTTTTTTGTATTTTTTTTTTTTTTTTTTTGTATTTTTTTTGTATTTTGTTTTTGGTAGGGTGTACAGACAGCCAGGTCGGAACTGGCTGCGAGATCTTTGTCATCACTGCATGTGCCCCACAATTCAAATGCAGTAATGGAGAGAGCGGATAATAAATGATTAATATTTGCCTCCACTGAATTGAACCGGTGGCCTCTTGCACCAGAGTCAAAGACCTGCACCACTGGGCCACGCTGCTCTCCGTTTTTTTGTATTTTTTTTGTATTTTTTTTTTGTGTGTTTTTGTTTTTGGTAGGGGTACAGACAGCCAGGTCGGAACTGGCTGCGAGATCTTTGTCATCACTGCATGTGCCCCACAATTCAAATGCAGTAATGGAGAGAGCGGATAATAAATGATTAATGTTTGCCTCCACGGGTATGGAACCGATGGCCTCTTGCACCAGAGTCAAAGACCTGCACCACTGGGCCACGCTGCTCTCCGTTTTTTTGTATTTTTTTTTGTATTTTTTTTTTTTGTGTGTTTTTTGTTAGGGTGTACAGACAGCCAGGTCGGAACTGGCTGCGAGATCTTTGTCATCACTGCATGTGCCCCACAATTCAAATGCAGTAATGGAGAGAGCGGATAATAAATGATTAATGTTTGCCTCCACCGGGAATGGAACCGATGGCCTCTTGCACCAGAGTCAAAGACCTGCACCACTGGGCCACGCTGCTCTCCGTTTTTTTTTTTTTGTATTTTTGTTGTTTTTTGTATTTTTTTTTTTGTATTTTGTTTTTGGTAGGGTGTACAGACAGCCAGGTCGGAACTGGCTGCGAGATCTTTGTCATCACTGCATGTGCCCCACAATTCAAATGCAGTAATGGAGAGAGCGGATAATAAATGATTAATGTTTGCCTCCACTGGGAATGGAACCGATGGCCTCTTGCACCAGAGTCAAAGACCTGCACCACTGGGCCACGCTGCTCTCCGGTTTTTTGTTTTGTTTTTTGTTTTTTGTTTTTGGTAGGGTGTACAGACAGCCAGGTCGGAACTGGCTGCGATATCTTTGTCATCACTGCATGTGCCCCACAATTTAAATGCAGTAATGGAGAAAGCGGATAATACATGTTTAATATTTGCCTCCACCAGGAATTGAACCTGTGACATCTTGCACCAGAGTCAAAGACCTGCACCACTGGGCCACGCTGCACTCCGGTTTTTTTTTAATTATTATTTTTTTGGCCACGCTGCTCTCCCTGTTTCTTTTTCTTTTTCATGTTTTTTTTTTTCTTTGGTGTGTTTTTGCCCCCTGTCCCACAGCCCCGCAGGTTTAATACGATACTTTAGAATCCCCTTTATAGAACCCATGCCATTCCTCTTCTGTGCCAGATTTATTTGATTCACTTTTTGAGTGCAACACCACTAGGTCATGCTCCCCCAACCTGACTTAAAATACTGCAAGCACGTTGCATTTGAGGTTTCAGTGCTTTGAAAGTAGGCCTACTCTCTCGTAAGTTGATATAGTGTTGAAATATGAACAAAACTAGAGATTTTTGCTCAGAGCAAGACCATTAATTGTCATTGGCACATAGCGATAGAGAGAGAGTTTTAATTATCGCGATAATTTGTGGGACAACGTGCATGACCTTTGGATATCGTTTGGCCCGAATTGGTCATGTGACAGTTGTGGCACCAGCCAATGATCATAGTGACTAAGTTTTGTTGATAATTAGCGACGGTGGCTCAATTTGTAGTTGATCGAAGGAAAAAGACGACCAAAAACAGGCCTTCAATCGCACGTCATTGGAATTCAGCACAGTAAATAATTATGCGTCCTACCCCATTGTAAACATCAGAACGTAACGTCCCATCCCGGATCCCGTACGTCGCAATTTAATAATATTTTAGACTTAGGTTTTATTCACCATCAGTGCAGTGATCGAAATTCGCGGTCGTAGTGCACGTTAGTAACCATTGGTTACTGCTCCAAGCCTGGGCTCATACACCTGTTCCGAATTTTGATATGCCATAGGCTTTGTGTTGTGATCATTTCGATCAGTGGTTCGTAACAAAGAAAGCGTGATCCAGTTGGCCTAGCAACGGTCATATTGTAACGTGCACTACGACAGCGAATATCAGTGATGACTGAATTGTCTCGCGCGTGCGTGAATCATTGACGCATAAACTGTGTGTAGGCCTATTATTAGGCCTATAATATTCTTCTTTATAAAATCATCAATCTTGTTTATACGTCCCTGGGTGACGCTACGTGAAGCTCCGCTCTATAACGATTTGCGAACTGGTATGTACTGGCGAAGTGACGTAATAAATCGTATTAACTATATACCATAGCAATAGGTGAAAACAATTTTGAATATATATCGCACAACACTATATAAGCAGATTGCACTCATCACCTGTATCCCCTATATATGCAATCATAGAATGAATACAATACAGCTAGGTACCGCTTGAACGTACCAGTGCAGCGCGGTATATTCAAACATTGTTTTCACCTATTGCTATGGTAGTTAATCCGACTATTACATAATTTTGCCAGCGTATACACATTGACGATGATTTTAGGCGTTGGAATGAAACAGCGATTTAAAACAAATAAAACAATTAATTTTATGTAAATCTCACATTATTACTTTAACTGAGTAGTCCTATAATGGTGGCATTTAACATACTGTGATTCGTATTGTTATGTGTGTTAGCGAGCTCTTTTTATGTTGAAATATTTTGTTATTCGTTATTTTACTTATAACTCAATTTGGTGGATGAGTTGTCAATTTACCTTATAATACATTAATGCTCTGCATGCTAGCCATAGGCTTCAACATAAGAAGTCCCAAGTTTTGAGATATTTTCTCAAAATATCAAGAGCTATCTCAAGAACTACTGAACCAATACTAGGCTTGTTTGTACTCATTTTAAGGCAATTTTCATGCTGATTCCAAATATGGTCATGAAAATTTACATTTCTGAAATTTTTGAATTTTGAATTTTTTTTAAACATGTCGTCTGCAGTCGACACCCGCGTGAAGAGTGTTAACATAGGCCTACATCCTAAACTAGTACTAATATGCCTACTATACTACTACTGCTACTACTGCTACCACCTAATAATTTTTATACTACTGCTACTGCTACTACTGATAATAGCCTGATAATAATTATAAATAATATTATAAATTTTTATACTACTGCTACTACTACTACTACTACTATAATAATTATTAATAATAATATAAATTTTTATACTACTGCTACTACTACTGCTACTACTGCTACTGCTACTACTACTACTACCTAATAATTTTTATACTACTGCTACTACTGATAATAATTATTAATAATATTATAAATTTTTATACTACTGCTACTACTACTGCTACTGCTGCTACTGCTACTGCTGCTACTACTACTACTACTACTACTACTACTACTACTACTACTACTACTACGTACTACTACTACTACTACCTAATAATAATAGGGCATAATAATAATAATAATAATAATAATTAGGCCTATATAATAACACTAATAATGATAATGAGAAAATTAGCCATAATAATGATGATGATGATGATGTTGATGTTGATGATGATGATGATGATGATGATGATGATAAATTAAAAATCTAAAAATCTAAAAATGTACATATTTACAAATTTACAAATTTACAAATTTACAAATTTACAAATTTGCAAATTTACAATTTTACAAATTTAAAAAAATTTAAAAAATCTAAAAATTTTAAAATTTTAAAATCTAAAAATCTAAAACCTTTTAAAATTAAAATTTAAAAAATAAATTACAATTAAATTGTCTTAAAATCAGATTAAAAATAAAAAAGTATTAGTTAGTTTGAAAGCGAACAATCACTAAAACCAAAGGACAGTTATATCATGGTTTTGGTCCAAATTTACATGAATATGCCAAAATAGTAATAATCAATGAAACTAACATGATGAGTGAAACTAATTAACTCAAGATGAAATATATTTGTATGGAAGTAGGCCTACAGTTTGAAGGCAAAAATGAATTGTCTCAATAGGTGCAGGGGCAGAACCTACAGAACAAACATATATAGGCCCAGTAAATGTTTACAAAACCGATAAGACCGAGTGACCCACCGGACATGATAATCTTTAACATTTTAAGCCAAGTGGTTGGGTTGTCTGAAGTTTAACGATGCAGTCGTTCTCAAGTTTCTTTCTCATTATGGTGTCCGTCTTTGGGGTTTGCCAATACCCATGACAGATGTGATTAGCAGGAATGTCCTGGAAGGTTGAAATGTCTTGCCACTAGTGTACGGTCTGTTATGGCGAGCATCAGCAGAATGCTCAACCAACATGTTTTCCAGGCTATGACTAATCTCACCATCATACTGCGCTTGACATTGTATGTATGTGATAAGGTAGATCGCATTCTCTGTTTAGCAATTGGGGTGTTTGTGGATGACATAACTTTCACCAGTGGAAGAACTGGTGAAAGTAGTGCCTTGCTGAGTGTGTAAGACTGGACCTCCCAATTTAGAATGAAGCGTATGGTTATATGACCTATATGACCACATACAATTGAGCCTCTATGAAGGCTGGTCTAGAGACAATGATGAACGTGCTACCATGTGCTTGATGTTGGCACTTCTACAATAAGTAACCATGGTTAAGTTAGGAATAGCTTTCTTACATCCATCAGAAGAATGCAAATAGGTAAATATTTGTGAAGTATCTGAGAAAGTTATGGAAGTGGCGGATGGTGTATGATGACCAGGGGTATGCGCTCTCGATTGTCAGAATCCGACATCCTAGACTCCAGAGCTTCAGATTTAGAAGTCGCCATAGAGCCTTGCTAATTTGCTTGTTGACAACAAAGCTGGGATATCCTTTGACCTTAAGAAAGCCTTCAAGCTCATCTACTCTCTTTTGAAGCGACTCAGGAGAGGAACAGATGCGATTAAATCGGAAAGCTAAGCTGTATGGGAGACTGGACTTGATATGTTTGGAATGACAGGAAGTTTAGTGTAGAAACTGAATGGTGCGAGTTTGTAGGTTTGAATACAGATCAGTATGTAGTCTGTTCTCTCTAATGGATACCAGTACATCAAGAAAGGGTATATCCTTGATTGAAGATTCTGGTGTAAACGTAATCGTAGATTGGGATGAATGACAAAAGTCAATACAAAGCGATGAAGTTCATCAGGCCCATGTGACTACAGAAAGAAGATATCATCAAAGATATATCAGTGCCGTACGAAGGGCCATCTTTTCGACTCAGGGCGGCAGGCGTTCTAGACGGCATATGAAAAGACAAGCCATAAATGGCGCCCTTTATGGTTTGTCTTTTCATGTACCGATTTACAAGAACGCCTGCCGTCCTCAATCTCCAAGAACCCCTCTGGCTCCGAAATATCGACGGTAACCTCTTCCTGCGATCATATGGACCGGATGAATTTCACCGCTTTGTAGACTTTTGTTATTCATTCCACCCAACGATCAAGTTCACCTCAGAATTTTCAACCAATGATACACCCTTTCTCGATATACTGGTATCTATCAGAGATGACAAACTCCATACTGATCCATATTCAAAACCTACAAACTAATACCATTTAGTTTCTACACTAAACTTCATGTCATTTCTACCATATCAAGTCCAGTCACCCATACAGCTTGGTTTTCAGATTGAATCGCATCTGTTCCTCTCCCGGGTCGCTTCAGAAGAGAATCGATGTAATTGAAGACTTTCTTAAAGCCAGAGGTAATCCAAGTTTTGTTAGCAACAGGCTAATCAGCAAGGCTCTATAGCGACTGGATCTGAAGCTTTGGGGTATAGGATGTCGGATTATGATAATCCAGAGCGCATTCCTCTGGTCATCACATACCATCCGCCACTTTCATAACTTTCTCAGAATCTTCACAAACATTTATCTATCTGCATTCTTCTGATAGATATAAGAAAGCTATTCTTAACTTACCCATACTTACTTAAAGCCGAAGTGCCAAAATCAAGTACATGGTAGTAAGTTCATCCTTGTCGCCAGGCCAACCTCCATAGAGGCTCAATTGATGTAGTTATATAGGTCATGTAACCATGCGCTTAACTCTAAACTGGGAAGCCCCAAGTCTCACACACTCAGCAAGGCACATCTTTCATCAGTTCTTCCACGTGTGAAAGTTGTGTCATCCATAAACGCCTCAATGTTGCCAAACAGAGAACGCGATCTTCCTATCACATGCACATAATATCAAACGCAGTATGTGGGGAAGACGAGTCATAAGCTGGAAAACATGTCGGTTGAGCATTCTGCTGATGCTCGCCATAACAGAAATACACCAGTGGTAAGACATTTAAACCTCCCAGAACATTCTGCTAATCACATTATCTGTCATGTGTATTAGCAAACCCACAGACAGACACCACAATGAGAAAGAAACCCAAGAAAGACTGCATCGGTAAACTTCAGATAACCCAACTACTTGGCTATAAAATGTTAAAGATTAGCATGCCCAGTGAGTGACTAGGTCTTATGGGTTTTGCAAGCATTTACTAGACCTATATATGTTTGTTATGTAGGACCAGTCCCTACACATATTGAATCAATTCATTTTTGGCTTCAAACTGTACGCCGACTTGCATGCAAATATATTTCAGCTTGAGTTGATATAGTTCACTCAACATGTTTTTTTCCATTGATTACTACCTATCTTGACCAAATTCATGTCTCAGTTTATGGACAGTAACAAAGCCGTAGCCAGGGGGTGCGGGGAGTGCGACGCACCCTCCCCTAAACAAATGACAATCTGAAGGTCCATCTTTTTCTTTTAAAAATAATCACAAAATGTCTACTTTTTTTGGTGAAAACGTTGAAAATCAGTCCTTTTTTGAAGAAAAAAATCCCAGAACGTCCACCTTTATAAATGTTGAAATCTGCCCTTTTTAAAATGAAAATTAGTAAAAGATTGACTTTTGAGCCCGCCGCACTCCCCAATAAATCCTGGCTACGGGCCTGGTATTAACCAATCCTTTGGTTTAGTGATATTTTAAAATCAAACTATAAGACAATTTGGAGGTTCTATTTATCTCAGATCACCTCGGAAAAATGTCCCAAGTTTTTTGCTTATGGATCGCTGTGTGTCCTCATGGTACCAGAACCCATTAGCTCAACAGGGTATACCCAATAGAGTTTATCCGTGTTCTATAAGCTGCATATCCTATCAGCGACTGCTATACCTTGTTTAGGATTTTCAAAAGAAGTACCTGCATGTGCAACCATGACTGTTTCAAAATAGCCCGCCTAACGCATTTTGTTAGATTGGGGACACACTTGTCCCCCGTGACCCTATGACGCGGCTATACGACACTGACATAAAACCATGTGCTTACCATTATAGCCCCTTCACCTCCATCGCCTATTCTTGTTATATAATCTGCCTCTGTCTTCCATACACTGCAAAAAATGGTAAAAACAAAATATTAATAATACTGCGGTTAATAGAAATAATTATAGGCCTATAGGCCTGGCCTACACATGGACCAGTGGGTGCAAGGAAACTGAACGAGCAGATACAGATCTGTATCCAGTGGTCCGGGGTGCGGGGTGCACTTCTACCCCCCCCACATACACACACATGCCAATCCGAAAAAGGGTCCGCTTGTTTGTAAACAAAAACAAAACAAAACGTTGAAAATCAGCCCCTTAAGGAGAAATCCAGAAAAGGTCTATTATTTTCGGTAAAACGTGGAAGAAAAAAAGGTCCAGTTTTTAGCCCCAACACCCACCCCTAAATTAAATCCTGGCTACGGGCCTGAGCTGATTTGTTGTTTTCATGTAGCCTATAAACAGGTGTCTTGTTTAAGACGTGTCTTGGCAATAATTATATGTGACAAAAAAAATGGTGACGTGGTATATCAAAAAGAGACAATTTTGGGCAGGTTTCAATTTGGAGTGTTTTACATAGAGATATTTTGCTCCACAGCGCCGTTTCCCTCAACGAAATCGGACAGTCTTAAGCGAAGATCGTAAGTTCGTAAGTTATGGTATTATAAAATTGGAAAACTAATAAGTGTGATAAAAAGGTGAAAATATATTTTTAATGCCCACCAGGAATATATTTTCACTATTTAGCATGAAAAAAAGGTCTAAATATATTTTTTGCTGCCCACCAAAAATATATTTTCACTATTTAGTATGATAAAAAGGTCAAAATATATTTTTCACTGTCACAAAAAATAAATATTTTTACTATGACCCTTCCGGGGCTTCGTAGGAATTACCTTGAAAAATGTCTCAAAAAATACAAGATACCATTTATATTCCGGTCTGAAACTATCAGACAATATTTTAAACATTATTAACATCACAAATTTGTAACAAACCCGAATTGTGAAATAAAAATCACCCGGGTAGATTTTTTGCTCTTTTTCCATTTAATTTACGATCCTGCCCAAAAGTATGTCCTTTTGATATACCACGTCACATATAGGCCTTGGATGCATGTGGGATGCAAACTGAACGAGCAATTCAGAGTCATATCCAGGGGTGGGGGCGGGTGCAACACACCTCCCCTCCAAATGCCAATCTCAAAACAGGTCCGCTTTTTATTTTGGTCAAACATTTTTTGAAATTAACCGGTTTTTTTAAGGAAAAATTCACAATAGGGCATAAGACATGTCCTCCAGCAAGCCATATCTCAAAACTGACTTGTTCATGAGTGTCTTGTATTGGGACGTGACACTCAAAACGGGCTTCACAAGATGTGTGCCAGACACTGGTTTTACAGTGATATAAGGTGGTTAAACTAAGTGAGTTTGCAAGAGTATACTCTTCACAGGTTAAACGAGATGCAAACTCACTTTTCGATTTTGACAACTTATTTGGCTAAGGGTTGGTTTGACTAAATTCAAGATCTGTTTATTTGTTACCATTTCTAAAATATCTAAGATTTTACACTTTAAAAAAATTTGTGTGTGAAAAGCAGAAACATTATATAAAAACAGTTAACATTCTGTAAAAAAAGCGGAAACATTCTTTATAAAAAAAAACCTGGCTATTGTGAGCAGCCCATCAAGCCCTTTTGGCAATAGCTATACACTAGCTGCAAACAACATATTTGTTTTAATTCTTTTTTGTGTGTGTGAAAAGTAGAAACATTATGTAAAAACATTTAACATTATGTAAACAAGCGGAAACATTCTTTAAAAAACTGGCTATTGTGAGCAGCCCATCAAGCCCTTTTGGCAATAGCTATACACTATATAGCTGTAAATAATGAAATATTTAACAAAATATTTAAAATAGCTACTACAAAAAAATGTAGGCCTAGATAACGGGAGGGAATCAAGAAGGCCTGGCCCACGAGAAGACGATGTGACTATCACAAATGAGCCCAGAAGTCGGCAAATGTGATTTTGAGCTACAGTCCAAAATATCAAAATATTTCATATTGGAAGATATATTGGATTTTCACAAATTTGAACATACCTTTTCTGGATTTCTCCTTCAAAAAAGAGCTTGGCCTACTACAAAATAATTTAGGCCTACATAATATAATACCATGACGGGAGGGTAATGCATGGAAAATGAACGAGCAACGATTCGTTGTTTTCATGAAGGCCTGACCAACAAGATGAAACAAGATGAAATTCACTTCTTGTTTTCGACAATTTAGGCTGAAAAGGTTTGATTTTACTAAAATTTCAATATTTGTTTCTATTTTTACCATTTCCAAAATTAGTTCAACAAAATAAACACAAAAAATACACGTAAAAATGCTCCAGACGTAGCAAAATGATCCTGCAGGAGTTTGGTGTCTTTTTAGGGATACGTGGTTCAAATACAGCTTGGCAGACATGAATATTTTAATTTAGCATATCCCGATTAACAAACATAATTTCGTTGCCAGCATTTACGCGTGCTTGACGCTTAAATAAGCACACATTTCCAAAATAGAACTTAAAGTATAGTGCGATTTTCCCATTGAAAATGATTCTGGACGCAAGTGCCTTCCCAGGGGTGCCACTCCGGGGGTCCAATATACTAAAACGGTTAAAGGATCTGGAATGAGCGTTTCGACAGTATTTTTTATGGAACATGAGAGCACCTCAGACGTATCGAATTGTATTCTGAATACGAAGCATGTCTTTCTGATATCAAATAATTTTCATTTTTGAAAATCACGATATAATACAAATTTTATGACAAATTATAAAAATTTGATATTTTTCAAATTTTTGATATATAACAGTCCTCGAAGTAAATTTTATAAATATAATGATATACTAAGTATTCTTAAAGTGTATGTAGCTGGTATGAAAAGCCGACGATCAATTGAAAATTTTGACCTTTCATATTGAAGATATGGATTTTTTTCCCCCAAAAGACCTAATTTTTGTGTGTGTTTTGGGGAAAAATCCATATCTTCAATACGAAAGGTCAAAATTTTCAATTGATCGTCGGCTTTTCATCCCACCTACATACACGTTAAGTATAAATCATCAGATTTATAAAGTTAACTTCAAGTACTGTTAAATATCAAAAATATCCATTTTTAATGATTTGCCATAAAATGTGTATTACATTGCGAAACATTCTTTAAAAAAATAGCTATTGTGAGCAGCCCATCAAGCCCTTTTGGCAATAGCTATACACTATATAGCTGCAAATAATGAAATATTTAACAAAATATTTAAAATAGCTACTACAAAAAAATGTAGGCCTACACACTTAAAACTACGGGGTCAAAAAAATGACCCAAACGGGGTCATTTTTGACCCCAGCATAGTTATCAACTAAACACCATACCACTAACGGGGTCATTTTGACCCCATTGGTCGGGGTCATTGCAATGACTACGTATTTGGGTCAAATAGTAACCCCATTGGGGTCAAAATATTACCACATTTCGGGGTCAAATGAAATGTCCCCTTCAAAAGGGTTGCCTTATTGGGTTACTTAATGACCTCATTTCGGGGTCAAATGAAATGACCCATTTGAAAGGGTTGTTTTATAGGGTTACTCAATAACCACATTTAGGGGTTGTTTGGATTTTTTAGTAGGCCTATGGTCATGCTGGTCCCACCAGGACATAAGTGTGTTTCTGCACAGAGAAAGCATTACATAAACAGCAAACTGCAAAATGCATCTGTGTATCACACTCACACACAGTCAGTCATCGCCTATGACAGTTCACGTATTATAAGCTTACATGATATAAGCTTATAACAACTGCAGCCAAGACACCAGCCACGACAGCATGAAATTGGAATGAATCTGCGTGCATAGACAAGGGTCTATGCATCCTTGCAGTCTCACTTTTCAACTAACTTTTCATATTCCATCATGCAGACAAGCACACACGACAATCCGCTGAGCTGCACAATCAGAACAAATATGGCGCTGATGTGACCACGTGAGCCGATGCACACCGTGTGTGCAAATAGTTCCGAAATGCAAGTCATTATAAAGTTGACAAATTGGGTAACTTCGGTCAAAAAATTAGTTTTATTTATTAATCAACAAACATTAATTGAAGCTCATGTTTAAACTCATTTATGAATTGAGATTTTCAAAGCGGAAGATTGAAACTGATATCAATGCGCGACGGTATCGGCAAAATGACCACTAAGTTTTTGACCACGTTCGTCGTGGCTAAAATGACCTCGTGAATGTGGTCAAATTAAAACAGTACAACCCCGGGGGTGCCAGTTGAACCGTCAATGAAGTCATCACCGACCAAAATTTCGCGGTAAAAGGGTATCTTTTTAAGCATAGGCCACGTCCCGCGCGGGACGCGAAAAGGGTCTCAATTTTGGTGTTGTCTGGAAACAGGGTACCTTTTTTACAATAGATATGTCGGCGTTTTGGGTTCATGAAAAATCAAAGTCCAGCATTTGACGTCAGCCGCTGTTTTCGTTCCTGATTGTAAACAACTTCTTACTTCCGGGTCTGTAAGTGTAATATATTAGTCTTGTGCCCGGTCTTGTACCATGATTAAAACTCGGTGATGTTTGTGCATGCTGCCGAGCGGGCTGCGTAGAGACGGGCGTAGAGACTACGAATTTTGTACAAGGTACAGATACTGTGTAATCGGAATGGATTACGACATACGTTTGACTGCTGAACCAGATATGACAGGAACCATGCCTTTTGGAAATCGTGAAGTGACATTTGCCATCGCTGTTTGTCACCCGCGCAAAACCGAAGTTAAACGGGGAAAAAAAGTGCTTTATATTTCAGATTTCAGAGCTTAGCGCGGATCATGGATTCGGCCCGGGATTCAGCACTGAAATCAAAGGTAAATAGCTACGCTTATTAAGAAAATGCAATCACGTTTTTCATCGCTTTTGCTGATGTTTCTTGCTTTCTACTCCCGGGTTTCTACTTCCGATTGTGTGCCGCGGGTTGTGTACCATTTCCAGGGTGCTTGATTGCAGCTTGTTTGTTGTGTATGACCACAATTTTGTGTTAAGGATGATATTCCAGGCTATTTCATATTATAACAGAAATTGTATGTAAAGGGATTGGAAATACACTAGGTAAATATTGCTTTCTACCTTCGTCAGTGAAAAGGGTCATTGGGACATGTAAGGTCAGTGATATGGGTACCTTTGTTTGCACCATGGCTGTGGTCAGTGATTTGGGTATCCTTTTTTCATAGCAGGTCAGTGGTAAGGGTTACCTTTCAGCCCTTGGGCATGTCAGTGTTTTGGGTGAAAAATAAAAGTGTCTGGTCAGTGATGACAACATGCAATGGTATATGAGTGGCACCCCCGGGAGTACAACCCCCTTGAAGGGTCAAAACAACCCCAAACGTGGTCAATTCAAAATGACCACGGAAAATATAACCCTGTAGTTTTTAGTGTGTAGATAACGGGAGGGAATCAAGAAGGCCTGGCCCACGAGAAGACGATGTGACTATCACAAATGAGCCCAGAAGTCGGCAAATGTGATTTTGAACTACAGTCCAAAATATCAAAATATTTCAGTATTTGTTTCTATTTTTACCATTTCCAAAATTAGTTCAACAAAATAAACACAAAAAACACACGTAAAAATGCTCCAGACGTAGCAAAATGATCCTGCAGGAGTTTGGTGTCTTTTTAGGGATACGTGGTTCAAATACAGCTTGGCAGACATGAATATTTTAATTTAGCATATCCCGATTAACAAACATAATTTCGTTGCCAGCATTTACGTGTGCTTGACGCTTAAATAAGCACACATTTCCAAAATAGAACTTAAAGTATAGTGCGATTTTCCCATTGAAAATGATTCTGGACGCAAGTGCCTTCCCAGGGGTGCCACTCCGGGGGTCCAATATACTAAAACGGTTAAGAGTACGAATGTCCAATTTAAATGATGACCGCCAATTTTTTTGTTCACGGAGTGAACATTTCCCCCACCTGAACCCATATCTCATGCACAGTTTATCCCTTACATACCCTGTGTCTTGAATACCGTAGCTATTGTAGCCCATCAACCCTGTGGTTAAGAGGATATGAAATAATTCCTAATGTCTCATACTCGGGTTTGTATTCCTTTATCTAATCCTGCCCCACATGACAAGGACTTTTTAGCACATCTTATCTTGTATTGAGACAATGGCAGCCAGGACTATTGTTTTGCCTTTTTTTAAAAGCATGTTTACTATTGGATTGAGCCATCAAATGATTATAATAGACTTTACTGATTGGTGGGTAAGGTCAATGCTATTGTTTATTTTGTGATAAGGTTGAGCATATTACTGCATATATGAAAAATACACTGCTATTTTGATACAGGCGATTTACTCAATTACTTCCAACTGACAAAATTTAGTTCCTGTTGTCTACCCAGTAATGTAACCCTAATATATTAATTGAGTTTCACTGATTAGGCCTATGATAGTGACATTGATTTGAAAGTTTGTATTTCAATTTCAATGAGTTTCTTGCTGGATGGAGAGTTATATAAGCCAGGATGTAGGAATCAGGATGTAGGCATGGTAGGTATCATTATGCCTCAAATCACTAATTTAAGATCAGTGCAGAGTAGGCATGGTAGGTTAGATATGAAAATGGAAAGTTAGAACAAATTACTAAACACCTGATTAGTGAACTGTCTTTTTGAAAGACTCTTCTTGTTTAAACATAAAATTGGGTCACCGGTTTTCGGGTAAGTTTTTCCATTTTTCGCAGGGCCCCTCCCCTTCAATACGCGCGCGTATAAGGCCAAGGCCAAATTAACAAAAATCATCGTTTCGCGTCCAGAGCCGTCCCCCTCCCTCCTCGCTTTCTGGGATCATTCCAAATATTTTTTCATTTTCAATTTTCATATTAAATTTTAAGTTTTTAAAACTTTAGTAGAATGTTTATTCTTATAAACAAGTTTATTAGTCAGCATCAATCATTCGCAAGAGGTCTATTCCCTCATAATCATACAAAATCGTGTTCCTGACAGATACTGAAAACTGCTAGCATTTTTACGTGAAAACCATCCTTCCTCATTTTTCCAAAAAGGTGGGGACGTGAAACTATTTTTTAATTTTATGTGGCCTAAAGTCAATAATGCACATTCAGCATTAAAATGAAGCAAATAATAAGGAATTTCAATTGTTTTTCCTCCATATCTTCACAATGAAAACCAAATTTGGGTTAAGTTTTGGTCATTATTTGACTCAAATCAGTAATTTTGTAATGAATTGAGTACATGTGTGTGTGTAGCCTTTTGTGATAAATAACCTGTTTTTGATAAATTATTGTGGTCATATTATATTGACCGTATGTAGTACTTATTTCACTAAATTTTACAATTTTGAGGCAATTTTGTAAAATAACGAGGCCTTACCTCAGTTTAGACATTCAAAAAACCATTACAGCATTTTTTGTTCCCAAAGATCATTGTTTCCATTTTTTTTTATAAATTTGGTTATGTGGACAAAATTAGTCCAAATGCTCAAAATCATTTTTGGCAACATTGCAAACTCTGTAGTAGGCCTACCAGGTACAAACGATTCCATTATGTTCACCTGTATTCACCTGTCTTCTCAGGCTCCTAAGTTTTATTTTTGCCCACCCCATTGCTTGCTTACTACAACAAAAATGACGAGCATTGCCCTGGGATTGAATAATTTTGGTAATGGAACATCACATCAACTTCATACAGGGTGAGTCAAAAAAAAGTGCAATAGAGCAAAGAATCGATATTTATGTAAGAACCACATTGAACTTTCCAATTATTGAACGTTTTTATAAATGCCACACTCAATAATTACCTGTTGTGAAAAAATGAAGTCAATCACATCTACCGTTTAATTTTTATGAGTCCTTTTGCTACGATACCCAATTTCATTATTTGTCCACGAGGTACCATGTATTTTGAATGAGAGCACACAATGCACGTTTAAGGCACCAGCTCTGAAACTGACTTTAGCTAAATAAGGTTGATTTTTGCGTTATTTTAATTTCTTTTTTCTGTTCAAACAAACTTACTAACATTACTTTAAGTCCTTCATACCTCTCTCGACTCCAACTTCATGTTTTTAAATCCCAATATGTTCAACTTACTGGATATTTTATATTCTTAGTCAGTGGGAGTGGTCTAGTTCGTAGACACATTTTCGATTGGACATCGCAAGATTTCGGGTGCTGTTTATCAGGCCGTAGACGACCCCACGTCATCATGCGTCTTGATAATTCCTTACACGCTTGAAGAGGTGCGCGTATGTATTTCGCTGTAATGCGTAGACTAGTGCGGAATACGCGACGCGCTAGCAGTACGCGCAACAGAATACGTGAAGTTGTAAACAAGTTTCGTTCATTTTATAATGGGGGGAATTTTTATGACGGTAACTTAGTTTTTGCTTTAAAAAAATTGTTTACAGTTATTAAAATAATATTTAACTGATTAAGAATGAGAATAAACGATAGGAATTTTTATTTTGCCTATCCTCTACCTATGATAGACGACAGGCAGGTCCAATATTTTTTTATCGTAGTGGATACCGGCTGCGCCGGCATCCACTACTCAAAATATTGGACCTGCCTGTCGTCTATCACACGGTAGAGGATAGGCAAAAAATAAAATTCCTATCGTTTATTCTCTAAATTTAATCCACTTCAATTTGCGCGCATTTCATTTCGACATTTGAAAAAATCCGCCTACAAATGTGTATGTTTTTCATAGAGAATAAACATCTTTAAAGTAAAGGTAAAATGTAAATAACAACAAATAATGTTTCTTTTTCTTAAACAAGACCAAGGACAATAACAAATCGTGTGCTTCATTTTATTTCAATGCCAATGATGTTAAGAAAATAGCAGTTGTTCCAAATCTACCTTACACATAGTGGGCTGACATTCAAATTTTAGATGTTTCTTGGACAAACATTAAAATTGGGTATCGCTATAAAATGTGTCATAAAAACAAAACGGTAAATGCTAATTCCTTGGTTTTTTCACACAACTCACTAATGGATATATCATTTATAAAATGTTTTAAAACCTAAAAGGTTCAAATCGGTTCTTAAATAAAAATGGATTCTTTTCTCTATTGCACTTTTTTTGACTCACCCTGTACTTACCACATAATTATAAGTAACATATGATATATACTATCGTACAAAAAATTATGAATATTAAATAGCTAATCATCACAATTAATTAGCCGAACATGTCACATTTTCAAAAGTAATGTAGCACATGAACCGAACAAGTTATAAAGCTCTTCCTGAGATCTGTGTTTTAAACCTCTTTGCAAAGACTTAGGGAGGGGGATTAGGTTATTCACTGTCAGTGAAAAAACAAAATCTGGAATGATCAATTATCTATCAATTATCATAATTTGTCCTTTTAGTCAATACAATATACCTTTACATTTTTCAACTGAGGTTTAAAACACATAATTATCACAGATTAAAGCACAATCATACAACGTTTCACGTTAGGGGTGGGTGTAGTTTTGGCTCCACATTTTTTTGAAGACCGTAAACTCGTGAAAAAAAGAAACGATAGAAAATTCGCATTGAAAGTAATTAGTTGAATTCTTTAATTAAAAAACACAGAAAATCACGATTTTCACTTCAAAATTAGTATTTTTGAGGGATAGTAACAACATTTGAGACAAATCATCAATTTTCGGTCAAATACATACGGTATTCAATTAGGCGAATGTTTGATAAGTTAAAACTTTTGAATGGAATGTCGGATTTCAGTCAAATAAAAAGCAGCAAAACACAGCTTAGTCTTTTTTAAGGCAGAAAATTCTACTTTTTGCACGGGTGAAAATATAAATGTGATAGATGACATAACTCGGAAACGCAAAATCTGAATCAACTAAAATTTTGGGAATAAACTTTTTTGGTGAGTAGCCCTAATTCCTCAAGTCAAACCTACCACAAAAGAGGATGCTATCGAATCATAAAAGACTCCTTTAAAATGATCAGAAATCCTGCATGACAGTTGCTACTTTCCGTGTATTTTATGTCATGTCGTGGATCTACAAAATGAAATCAACCAACACAGTGGCGTAGCCAAGATGTAACGAAAATGGCCAAAAATTGGCAAAAAGGGTTAAAATCTAACATATCACCCGGCTGACAGCATCCCACCGCACAGGGGGACTCTGGCAGATGTCCCCAGGGGATGGACTTCCCCCCCCCCCATCCACTGGCTACGCAACTGCACCCAACATGATATATCGTCAGCACAGACAAATTTTTATAGCGGTGTTCTCACTATAAGAAAATGTCAGTAAGAAAACGTAAACCTGTCTCGGGCCCGGATCTCGGCCTTTTGTTGTATCCCAGTTGTAATTTAAATTTGATGGAAACTACAAACGTGTAGATTTACAAATCGCTTCATTTGTAACTAACTACTTTTTGTCAATAATAACATTTGGCTTACCATTATTTTGTGAGGCCCTGTAAAATACTGCGGCTCCATCCATGTCCTGGCTCCCTCAAAAAACAGGGCTAAACGCGAGCTTGTCTTCTATGCTTTACTTACTACGACACGTAAGACGACTACTGTCTTGAAAAAATGCGCGAAAGTTTATTCCGTTTGTAAAGAAATACGATTGATCAATAGAAATAGACTCTGCAACATATACTAATTTATAATGGTACTGGTGACTACAATAATAGTATACCATATCACGATTGAATGGTGAATCCGCATGTTTGGGTAAGAAACTAATGACAATTGACATTTTTCTATAATCGATACTTCATACTTGACATTGGTACTTCTTACGCTGCTACAGCGTGTTTCTTACAGGTTTAACCTTGATTGATTGATTGATTGAATTTATTCGAATTAATAACATTAAATAGATAAACAATATTACACAAAATTGTATACATGTTAAAAAGTACAGGGTGTATCAAAATGATTGGTACCGGGCTATGTGACATTTTCAAAAATATATAAAAAATATAAAATTGCTAATTAATATAGTTTTTATACTATAAATAGAAAGGGCATATGTTAACTTGTTGATCTATTAATCTGAAGTTGATAGGTTGATGCATCTGGGAGCTATTGTCATTTAAACGAAGATCGACGTAATCATGGTTTGACTTACACAACACATGATGAATAGGTTCACTGCTTTACATACATACTCTTCAATATCTCGCCTCAGTATATATAACATAAAATTGCTTTACAAATGCTTTTAGAAAGACAGTTCCTGAAGTCCCTGCCTTACGACTCTGGCAGTGTGAGGGGAAGCCCTATCTTGAAAGAACTCAACACCTGGGATGGGTCCATTTTGTAACTGCCTATATCAAATTTTGAAGCATTGTAAGTTATAGCACGTTTGCATGGGATACGCCTTTCTCTTAGAAACTGTCTCCTAAATCTTCTCTGCACTTCTCCATAGCTTCGTGTCTACCAGTAATTCTTAACTATGAATGCACACTGAAGTGTGGAATACTGTGGAGCCATTCCAATAACTTTTACCAGGTCTAAACTAACCTACACTGTCTACAGTCTATAGCCATTCTGCCCACCATCTACTTAGTAATCTCAATAATACAATTTAAATTACCGCCCTTGATGGTGTTGATAGACAAACTTCTTTGACCCCACCTAAATTATTCAAGTCAATAATATTACTCTCAAACAATAAATATTGATTATAACATGTATATATATTATGAATGAAGAAATAGGCAAGGAAAATATTAAACATTTCCATGATTTTCAACATATCATCCTCACAAGGTATTTGCAGTAAAATAGAGCTTTGAAAATGGTGCGTTACTGATCCAGCGTTACGATGAAAAGTGTAAAAACACTACTTTCCTTTAGAATCATGTAACTTCTGAATAGAATGTGCTATCTTTATAATCTAAAATTCTTAGAGAAGATAAAACTACTATAATTACAAATATTTAAACAATTAACCCCAAACTGGCACAAAAAAAGTAAAACAATTCGGTAAAAAATGAGAAGTCTTCGGTACCAATCATTTTGATACACCCTGTATATACTATTTCCAATGCGGTCCTTGGGAATGGGGCTAAAATTGAAAAAAAGACAGGCACAGATTTGAAGGAAAAAATATTAAAGATCATAAATAAAATAAAATTGTGTTACTACTCTTGAATTGCACGTACATAGAATGATCGAGTTCAAGGGCGTAAATTGGGTGGGGGACAGGGGGACACGTTCCCCTCACTTGAGGGGGACACAATATCAAATGCCCCCCCACACACACACATTTTGGTCCCCACCCCTAAACAAAAAAGGAAAAGAGAGAAGAGAAAGGGAGAAAAGGAGAAAAGGAAAAGAAAAAAGATGGCAAAATATGGCAAAATTTTTCGCATTTGTAACATTAACTGATTTGTAACATTAACTGAAACGGTGCCCCCTTAAAATTTGGCTCCCCCCCCCCCCTCTGAAAAAGTGCTGGCTACCCCACTGGCTAGGTGGTTTTGGATTACACATTTGAAGTGATTTGTTTTATTTCGTCGGGGAGAAAATTCCAGTCTTTTTTATTCCACTATAGTAAAATATGGAAGCAGCAAGAACTTTGATTTTAAAATTAGTTGATAATTAAATCTGGCCAACCAGAAAAACTCACTATATTGGTTAGATGGAATCACAGACGTTTCAGCCAAAACTTTGGCCTTCAGCTACATGGGAGGGTCATCCAAAACGTCGCTGATTCCATCTAACCAAAAGTGTGTTTTTCTGGTTGACCAGATTTAATTATCAACTAATTGATCAAATCCCAGATGACTGAAAGTATACACAGTATTTTTCTTTTTGATATTAGAAACTCTAAAATTATACATACTTTACATACATTTATATAATTGAAACAATTTTTGAGCCTGACATAAACGCAGAAATGTAACGCTATATTTAACGCTTAAAAATCCAATTTGGAAACGTTCTTGTCGACCAACATGTGAACGGGGTCATATATCCAGAATTGGAAATAAAGCGCACCATTTTATTTTGAGTAACCTGTAGTTCATTTGTGGAGTTTAGAGCTGATGCGACCTGAATACTATGATGAGGAAGATGACTAATCAAAAAGTCACTGGATAAGCGCACAACACAAAAGCTTGCGACACTTTTGATTAAACTATAGGCCTACACTTTGATTTACTGTAGCGTAGCCAGCGGGGGTGGGGTACCCCCTGACAAAAAATGAAAGAGAAAAGTCCCCCCTCCCCCTAGCAGCAACATTTATTATGTAATAATTATACGAGCTATCTTCGGTAGATAGCAGCATTCACACAGCTAGCTATCTTGAGCAACATTCACACAAAGCATTACCTATAGCCTAATGATTATGAGCTATCTACGGTAGATGTATGGAACGAGTCACGGATAGGCTCAATGTTTGTTAGTCCATGCAATGTAAATTTGAGGAGCTCATTTCGAACACTTCCGGCGTGATTTTTTACATAAGTTAGGGGCCTATTTCATTTCCAAGCTTTTTCCAACACTGGCAACTGGCAACTGGAATTTCAATCGTTTTCATGAAGTAACCCTGGAACTCCATCCAGTTTCCAGTAAAGTACTCCTCTAGGGGGTGTGTACTTATTTTCTGGAAGTTGTCACAGAATCATTGTTCTATTAGTTTCTATTATAGTTTTCAAGAATGACAAACTATTATCTAATACATTTTGATGCTCATAAATTTGAAAGTCATAAGTCATAAAGTCATGAAAGTCAAGTCATAATCACGTAAGAAACAGGACGGAAAAATGTAAAAAATACCGGTCACGTCTGAGTTAAAACTTGTTGAAGTCACTTAGGATGATGATTTTAAAGCGTTTTAGACCTCATCAAAATCACCCTTTCTTTAATGAAGGTTCTACAATTACCAAATTTGGTCTGTAGCGTTATGGCGCTGTACGAGCTTTATAGTTTTAAAAGATGTTGTTTTTTAAATAATTTTTCCCCATCCAATCGTGTTTGGGGTTAATATTTCAGATTAAAAAGATGCAGTTAATTATTAGCCATATGCAGTTACCAATGGTTACTTGATGAAATGTTATGTCTGATGTTAAAGTTATATATAAAAAAGATATATATATATATTTTTTCTAAATCATGTGGAATAGAAGGTAAAGGAATGAAGGTAGGAAAGAAAGAAGGAAGGAAATAATAAATGAAGGAAATAAGGAAGGAAGGAATGATAGAAGGAAGGAGAGGAAGAAAAATGAAAGGAGAGAAGGAAGGGAAGAAAGAATGAAAGATGGAAGGAAGAAAGATGGAAAGGAAAGAAGGAAGAAAATAAAAAATGGGGGATGGAAGGAAAGAAGGGAGGAAATAAGAAAGAAGGACGGAAGGGAAAAGGAAAGAAGGAAGGGATGAAAGAAGGAAAAAATAGAAGGAAGGAAGAAGACCGGGTGGAAGGAAGGAAACGGAAGGGAGGAAACAAGAAAGGAAAGAAAGTAGGTAGGAAACATGGAATGGATGGAAGGAAAGAAGGAAAGACTGAATGAAGAAAGGACAGAAGGAAAGAAGAATGGAGAGAAAAGTGAAGGAAGGAAAAAGAAAGCCGAAGGAAGAAAACAAGTAGGCCTATGAAGAGAAAGAATGAAGGTAGGAAGGATGAAAGGAAGGAAGAAGACAGGAAGGAGGGAAGGAAAAATAAATGAAAGAAAGGAAAGGAAAGAAGGAAGGAAATATGGAAGGAAGTAAAGAAGAAAGGAAAGAAGGAAGGAAGGTATGAAAGAAAGGAAAGATGGAAGGAAGAAGGAAGGAAAAGAAGGAAACGACGGAGAAAGACGGAAGGAGCGAAAGGATGAAAAGGAAGGAAAGAAGGATTGAAGGAAGGAAAGAAGGACATAAAAAAGAAGACGGGAAAGAAGGAAGGAAACAAGAAAGGTATGAAGAGAGGAAGGAAAAAAGGAAACAAGAGGAAGGAAGAAAAGAAGGAAGGTAGGAACGAAAGAAATAAACAAGCACCCTAGCATCCTCTATTTAGGGACCGTTCACAAACACTTGTAAGGGGGGGCCTGATGCAAAAAAATTTCATCGCGAAAATTTTTCGGGGCCCCCCTTACAGACCTCAAAAATTTCAGGGACCCCCCTTTTTTTCATGTTTATTATGGGTCATAGAAAAGCATATTTAACTCAATTTTTCCTCATTTTTTCAGCCCCCCCCCCCCTTAGGAGGGTCAAAAATTTCAGGGCCCCCCCTTTTTGCATCAGGCCCCCCCTTACAAGTGTGAACGGTCCCTTATGTCATTTTTTTTTTTTTTTTGAGAAAAGTGGGAGGATGAGGCTGCCACGGTGAGGGAATTTGAAAAATATCACTTTGTTAACTTACATGGTCAGTCTAAAAAAATAAGGTCAATGTCAAAAAACAAAACAAAAACCCAAAACAAAATTGAAAAAACCCTCATGTAATGGAATCTCAAGATTAAGGAAAAAAAACCCAAAAAAAACAAAACATTTTGGAAATACGGTAGGCCAAGCTAGGCCTAGTCATGATTTTTTGTTTGTTTTGTTTATTGTATTCACTTTTTTGTGATTTTCTCGGCATGATTGATGTGTTTACACCAAAATATTTAGGTTCCTTGACGTCTTGACTTTGAAAAACAACTTTTATGTGTAATTGCGCCTTTACTATGAATGAGCTAGGTACTATTGTTGAGGCCTACACGTTTGATAATCGCAATGATCGCAATCGATAATCGCAATAACATCAATCACTCTACATTCCCTTTTAAAGGGATTTTTAAATTAAGTTTTACGGGCCTTCGTCTTCGTTTGCGTGTGTGGTAGTGGTGGCAGCAACTTTGTTAAGAAAATCCATGTTTTAAGAAGGAAATGTATGTAATAATACTTTAGACTCTTAGTAATAGTATTGATCAATGTATTGAGGGTCTAGATGTATAATTTGTTTTCTCTTTTATCTGTTTAATTGTTAAGCTTATTGTTGAAGATCAGACAATGCAGGTCTACAGTGCAGAATTCTGCACCCTTGGGCATGATGTGGGAGACACACAGACGTGGTCTAATTCTGCATAAAACCGGGCCACGTTATTTCTATAGATCTGCTGCGCATTCAAATTGCATTGTATAACATCGTAATTTCATTTGTGTCCATGCTAATTAAATATGTTTACACAACATGAACTCACATGTTTCCAAGCAAATTAGCAGATTCTAGGTGATCAAAAAGCGATCGGAATGTTACAAAAGTACAGATCGCATTCAGCTTACTTCATATGAGATGATCTTTGGAAAAATATGGCATAATTTGTCATGGTGCTTGCGGTAAAATACAAAACGTTGCGGCAATTCATGATTGACAACTAAATCGGCATGTCGTTCGTATTCACTAGTCCTCACAAAAGCTTTGTGTTGATTACGTAATGCGTGGAGGCAAATTGCAATAAGTACAATGAAATAATGAGTAGGGCGGGCTCCGGGACGGGTTTCTTCTTCGTCTTACATAACAACAGTATTGTTCTCCAAAAAAAACCCGGAAGCGCTATATGTCGCTCTAGCTGAAATACAGCAAGATAATGTACACTGTAAGATAGTAAATGTAAACCTGTATTTTAGCAAGAGTATCTTGAGCTAGAGACACATTGGTTTAAGGGTTCATACCACCACTAAATCTGCCTGTGAAGCGGTTTCCGGCAAAAGTTTATCACGCCTATAGATAGTCCCAACTTATACAAATTGTGCAAAATTGGTGCAATATTAACAATTTTAGATTAGTGTTGAAAATCGTGTTTTACTAGCAGTGAACAGTAGTGTTGGAATTTTAAGCATTTTTTTATGCGTAGCAAATTTGCTTGAACCTTTCTTGGTACATTCATATATACCGGGTACTCAGGCCTCAAAATAAGCAAGAATTTCTTAGGGCCATTTGGGCCCTTGATCTTAAATGTTTGAGGGCCCTCACAAATTTTTGTGGGCCCGAATTTGAACCAAATTGGTTTTAACCTATACCCCACAAAAAAGTGAGCAAATTACCACAAATTTTGCGGGCCATTTGGGCCTATATCCAGGCGAGTTATGTAAGCTATCCACCAGTGGAGCTTCTACGACCCCTGCGCAGAACTTCCGATAGTGGATTATCTGCGCACGGTGGACGCAAGGAATCCACAGTCGGATTTTCGGCGATGCGTGCAATGAAAATCCCTCCGTATATAGTTTCGGTGGAGTAATTCTGCGCGACGGTCGCAGGGAATCCACGGACGGATTTTCGGGCGACTTGCTCAGAAACTCCCCTCCGTATATAGTTCAGGTGGAGTAATTCTGCGCTTGCGGTCGCAGGGAATCCACGGACGGACTTCGGCGACGCGCGCAGAAACTCCCTCCGTATATAGTTCAGGTGGAGTAATTCTGCGCGACGGTCGCAGGGAATCCACGGACGGACTTTCGAAGACGCGCGCAGAAACTCCCCTCCGTATATAGCTCCGTGGAGTAATTCTGCGACGGTCGCAGGGGATCCACGGATGGATTTTCGGCGCACGCGTTTTAATCATCTCATGAATTGTTATGATTTAATATTATTAAATGGTAGAAAGGGTATGAAATATTATTTATATATAACTCCGGTGGAGTAATTCTGCGCAAGACGGTCGCAGGGAATCCACTAGCGGATTTTCGGCGCACGATTTAATCATCTCATGAATTGTTATGATTTAATATTAATATTAAATGGTAGAAAGTATGAAATATTATTTATATATAACTCCGGTGGAGTAATTCTGCGCACGGTCGCAGGGAATCCACGGACGGATTTTCGGCGCACGATTTAATCATCTCATGAATTGTTATGATTTAATATTATTAAATGGTAGAAAGTAAGAAATATTATTTTAGGGCCTATATGTTTAGAGTCAGTTCTATGCATCAAGTTTCATGTTTAAAAAACATAACTTAGAAAGTAAGAAATATTATATAGGCCTATATTTAGAGTCAGAACGGTGGAGTTTTTCTGCGCTTGACGTGCGCAGGGAATCCACAGTCGGACTTTCGGCATGACGTGCTCAGAAACTCCCTCCGTATATAGTTCAGGTGGAGTAATTCTCATGACGGTCGCAGGGAATCCACGGACGGATTTTCAAGGCATACGATTTAATCATCTCATGAATTGTTATGATTTAATATTATTAAATGGTAGAAAGTAAGAAATATTATTTTAGGGCCTATATGTTTAGAGTCAGTTCTGCGCATCAAGTTTCATGTTTAAAAAACATAACTTAGAAAGTAAGAAATATTATATATAGGCCTATATTTAGAGTCAGAACGGTGGAGTTTTTCTGCGCACGGTCGCAGGGAATCCACAGTCGGACTTTCGGCGCACGTGCTCAGAAACTCCCCTCCGTATATAGTTCAGGTGGAGCAATTCTGCGCACGGTCGCAGGGAATCCACAGACGGATTTTTGGCGCACGATTTAATCATCTCATGAATTGTTATGATTTAATATTATTAAATGGTAGAAAGTATGAAATATTATTTATATATAACTCCGGTGGAGTAAGTCTACGCACGGTCGCAGGGAATCCACGGACGGATTTTCGGCGCACGATTTAATCATCTCATGAATTGTTATGATTTAAGGGGGTACTACACCCATCGCATTTTTTTTTTTTTTTTTTGCATTTTGTGAAGAAATGAGAAAAAAAAATTGGTCAAAGTGGTATGCAAAATGAAGGGGCAAATCTTCTCGTTCTATTGGTGGCATCGGTATCGATGTAGCTTACATGCTTTTAAAGGACATGCCCAAAAGCGGTACATGGGGGCACTTTTACAAATTGGAGTATATCTAAAATTTCAGAATTGCTACCGTGAAACCAGTCACACGCACAAATTAAGCATTAATGTCAGACCTAAAAGTACCAAAATATATATTTTTTGGAAATGCATTAATTATGCACAGCTTTGAAAACACATGCTTGGCATCACTTATCATTATTAAAGAAAATAAACTTCTTTTTTCCCCTTCCAGTTGACAATGATATGCAAAATTTGTGTTCGCTAGCCAGCACATCTGTTTCAGGTTTGAAACAGTAAAATCTTAATGATAAGATAATGCTTGTTTTTTAGTTCTAGGCGATTTTTAGGGTCGCCATCTCAGTAAAAGACAAACACTGAATACAATGTAAACGCTATCACAAGTACATGTGTTTGGCACAAAAATGTTAATTTGTCGCAACTTGTTGCACAAAATCAACTAAAGTGAGAACGTTCACAATGTATGTTGGAGCATAATTAATATGCCACCATTTTTACTTACATCAGAGAATACAATCCTGTATATTTCACTTGAAACAATTCCTGCCAGATGATATTTCCGAGTTTGTGGAGGTCGCCATTATAATTTTGTATTTTGGGGTTGGGCGATACCTACCGATCGGGTACTGTGGGTCGATACGATTAATTGGTATCGCCATACGACACTGTAGGCTACTTTTGACAGAATATAGAAAAAATAAAATGTATTATTATGAAACGTATTGAAAACAAAAATATTCGAAAATTTAAAACAAATAATTATAAGCAAATATTCTAATCTTTCATTCTCGACTTCACGCCGTGGGGGGGGGGGCACTCGGCAACTTTGGAGGTGACGCGCCTGTAGGGCTGGATAAGACCCCCTTTTTCAGCATCGCTGTCACCCAAAGACCCCATATTTTTTTACAAACACAATGCTCTGTCACCCGAAGACCCCCTATTTTCCCCAGGCGGCGAATGGCATGATCGAGCCGGCAACTTGTGAAACCGCCCGGCCGTATGGCATTTTCCATATAGGCCTACCGCTACTTGGTTAGTTTTGTGGGGTTCATTATCGAACCCCAACGGTTTAGCTTGTATTTATATTATTTATTAACATAGGCCTATTTGTTTGTGATATTTCAATCGTTTTAAAATTTCAAAATAATCCCATTCAATTACACGGTTGAAGATGAAAATTTACTGAATTTAGAGAATGCAATGCGACCACCACCTGATTTTTCCATTTGATCTGTCACCCAAAGACCCTTGCAAGTTCAATTTGAACAGCAACTTTCATTTATCACTGATTTTGTTACTTATTTTGTGAAAAAAACCAATGAAATTTGAAGCCATTTAGAACTAGAAATTCGATTTTGAGGTTTTTGCAGCGCTGTTTCGCTCTCACCCAAATATTCCATTTAAAAATAAGGTCATGTTCTCACCCAATGACCCCATATTTTTTACATTTTGCTCTCACCGAATGCCCCTTAGTGCGAAAGTGCCAGCCCTACACCTATAATCCATTTCATATTGAAGTGCCCCCGGGACTTCAGGTAGTAATAAATTGTGTGGTATAGTGATTTAATTCCAATGGATTGTCCCCGGGATTGTCTATGGGATATACTCAGCGGCATACCATGCGTGATATGTGCGAGATATTTCGAGTGATAGAGGTGAAGTTTATGATGTTGTTTTTTTTGCAAATTTCCAATGTTTTTCGCCTCCAAATGTATTGGGAACTTTCATAATGATTGCATATTAAAGACTTATTCAGTGATCCCAGCGCAAGTGTAAAAAAATTAAAATTGTTTGAAGGATAAGTCATTCAAATTGTCATTTGGTATTTTTGAAATGACAAATTTGGCAAAAAAACGAAAAAAAAACAGCAGTATACTGACGAAGTTGAAGCCAGTGGCGTAGCTGCCAAAATTGCCTGTTTGGGCCCCGCCCCCTGGCGCTATTTGGGCCCTCGCCCCCAAGCTAAAGGAAAAAAGAGGAAAAAGGAGAGAGAGAGAGAGAGAGAGAGGGAAAAAAAAGGGAGAGGAGTGGGGGGAGAATGGTACTAGGGCCTATATAATATCAAAATGTGTTGCTTTTAGAGGCGCTAGCACCTATAATCTCTTTTCTCTCTCTCTCTTCACTTTCTCAAACCACCGGAAAAAATTGGGTCAACCTTTTCGGGCTGTTGAGGAAGGGCGGCTAAATTTTTGTTTGGTGGATTTGGGCCCCGCCCATACAGGCTTGCCCCCCCTGGAAAAAAAAATCCCAGCTACGCCACTGGTTGAAGCCCCATTCAAATACACAGTAGCTAATTTAGATACTATCAGTATCTAAATTACAGATTCGTGTACAATGTCTTTCGGCTGAACCACTCGCATAGGCTATGTTTAGCACATCTATGACAATGACAAAGGTACCGAAATCTAAATTTTGATGATTGTTACGATCGCCTGGATGAGCAAATCACTGAATGGGCCTTTTAATTATTTTATCATTTTGGAAGAAAAAAGAAAAATCTAAAAATTTAAAACGATCGTACATTAAGGCTTTAATTAAAAAGAAAGTTGTAAACTTGTTGCATCTAGTTGATTAAAGTGATGTTTGCTATACTGGTTTTATTATCACCTGTGTTGTGTTTACGATTCGTAATCCCACGAAGAGTAAGTTTAGTTCGTTAATGTGGTAGGCCTACAGCCACATCGCATTCCCGCATCCCCTGAACAAGCACAAGCTCATTTCAGGCGCCGGATTCAGGGGAGCGCCGACTGGCCCAAGAGAAGAGAAAGGGGCTACGCGATTTATGTTTAAAACAATTGCTAAAATTGTCCACCAAATCGCTTCAATTAGATCTTCATTTTGCACAAGTTTTTACTTCTGGGGGAACATCCCCTCAGACAACCTCATGTCGGCGTAAGCAAAGCGCTCCATGACCATTCTTTTTTTTTCATTTTATTTTATTTTTCTAAAAATTTGGCCCCACTCCCTGACTGCTCTGGATCGACAATCGGTAACAAAAGCTGGTATCGCCCATCACTATGAAGATTGACATAGACGTATTACAGGACTGGGAGCGAGTCTAATACGTGTGAGTAACGGCAGAAACCGGTTGTGAAGAAGACTACGTGGATCGCTCCAAAAAAAGCGTCCTTAACAACCTGTCAACTTTAAGACAAATAGGTGAAAAATTACACTTTCACGATGTGTTTTCATAATCTTTTTTATTTCACATGATCCGTGCATATATCGACTAGCTATAAATGGAAAAATATTTTTTTAGACCAATCAAACCAATACATGGGTGTAGTACGCCCTTAATATTATTAAATGGTAGAAAGTAAGAAATATTATTTTAGGGCCTTTATGTTTAGAGTCAGTTCTGCGCATCAAGTTTCATGTTTAAAAAAATAACTTAAAAAGTAAGAAATATTATAAACCAATAGATCAATGATGCCGGGATGAGAAACCCCGCTGTTTTGCAGCATTGAAAATAATTTTAAGAGGTATAATGATGACACCAAGAATAATCCGATTCCGCGAGAATCATTTTTCATTTTCATACGCATATATTAATATGTATTGATAATTCTTGTTTTTGTACTTTTACTATTTACCAAGTCTTCTTTTTTTACTTATGCTTATTGTCTCAGCTATATTCTAACTATTTTCATTATATTTCCTATCATGATAAAGTTTGATTTCGTTCGAAATTCAGAATATGGACTTTATTAAAAACATCGAATGCCTGGATCAGGAAAGTTCCTAGATTTATATTTATTCGATCCACGGACGGACTTTCGGCGCACGTTTTAATCATCTCATGAATTGTTATGATTTAATATTATTAAATGGTAGAAAGTATGAAATATTATTTATATAACTCCGGTGGAGTAATTCTACTGACGGTCGCAGGGAATCCACGGACGGATTTTCAAGCATACGATTTAATCATCTCATGAATTGTTATGATTTAATATTATTAAATGGTAGAAAGTAAGAAATATTATTTAGGGCCTATATGTTTCTGCTCCAATTTCGGAGTTTTTGCGGATGCTACGCAAGCGGCGGGCGCGAAACCTCCAAAATCGGAGGGTTTGCGTCCGTTTTAAATATTGTTAATTATGTTCATACTCCAAATTCGGAGTTTAAAATTATAGTAATATTAATATTTTCCAAGGATTTTAAAGGTTATTAATAATAATAATAATAATTTATGATATGATTTAAATAGAAATCCAATTGTAATATTGTTAATAATGTTTATACTCCAAATTCGGAGTTTAAAATTCTAGTAATATTATTTTTCCAAGGATTTTAAAACTCCAAAATCGGAGGGTTTGCGTCCGTTTTAAATATTGTTAATAATGTTTATACTCCAAATTCGGAATTTAAAATTCTAGTAATATTATTTTTCCAAGGATTTTAAAGGTTATTAATGGATTGACGAATTTCCCAGTAGGCGCTAATGATACGGCCTATTTCACCAGAGGCGGTAAAGATAAGACGGCTTATTACACAATAGGTGGGATATAGATGAGTAATAATGAAGTATCTGCAGGAGGGTGAAAGTGCATAGGAACAATGCCGGAAACTACGTCACGCTATTGTTCGACCTAGGCTACATCATTTTTAACGCATGCGTGTTCGTCAATACAGCTTCAGACTCCTCCACCTTCGCAACACGGTACGTGGAGTGACTGGAATCACACTGACGGCGGAGGAGAATACTAGCTGGTCAAACAGTTTAATTCTATCAAGCATATAATACCTGATCAATCATCGTCATTTGATCTATTTACTAATTTACTACAGAATATATTGTAGCCTATACTCAAAATATAATTTTAAAATAGTAAACCTGTTAACTTATATATTTGTGTACTAAAATATAAGGACACGTGAATAAAATCATGTCGAAGACAAAATGGCCGCTAATCCGCCTATTGTGAGACCTAGGATACATATTTCGAAAGAGGGCAGCAGACTAGGATGCCTATCCCTTTGTCTATTATTCCTGGTATCTGCTGCATCGATTTATATAATCTCTAAAGAGGGCGCTATATCTTGAGATGTGATACGTCAGGGTGATACGTGGACGTATGCGTATCCAACTATAATCCCCTTGGCACGGCACTGAGGGTATTGATTGGTTCTGACCAGTCATGTGATGATAGCAGTGACACGTGTCATACACTTGTCGGATTGGTTAATCGACACGGCGGCTACTTCAAATCAATAATATTCTTTCGCTCTATATTGAGTCTGTCATGGGCGTATCATCATGTATGTCTTGTTAATTTTATGCAAGTATAAATTATATTTAAAATAAATGCAAATAGCAGGATAGATCTGATAATACTGCTTCCCCGGTCTGTTTTCCGATTTATTTACGCCCCAGTGCCCCACAAGATTTTGAATTTCCCCCGCCGCGCATGTGTTTTGCGTTTGTTGTCACATGAACTTTTAAGGTCGTATAAAATTAATGTTTTGGTTCTCGTCCCCTCCCTCCTCAATTTCTGGGATTTGTCAAATTTTTTTTATAGATTTTTCAATTAGGCCTATTTTAGACTTTGGAATGATTTATGAATTTTTCATACATATAAATAAGTTTATTAGAGAACAAGGACCATTTCCAAGTCTTTTGGTGGTACTCTAGACAATAAGCATAAGTAAAAAAAAAAGACTTGGTAAATAGTATAAAAGTACAAAAACAAAAATTATCAATACATATTTTATGCCTATGAAAATGAAAAATGATTCTGGCGGAATCGGATTATTCTTGGTATCATCATTATACCTCTTATTTTCAATGCTGCAAAACAGCGGGGTTTCTCATCCCGGCATCATTGATCTATTGGTTCAATGGCTAATTAACAATTTTCGCGGAATCTTCTCATCACGACACCTTCGATCTTTTGGTTCAATGACTAATTAACAATTATTGCGGAATCGGATTATTCCCGATATTATTTAGATACGTAGCAGTTGGCCTAATCTCATCTCATCTATATCCCACCTATTGTGTAATAAGCCGTCTTATCTTTACCGCCTCTTGTGAAATAGGCCGTATCATTGGCGCCTATTGGGAAATTCGTCAATCCAATAACCTTTAAAATCCTTGGAAAAATAATATTACTAGAATTTTAAATTCCGAATTTGGAGTATAAACATTATTAACAATATTTAAAACGGACGCAAACCCTCCGATTTTGGAGTTTTAAAATCCTTGGAAAAATAATATTACTAGAATTTTAAACTCCGAATTTGGAGTATAAACATTATTAACAATATTACAATTGGATTTCTATTTAAATCATATCATAAATTATTATTATTATTATTATTATTATTATTATTATTATTATTATGTATGTTGGAGATGAAACCAAATAAATAAATCTGAATCTGAATATTTAAAACGACGCAAACCCTCCGATTTTGGAGTTTTCGCGCCCGCCACAAAACCTCCTATTTTGGAGTTTTTGTGCAGCATCCGCAAAAACTCCGAAATTGGAGTAGAAACATATAGGCCCTAAATAATTATATAATATTGAATGGCTTTGAGTGTGATACAAGAATATATTGCACGAGATAGAAAAATATTGCACGAGTCGAAGACGAGTGCAATATTTTTCTATCGAAAGTGCAATATATTCTTGTATCACACGAAAATAAGCCATTCAATATTATTATTTTTTATATCAGGCTTTTGCTATACGATAAAATGAAAATTTAAGCGTACCTAGCCACCGGGTTTAACCAATGTGTATTGTAATGCAAGCTTACTTTGTGACATTCTTATTTTCTGCTCTTTACTCTCCAAAGACAATATCGGAATAATTATGTTTATTTGTAGATGTGGATTATATTTCCTAAGGTTATCATCATCCAGAATTGCCGCGAATTAAGTTTGTGATTTTACTTGTTTAAACAGTACGAAATCTCCTTGTGAGCCGTTACAATGTCTGCAGTGTATTGTTGTGCTGTTGTATCATGACGCGTGTTGGTGCCGTCACCATGGTAACGCGCGACGCGTACGCGATACTCGTACAATATTCAAGAAATATTGTATTGCATCCGGGTATTTTGAAAATATTGTACAATATACAGTTTTATTGTATCGCTCAAAAGCCTGATATAAATAATAATATTTCTTACTTTATACCATTTAATAATATTAAATCGTAACAATTCATGAGATGATTAAAACGTGCGCCGAAAATCCGTCCGTGGATTCTCTGCGACCGTGCGCAGAATTACTCCGCCTCCCACCGGAGCTATATCAGATATATGGGCATACGGAGGGAAGTTTCTGCGGACGTGCGCCGAAAGTCCCGACTGTGGATTCCCTGCGACCGTGGGCAGAAAAACTCCACCGTTCTGACTCTATATCATATTTTTTACTTTTTAGGTTATTTTTTTAAACATGAAACTTGATGCGCAGAACATACATTTATAAATGGCGATTTTTTTACAAATAACTAAGAAGTATACACAACATGGGCAATCGAATAAATATAAATTTAGGAACTTTCCTGATCCAGGCATTCGATGCTTTTAATATATATAGTCCATATTCTGAATTTCGGAACGAAATCAAACTTTATCGCGGTAGGAAATAAACACCACAAATAAAGAAAGTCCGCAGTCATGTAATCCGTCCTACACCAAAACCTGATCTTGTTATGACAATTTGATTGAAAAGGTCGTGTGCAGAATCTTGTTAGCTCAATTTGATACCAAATTTGCTACGAAAACTCTAAATTCATAGAGATTGATACCAGTATATGAAATTTGGTGCATTTTCAAAAGTTGCAAATTAAAAACTGACCACGCGGACATGCAGAGGTGAATGGCAGAGCACGACCATTGACATAGCCCGAACAACCGCTAGGTCATATCAATCGCATCGTGCCCTAGTATTCATCAGTAAAGCACTGTAGCAATCCATGCGTTTTAAATTAACAATTGAATAAAGCGCGCACTTGGGATAGTCGACAGGGGCCATCGTGGGCAAGCAAGCTTGACCATATTGCCACGCTAAGCAATTTCGACCGCGTGCTTCGTTTTAATTTGCAACTTTTGAAAATGCACCAAATGCCATAAACTGGTATCATTCTTTGTCACCTTAGAGTTTTCGGTAGCAAATTTGGTATCAAATTGGAGCTAACAAGATTCTGCACACGACCGTATCAATCAAATTGTCATAACAAGATCAGATTTTGGTGTAGGACGGGTTACATGACTGCGGACTTTCTTTATTTGAGCAGTTTATAATGAAAAGAGTTAGAATATAGCTGAGACAATAAGCATAAGTAAAAAAAAAAGACTTGGTAAAAAGAAAAAGTACAAAAACAAGAATTATCAATACATATTTTATGCGTATGAAAATGAAAAATGATTCTCATGAATCGGATTATTCTTGGTATCATCATTATACCTCTTAAAATTATTTTCAATGCTGCAAAACAGCGGGTTTCTCATCCCGCATCATTGATCTATTGATTCAATGGCTAATTAACAATTTTAATGAATCTTCTCATCACGACACCTTTGATCTTTTGGTTCAATGACTAATTAACAATTATCGCGGAATCGGATTATTCCTGATATTATTTAGATACTTAGCAGTTGGTCTAATCTCATCTCATCTATATCCCACCTATTGTCATAAGCCGTCTTATCTTTACCGCCTCTGGTGAAATAGGCCGTATCATTAGCGCCTACTGGGAAATTCTTCAATCCATTAATAACCTTTAAAATCCTTGGAAAAATAATATTACTATAATTTTAAACTCCGAATTTGGAGTATGAACATTATTAACAATATTTAAAACGGACGCAAACCCTCCGATTTTGGAGGTTTGGCGCCCGCCGCCATGTAGCATCCATAAAAAACCGAAATTGGAGTAGAAACATATAGGCCCTAAATAATATTTCTTACTTTCTACCATTTAATAATATTAAATTATTAGGTTCCAGAGTTACGTTAGCGACTTGCGGTATTCCGCCCTGCTGACTAAAAACTCAGAAGGTTCAGAAGGTAAATCATAACAATTCATGAGATGATTAAAACGTGCGCCGAAAATCCATCCGTGGATTCCCTGCGACCGTGCGCGCAGAATTACTGCAACCGTTCTGACTCTAAAATATATATTATATTTCTTACTTTCTAAGTTATGTTTTTTAAACATGAAACTTGATGCGCAGAACTGACTCTAAACATATATGCCCTGAATAAAATTTCATACTTTCTACCATTTAATAATATTAAATAACAATTCATGAGTTTCTGCGCACGTGCGCCAAAAATCCGTCCGTGGATTCCCTGCGACCGTGCGCAGAAACACTCCACCGTTCTGACTCTAAATATATATACCGGGGTAATATTTCCTAGTTTCTAAGTTATTTTTTAAACATGTTTTTTAAACATGATACTTGATGCGCAGAACTGACTCTAAACATATAGGCCTAAATAATATTACTTACTTTCTACCATAATAATATTAAATCATAACAAATCATGAGATGATTAAAACGTGCGCCGAAAGTCCAACTGTGGATATAAATTTAGGAACTTTCCTGATCCAGGCATTCGATGTTTTTAATATAGGCCATATTCTGAATTTCGGAACGAAATCAAACTTTATCGCGGTAGGAAATATAATGAAAATAGTTAGAATTATAGCTGAGACAATAAGCATAAGTAAAAAAAGAAGACTTGGTAAATAGTAAAAGTACAAAAACAAGAATTATCAATACATATTAATATATGCGTGTGAAAATGAAAAATGATTCTCGCGGAATCGGATTATTCTTGGTGTCATCATTATACCTCTTAAAATTATTTTCAATGCTGCAAAACAGCGGGGTTTCTCATCCCGGCATCATTGATCTATTGGTTCAATGGCTAATTAACAATTTTCGCGGAATCTTCTCATCACAGTTGGCCTAATCTCATCTCATCTATATCCCACCTATTGTGTAATAAGCCGTCTTATCTTTACCGCCTCTGGTGAAATATAGGCCCTAAATAATATTTCTTACTTTCTACCAATTAATAATTCATGAGATGATTAAAACGTGCGCCGAAAATCCGTCCGTGGATTCCCTGCGACCGTGCGCAGAATTACTCCACCGGAGCTATATACGGAGGGGAGTTTCTGCGACGTCTTGCCAAAAGTCCGACTGTGGATTCCCTGCGACCGCGCATGAAAAACTCCACCGTTCTGACTCTAAAATATATATAATATTTCTTACTTTCTAAGTTATTTTTTTAACATGTTTTTTAAACATGAAACTTGATGCGCAGAACTGACTCTAAACATATAGGCCCTAAAATAATATTTCTTACTTTATACCATTTAATAATATTAAATCATAACAATTCATGAGATGATTAAAAGCGTATACCGAAAATCCGTCCGTGGATTCCCTGCGACCGTCATGCAGAATTACTCCACTGGAGTTATATATAAATAATATTTCATACTTTCTACCATTTAATAATATTAAATCATAACAATTCATGAGATGATTAAAAGCGTGCGCCGAAAAATCCGTCCGTGGATTCCCTGCGACCGTCGTTAGAATTACTCCACCGGAGTTATATATATATAATATTTCATACTTTGATTAAAAGCGATGCGCCGAAAATCCGTCCGTGGATTCCCTGCGACCGTGCGCAGAATTACTCCACCGGAGCTATATACGGAGGGGAGTTTCTGCGCACGTCGCGCCGAAAGTCCGTCCGTGGATTCCCTGCGACAGTGCGCAGAATTACTCCACCTGAACTATATACGGAGGGGAGGTTCTGAGCACGTGCGCCGAAAATCCCGTCCGTGGATTCCCTGCGACCGTGCGCAGAATTACTCTGCTATATACTATATACGGAGGGGATTTTCATTGCACGTGCGCCGAAAATCCGACTGTGGATTCCTTGCGTCCACCGTGCGCAGATAATCCACTATCGGAAGTTCTGCGCAGGGGTCGCAGAAGCTCCACTGGTGGATCATGTACATACATGTCCAGGCTGGACACATCACACTACCGTGTGATGTGTCCAGTTCGTCGCCGAACTTACATATAAGATGGAGAGCTTAGCATAACGGCCTGCCTATTTACGCTTCCTGAAAACACTCTTGCACATAACATACAAAACCACAAATTCACTAACTTCAACTTGCACTACCGACACCATGAAAAATATTTTAATTATTACCGATCCTTCAGAATACTTGCAAATATATTCATTTATACGAGAACCATATTTTTGTACCAATCACAGAACAGAATTTCACTTACTCACAGCTGTCAATCATTCTTGTGAAACGTAAGCTCCGCCTAGTATCAAGGTCTTCTTCTGCGCATTGGTTGTGCGCATTAACTAGCCTCCAGCACAAATCCTGTGCACACGATCAGGTTGGATGGGCGGTTTACGCCTGGTTTACACAATAGGAACTGCGATGCATCCTAAACTGGATCGTTTCCGTGTATTCAATTGCATGGTGGGTAATCGCCTGCCAGTTTCATGTAGCTCGCGTTCACAACAGTTTAAAATCAACACAGGTAAATCCATATAAAAATTAACATGGACACAAAATTGACATAGCTTATGTAATTCAAATAATAAAATAATAAAATGTAATATTATCATGATAGATGCACGTTTTATTAAAACTTGAAAAGATTATTAAGTCCAATAATTTGTTTGTGTTAGCTTGCACGAGTCACAAAATGGCGACCCATCACGCATTTTCTGCATGTGCCGACATTAGTAACTCATAGTGGCTGTCCTCAAACTAGCGCCAGTGTGTCTCAGGCCTGATAACGACCCCAGGTAATTTTATGCAGAAAGTTTTCTTGCGAACAGCTGCAGGTGACAATTAAACAATGAACACGGCTTGTTTATGTACATGCGTGGGGAGGCTTGTACGTCAGCTGGCGTGTTTTGGACATGTTCGGCGTAAAAAGTGTCGTTTTTCTTCATGAAAAATACCAGCGATGACCAGTTTTTTGTGGGCTATTTGATTTACAGGTATGTCGGTTCGTCATAGGGTAGAAATGATAGCTGTACAATTTGTATAACATACAGTTTAACATAGGCCTAAACATTGATGGGCACAAATCGACCTTCCGTATTATGCACAAGTATGTGGAAGTGGCAGGCATAATTTGGGCCCACCGCCACCAGATGTGTCTTTTGTGGGCCCTCACTGATTTTCGGGGGCCGAGGGCCCTTGGGCGCTCCTTACTTCGAGCCCTGCGGGTACTTCAGTGTGTAGGGAGATTGGGGTTAGTTGGAACGCAGCAGGGTAAGTTGAAACATTGTATTTTTATCTAACACAAAAAATTAATTTGGTAAAATACTGGCACCTAGTAATAGGTATTAGTAAGGGTCATCCACCAAATTAGCAACAGCACTGATGCCCCACCAGTGTTGGCTTGGGGAAGGAATATCTGTTTTTTGTCTTTCTGACTAATTTTTATGCCCCTCAGAAAAGATCACGTTATCTCCATGTTGTTTAAAGATTCAGGGATTATTTTTTGAGTATCATAAGCACTAGTAGTAAGTCCCAGAATAATGTTAAATAAAAGTTTTATTGTATTTCTTATTTTGTGTAATGAACTTTGAAATATAAAAATAGGCATCGGGGTTAGTTGAAACTTTTGAGGTGGGGTTAGTTGAAACATGAAAATCGCATAGAAAAATATGGTTAAAAATTTGACTTTTTAAAAATTTGTAACATGTTTACCATTTCTTCAATATTGCTTTAATATGGTTAAAAAGCAATAATACAAGCAAAAAATGCACACAGAAAGTACATTTTATAATATTTTAGGCTTCTCATATTTTGGTCCATGGTGACACTTGTCACCTTGTGTCCAAAGTATTGACCCGCACTCCCACATATTTATTTATTCATTTTTTCACACTGATTGTATGTTAAAGGGTGCCTTCAAGGGAAGCATAACCCTAACAACACAATAATAATTATTTTGAAATTTGTACAAGCCGTGTTTCAACTAACCCCACCCTATGTTTCAACTTACCCCAGGGGTGGGGTTAGTTGAAACACTTTTTTTCAAATTTTCAAATTGGATTATATGAATAATCATAAGCAGGTCCAATAAAGTTTAAGGCTGTATTTGTAGCATGTATGTGGCTCAAAATATGCTAAGGTGTCATATTATAGCCATATATTTTGACATCTTTTTTTTTTAATAATAATTATAGAAATGGAATATTTGCTAGTTTAGTGGCAAGTTTAGGTAGTTAAGACATAGCATACACAATTTAAGTAAAATCCTTTCACTCTAAATAATAAAAAAAATAAAAAATAGCTGTAAAAATGCCTATTTTTACACTTTTATTTGTAACATGCCAAGAGATGCCTTTTTTCAACAGCTTTTAATTTTTTTATGGATCCTTATAGAAATTCATGTGACCTGTTTCCCAAAATGGTGCAGTAAACCAATCAAAAAACAGAAATAGGCATTATGAATTATAAGTTAACAGATCAAAAAAAGGATTTAAAAGTTTGCCTTGCGTATGTTACTATTGTCTGTCAAACTTTTGATTGATTTTGAAGTCCCTCAGTTTTTTATAAACAAAGACTTGAAGCATAAACTAAAGGGTAAATCTATTGTAAATAACTTCATTTCTCCATATTATAATCAATTTGTAAGTGGCTGCCATCTTTTTTGAACATATAACAATTTTAAAATTTTTCTTGAAATGTCTGTCAAATAGTAACATACGCAAGACGGTGCTGTAATTCCTGCTAAACTAGGGTGATACAGCTAATTATGCTACATGATATAGCAATTAGCTCCACCTAGCTTTGTGGCACTATCACTTTGTGAGGAGAAGCTTTTTTGATGACACAATCCATTGTTAAGTGTTGTCTGTCAAACATTTGTACATAAGTTTGTATGCATAAGATTTGTATGTGTCTGTCAAAAGTAACATACATGCAATACGCTTAAAAAAATTAAAAATCACTTGATGTTCACATTATTATGATAGTTTAGAGTTTATAAAAGTGTTTTAAAACATGTGATTTATAAACTGCATGTGATCTTTATTCAATTTCCCATCTTGAACTACTGTTTTTGCCAAATTATTATTCTGTATGTTACATTTGACAGACATCTTGCGTATGTTATGGCTTGACAGACACACATATTTTATTTATAACAATTTATCCTCCTTATTGTAATATTTGGACACATTTTTTTCCACAATCAGTTGCTGTAGGTCCTACACCTAAATAACCACAAAATACCTTATGTAATACTTTATAAATTTTTATTTGATTGCAGAAAATCATCAAAATTGTGTCTGTCAAATATAACATACGCAAGGGCTAGAAAATTAAATTTGTGAAGTAAATGGTCTATAACTTATCTTTCCTTTAGTGTATTATGAACGATATATATGTTATATATAATTTAAACCTGGTTGGAGCCCAAAAGAAAAGAGCTGGAAAAATAATTGTGTGTTACACTTTTATGACACCTTAGCTTATTTTGAGCCATGTATATGTTTATACTGATATGGTTAGTGTTTCTTGAAAGTAATCGGTTTGCGTTAAGAAGACGATTTTGTGAAAAATGTTTCAACTAACCCCAATCTCCCCTAAGTCTAGATGCCAATGGCAAAAAATGCTACTCAACTCCAAAATTGTGTAGCAAATTGATAAAATTGTGTAGCATTTTGCTACGCGATAGGGTCATTATTTCTCAAATGCTGGACCACGTGGGTTGAGTGGGTGGGGTGAAACAATAACATGTATGCTTGCCAAATCTGTTATTGGTTAAGATTACCATCCACATTGATTTTTACTTCATTAAAACATTCATCTCAGATTGGAGATGAAAGAGGTTTAGTCTATTGTTATTTCACTCCAGAAAATTGATTTAAATTCTATTCAAATTCAATTCTTTCTACACCTGCAGGAGTCTTGCTATTCAATTCCAGTTCAATCCACCTTGCTTTAGAATTAATTCAATTCGATTCCATTTCAATTTCAATATCATTTCATTTCAATTTCAATCCAATGCAGTGAAATTAACAGCTAATCAATATCAATTCAATTCTTAGCATTCATTTCAATTCCAATTCAATTCCAATTCCAATACAGTTGCAGTTTGTGTTACAAATGACCAAAGGCACACTGCAAAAACTGTGTCTAGAGATTGAAGACTTTTTTGTTCTTGATTTGTAAACACATGTATAATCTAAACACAAATGTCAAACTTCAATTTAATATCTAATTAAATAAACACAAGGTATCAAAGATGTGTTTACAAATCGAGGACAAGATGGTGTCTAGAATGGTGTTTAATATCGAGACACTGTTTTTGCAGTGCATGTTTTAAATTTTACTACCAATTGTATAACACTAGAGTCAGCAGCACAAAGTCCTTAGGTGACTGACTAACTAATATTTGTTGTCCACCATGTAGTTATTTTCTAACGTTAAGGTGTGTGGTACGATCGATACTGGGGCCCTGTCCCCACACTGATCTCAAAGATGTCAAAAACCAAGGTTTTGATAATATTAGATAACCCCTACTTGTCTCCTGCTCCTAGATTTTACACCCAAAATCCTTGTGCTTTTGAAAAAGTGTGAAAAAGCTGTCAAAGATATAAGCATTTTCATTAATGGGTTTCTCACAATTTGTTCAAATGTACAATCAGTTTTGAGCATAAAAATTAGGAGCTTGAGAAAAATAGGGGCTTTATGATTAGTGCCAAAAGTTTGACATCTTTGGCAAGTTGGGGGTGGTCTGATACTCGCATAAATCGAATATCAAGAAATTTAAAACATTGGAAATGCTAAGAATCAATTTGCATCATATTAGAAGATATTAGTGTCTTTATGAACATAGAACCTATACTATTATTAAATTATTAATGGTTTATTAAAACAATGCACTCGCAGCAAAAAGCTGAATTACAACATCATTTACATATCAAAAATTAACACAAAAAATATCACAACTATGGCAAGAGAAAATATGCAACAATTAAATGAGACTACAATATAAACAACAATGACAAATCAAACTGAAGCCGGAACTAAAAGCAACCTCAGTACAAACAGCAGAGAGAACTGCAGTAACAACGCAGTTTCCACATGACAAGAGAGGCATGCATGGCAGTAGATATCTTCTTAAGAAAGATTAAGAAGAAGTTAAGAACTCCCAAAAAGTCTCACAAAGGTAACTATACCTGTGTATGAGAAATGATATCATAGTTTTAATTTTCTTCAATCATGTGTATTTGAAGAGCTTTGTTTCAAAACCCCTTACATCCACTTGAGCAATTTTGAGAACACATCAAGAAATTATCCGAAAAGTCACTGATATAAGAGAGTTTTCAACAAACGCAGTTTTTGGCGGGATGCTCAGCCTGCCTAAGCATCCCGCCAAAAACTGCTTTTGTTGCAAACCCCATATATCAGTACTTTTTTTGATGATTTTTTGATGTTTTCTCAAAATTGCTCAAGTGGATGTAAGGGGTTTTGAAACAAAGCTCTTCATTTTATGATATCATTTTTAAATGAAAGCTTTCCAGAATACTTAGTTGCAAAAAGTTTTGTAATGCTATTGATGCTAAATTTTTAATGTGTGTCTCTTGTGTGAATAGACCTGGAAGTGTATCAGAATTCAGAACAGGGGAAGGACAATTTTTACAGGCGGAATGATGAGGAATCACAGATATCTGCTTGTGAATTGAAATGCTGAATTGAAATCAAAGCTAAATTTCATTTCAATTCCACTTCATTCTTCATCACACTCATCACTCAACATTATTTCAATTCCAATCCAATTCAATTCTTCATTGCTCACGATGATTTCAATTCCAATCCAATTCAATTCATGCCCAAGCCCACTCGTATCGATTCCAATTCCAATGCATTGAAATGAAAATTGCCCAAAATTCATTTCAATTCAATTTGATTTCAATGCATTGAATTAACATTAGTTTAGTCTATGTGTTAAGATATGGTGGGTCACACAGGTCATATTCAACTAGAGCAGTCCCCTTTTTCTCTGGGCAGGGCAGTCACTGGGGATGTGAGACTGTGTTTTTAATGTATGGAATGGTATGAATTGTTTATCAAAAAGGGAATGCAGAGAAGTCTAGCTTTAGCTGAATTACCTGGCTGTCCTATTTTATAAATGCCAAAATGGCAGTGTTGTAGTCGAGTCTTCAATATCCGAGTCTGAGTCCTTGGTGTTCGAGTCCGAGTCCAAGTCCCTGCCAATTTCTGATGTCCGAGTCCGAGTCTAAATGTATCAAATTCAAGGGATCAACCGGTCATGTTATGTTTTGCCCTTTTATCATTGTTTATAACATATATACCAGGCACACCTTTTTTATACTAGCTTCATTAGAATGAGCAATGGCAAATTCTCTTAATTGCAAATCTTGTGCAAAAAGTTACCGATTTCGCCTGTTTTGTTGCTAAAGAGCGCTTACAAATTGATATGATTCAGTGGGGGCCCCAAGAAAATGGGGGTCATTATGTGTGGGAACGATAAAATTGGGTGTCATTACCATGAAAAATAACTTTCTGGACAAAAAAGTATGAAATCTTTTGTTAAATTTGTTCAAAATGCACACAAAGATTTGGTGTTAATTTCTATATAAGGGGTCATTGGGTGTAAGCAGATAAACAAAGGATTTAACTTCCTTTGCATTTCACTATCATGTTTGAAGCAATACTAAAATGACAATATCTTTCAAATTTCAACACCAATCGATGCAACCCAAGCCGGTAAATCCACGGCCACGTGGGTGTCTATTTCACCCAAACATTTGCTATACCGTTGAACTTAAAGCTCCTTGCCAATGTGATGACCATCATTATAGTAGTAGAAAGTTCCACACATGAGCAGGTAATATAACTGATGAATCGATTTAATTAGCATTAACTCCCATTTTGGTTGTGATGGCAATGGTCAATAACCGGCTATTTTTGCAGGCGCCCCACTGCTGAGTTCGGTTTCACAGCAAAACCAAATTCAGGTGGTAAATGATTAAAATGAACGAAAACAAAAGACCAAAAAAACCAAATTTTGCCGGACTCGAAAACAACTTGAGGAGGACTCGGAGCCAAGTCCTGAGTCCTTGAGGTCCGAGTCCGAGATTTTAGCTTCCGAGTCCGAGTCTGAGTCCTTGAAAAAAGGACTTGAGTCCTCCAAAACTGCAAAATGGACTTTTTACATATTTATTTTATAATATTTGTTTTCTCCAGATGGCTGCAACTGCTGTAGTTGATCATTATGAGTCCAGTGATGATGATTATGATCCTGAATATCAATACCAGTCTTCCATCGATGATCGGGGTGAATGTGTCGAGTCCCACGCAAATTACACCAATGACTTGGCATTTTATCTCAACCAACTACGAAAGGAAGAAACACTCTGTGACATCACCATCATTGTCAATCGTAGACGATTTCCAGCTCACAAAGCTGTACTCTGTGCCGCCAGTAGTTACTTTGCTGCTATGTTTACTAGCGGGTTTCAAGAAACCAGTCAATCAGAGATAACGATCGAAGGCAGCAGCGATGCATTTGAGAGATTGCTGGATTTTGCTTACACAGGTGATATACGCATGAATGCAGAGCAAATTGGCGATATTATCAGTATGGCAAGTTACATGCAGTTCAACAAAGTGGCACCTCTCTGCTCTCGGTTCCTGAAAGCGGCTTATGACAAGAAGTTAATCCACCTTCCTGATGCTTTCACCATCCTCAACATGGCCATGACACATGAGTTTCCTTCATTGCAGAAACATGCTGAGAAATACCTAGCTAAACATCTGGTAGAGTTTTCTGAGACATCAAGCTTTCTGAAAGATGCTTCCCCTGACTATGTGGAAAGTGTGTTAAGTAGAAAAGATTTGGTGATGTGGGCCAAAGAAGAACAGGTAGGATTGGTTTCTTGTAGTAGAAGTTTCATTAAATTGAAAAAGCACAGGGTAACCTACTATTGTAAAGGTCTGCCATTGCAAACTGCTGCAAAGGTCTGTTATTGCAAAGGTCAGCAATTCTAAGGTCTGCAGTGCAAAGGACTGCTATTTCAAAGGTCTGTCAATGCAAAGGACCGCTATTCCAAAGGTTTGCCAGTGCAAAGGTCTGCCAATGTGAAGGACCGTTATTCCAGAGGTCTTCCATTGCAAAGGTCCATTATTCTGAAGGTAAGCTGAAGTCCAGTAAAAGTCCTTTTCTCCACTGGAAAATCCTTCATGATGTGTGGGGGAGATATTGAAAATCTGATTCTTTGAAAAAGACTTGAGAAAGTTTAATCATATTGGTCTTGAGCCGTGTTATATTGACGCAATACGCATAATACATGCGCTATTTGAACCAATCGGAGGAGCATAGCATCAATGGGACTGATCAATTCTAAGCCCTATGTAATTCTTGTTGTAAAATGTAGGATTTAATTTGATTGAAATTATATTTTAATTTTAATTGAAGTTTAAGAATAAGAATGAAGGTATCAATTGTTTAAACCACTGTTGTGCATCTATCATCTCATATAATGTTGCAGGCAACTCCATTATTTTGGTGTAAAACAATTCGGCTTTCCCTCATTGTTCTACTTTTAAGTAGAACATTGTTGTTTTCCAAAAAAGTTGTTTTTAAGTTGTTTTTAAAAAAACAACAATACCTTTTTCTCTAATTGTAATCCATCTACATGTACCGTATTTAAAGGTTTTTTTGTGTGTTTTTCTAGCATGTTACTAGTAGCTATCTTTCCTTATTATCTCACCCTGACCAGATTCTGAAGGCAGTTGTTGCGTGGCTCAAGCAAGATTGGGAAGGTCGTAGCCAGTATGCTGTACCATTTCTGAGACTAATCCGACTTGGACTGGTTCCAATCGGTAATCTGAAACAGCTGATTGATGCCAACATGCAGGTTATTCCGGAGTGCAAGGAGATGATTGAAGAGGTTGAGAAATGTCTGGCACTGAAGGAGACAAGCAAGGCCCCCTTGTCATACCAGTTTCCACATCTCTTTGCCTCAAGGGGGACTGTTACAGTAAGTATCAACCAAAGAATCGGAGAAGGAGAAGGTGGAATTCTTTCAGCAAATTGCACATGTGTACTTGAATTTTATGGACAATCTGCCATATTGGAATGTCATGATTTAAAATGGGGACCAATGATGTACATTTTGATTTTAAAATTGCAAAGTCTACAAACTTGAATGAGAAATTACATTCTTGTGTTTGTGTAATTGTAATAAGAAAATTTAAAATGCACTTTTGCAAATATGATTTTGTGGGAAGGGACTATAGTGTTATCAAGAAAATGCCATTTCACACCCCAATAAAACAAGCACACAGTAAGACCAACACATGGTGAAGCAATGTGCTACTCCATTGAAATCTGTACACCCCCCTATGGAAAATGGACCTTTTTCTCTCACACAGGGGGTGTAGATTTCAGATGGATTCACCCATTTAGGTAACCCCATTTGAAATTCACATTCCCTGTGTGAAAGATTATGGTCGTGAATGTCTTCCGTAGTGTGTGTATGGATTTCAACTGGAAAAGCCCAATTGGCTGATATATCATTTTCCTCTCAAAAATGGATGCACAATATGGAAGAGTCTGCCTTCTCCTTTCAGTTCATGATTTCATCATTCACACACACAAATTACACTGATTTCCTGCACCTTTGGATACATTTTCATTACCTCTGAGTGGCATATTTGCATGACATGATCTGGTCCATGGGGGCCAAAGGAGGCATTTTTGAGAATTGAGTTACTGTAATTATCCCATTATACATGCAATAGTCCATCATTTACTGAAAACACCGAAGGTCTAGCATACTTGGTTCTAAAGTTATGAAGTTTTTTGATGTATATTTTCTTATGTACTTTATTGTTTTTTACTCCATATTTTTACCTTATATCTCAGTTTCAAATTTGCCGCCTTTGGCCCCTATGGACCAGATTGTGTCACAATGTGTATTTTTACGTTGAGTTTTCAAGATTTCACTTGAAACTTGAATCTTTGGAAACTGACAAAATAATGATTGTTGTCTGCTATTTTGTATAGTAAAACAACCACAATTCTGGCAATGTGTGTGTGCTGCATGTACACACAGACAATCAGGTTATGTGTCATATATTTTAGTTACTACATGTAGCTATATGCACGGCCCTGCAAGGTGCTAACACTTCAAAGTGTTCATAGTTCTGGTCGCTAGGGTTCAACTCCCCGCACAGGCAAGGAATACTACGTAATATGTATCATGTTCGCTTCCATCTAGCGATCAATAACTTGAATAACCCATGTGTATAGTCCAATTCAATGCACAAGCTCATACACCTGTGGTTCTTTGATGTCAACTGTATACAATAGAAACATTGATCAATAATGAACGTTGGTCAAAAGACGAGCTTACTGAAGTGAAGAATTATGTACGTGCAGAATCATCATTTATGCATATTGCCTTGAAAATCATAAAAAGCGAATACTTGATCAACTCAAATGATTTGATTAGCGTTACTTATAAACCATATTTCAATATTTCTAAATGTTTTATATGCCTTTTGACCCATAAATGTATGAATTTGATGCGAAATCGTGATGAAAAATAATATTTTACCAGTCAGATTCAAAAAGAGAGAATCTCATTACACTCGTTACTTACATCACAATCCAAATACAGATGGTCAAGTTCATAGAAAATGTTACAAACTGTTGTATGTTCTGCTATTTCGATTTTTCTGTAAGGAATATGTTTTATCACTAAAATCGGATTTGGAAAACTATCAAAAATACAGCACAAACGGGCATCACTATTTGTGTGCATAATACAAATGATAAGGATTATATAGAAGTAACATATGACACTTATAAAAGCTGTATCTTGAGAAGGAGATTACTCTGATGCTAGAATCTCGGCATGGAAACTCAAATGAAATGAAGAAATATATTTCTGGTTGATTTTGTGTGCCTTTTGAGCGTTAAATGTTTCAAAATGTCAAAATGAACAAAATTCGAGCAACTATGATGTCACCAACATGACATTAATATTCATGAGGAGTAATCATTGCTCTCTCAAGAAAGAAATGATTAACAAATGGTTAGATTTCATCGCATGACCTTCTAGTAACTGTATCTAGAAATTTGTGAAAGTTACTTGTCAATTTTTGCCGGAAATAAGCTTTTTCTATGGTTACTGACCAGCTCATTAGCGCAGTTTATCAGACATTGTGACATTCTTTACCGTGGGATTACTGCCCTCTGTTGATGGCAGGGCTTCGAACTCTTATCAAGGCGATATGAGAAATGCAGGGCCGTGTATGACACTTACATTGTAATATATTAATTTAGAAAAATTTCTAGGAAAGTTGAAGATTGCAAATATTGCCCACAGTCAAAAGTTTACTCAATCTCACTTTTTTGTTTGTTTGAGCTCTTTGTGAAAAGCAAAGGTGCAGGGGACCAACATGATGTCAAATGGTTTAATGCGAGGAGGTTCCTATCTGCAATAGCTGCCAAGTGTCATCATTTATAAATGAAGTGTACAATAGAATGCAGAAATTCTTAATATCCATAGGGCAGCCATTGCAGGTACTAGGTAGGGTCTTGTACTAAACCTACAGTCTTCACTAGAAACCCACAAAGGCGAGAAAGTACCCATTTTCGGCGAGAAAAGGCGAGGTGTGGCGAGAAAGGGCGAGGAAAGGCGAGGTAGCCTATAAAAAAGGGCGAGGAATGGCGAGGTTGAGATAATTAAATTAAGTCTTGCTCAGATCCTAGGCAAGTATGGCGAGGAAAGGCGAGGAATGGCGAGGAAAGGCGAGAAAGGGCGAGGAAAGGCGAGGTAAAACCAGTGAGATTCAGCTCAACCAGACTTTCTGTCTGGAAGATAAGTGGCACCCACTTATCAATATTGTTACATTGTTGACTTAAGCTGGTCATAATTTTCTGGCCTATCTCTGGCTATGCTTATTGATTGGAAATGGTCATGGTTGGTGAACATGAGAATGGAGAAATTATAACATTTAAAATTTTGTCTTTTAAAATACTAAAATCACTAAAAGTAGATGTGCTATTTTATATAATCAGTCCCAGAACAACGCCAAATATGGATTAAAAGACCTTTGACCTTGGATGTACAACAGCATGTTATGATCTAATGGGAAACTGTGCACATCAACAAACACCATTTCTATCAAAAAGGCAAGCGGCCGATATAATTTGAAACCACATAAATTACTAGAGTTGGTTCTTCTCTTGGATTTGGACCAAGCTTTAGAATATCGACTGTGCGTTTTGAAATAAAACACACCAGAAATTTATCACCCATTGTAAAAGATATGGCACATGTACCGAATACATGTACATACATTGGCTGACCTGTGGATTTCCTGGCCCAGCCATGCTAACCACATAAGGAGATTATACGATTAACCTAGTGCAGCTATTGTCATAGCAGGGTATTATTATGTAACACTCCTGATCCATATTTGGCGTTCTCTTGGACTGATAATATGCTGTTGGAAACTGAAATACAATGAAGTATTTCTGAAATTGTGATTTGCCTGTCTGTCTGATCTGAACAGCACATGCATCCCAAATTTTGACCTGTCATAGGGCATTTAAATAATTAATATTAATATTTACTCATTTTCTTTCTTTTTCCCTTTTCAGTATTGTTATTTTGTTTTAATATTTGTGATAAAAGGTCCCCTCCCCACACTCCACAACACACACTTTATACACTCAAGATAATGGAAAAAGAGAGAATGATTGGCCAAAACACTAAGTTAAAGAATTTGCTTTTTAAAACTCAATTTTGCTTATTTTAAAACCAAGTTTTGGTAGCAATGCTCCATTTACACCATTTAATTGAAATATGATGAAGTTAATCTCACATTTCCATAATAATGATCAGGGGGTTACTGAGTTTTTGTATACTTTGGTAAATTGGATTCATAGTGTAAAATAAGATAAAGCAATATACCGTAGAAACCCGTCTATAAGGAATAGAAGCGACTGTGATGATAGCATATTTCACGCTAGCGCCCTCCACAATATTATATCATTATGGAATTTGAGCAAATCATTTACCGACACAAGCAGGTATATACAATGTATTATTTTATCTTTATTTAGCATCTCACGAGCATAGCTCACTTGGCAAGGCATAAGACTTTGGTTCTTTAGATCGGAAGATGGTGAGTTCGAGCCTCATCACGGTCACACAAACTTTTATAAACAAAATATTGTTCAAACTTTTCATTTATATTTTCTTGCATTTTCTAAAGACTCCTTTCGTGATCATTTTTTTTTCATATTTAGTTTAATTTATTCTATTGTTTTTTCTTTTATTGTTTCTTTTCTTTGTCTTTTTTTCTTGTTTAATTTTATTTTTTCTTTATTTTTCTTTGATTCATATAATATTGGCAGGATAAGGAGAGGAGGGAACTAAAGACCCATTCAGTGATTTGCTCATCCGGACGATCGTAAAAATCATCAAAATTCACCTTTGTCATTGTCATAGATGTGGTAACATAGCCTGCTAGTGGTTCAGCAGAAAACCGTGTGACACATAATCTACATTTGGCTACATTTTATTATACGATAAATACGAATTTATTAAACATGGTAACAAATATTCTCTAGCAGATCGGTTATACGATGGAACTGGTAGGCATAGGCCTATTATAAATTCGGGATATTAAATATCTTCCTGACGAGACAGATCTGCGCATGTGGTCAAAGACGATTCCTTACTAGCCACAGACCGTCCGCTGGAATTAGTTGAACATGAACCATTCGCTATGGCTGTTGGTCGGACCTCTCATCTCTCCACATCGATTGTGACCTATAATCCCGACATTGCCCTTATGAACTCACATCCTCCTGTTTTATTCCAATACGCTGGCGAAGTTACGTAATAATCGGATTAACTACCATAGCAATAGGTGAAAACAATTTTTGAATATACCGCGTTATACACTGATACGTTCAGGCGGTACCTCTTCATTGAACCATATCATGCTGCACCTGTAAGATCTTTGAAAAGACTAGTATTGTATTCAATCTATGATTGCAGACATACACAGTACAGGTGATGAGTGTAACCAGAGAAGATGTAATAAAGAGGAGGTTGATCAAGCTATCCTCAAACAAAATATGTGTGAGACCGTTACACTCAAAGTAAATGATGAATCACCCTATTTAGCTGCTTAACAATAGAATACCACAATAGGGTTTGAACCCAGGATGGGTGTGATACACAAGTTGCAGCTAACTGCTTTTAGGGATAGGTCAGTGTGTGCATGTCATCATGCGATACACAGCATGCATGCATGCAGACCCTGTCATCTAGTCAGATTTCAGATAAAATATGACTGAAGTTCTATGGCAAATTATAATTTTTGCTACTTGTTGCCACTTTCAGACTCTATTATTTAAGATAAAGAATGTTATCAATTATCAGAATATCTTTATTAGGTTGGCAGGAAATGACAGGAAAATATATAAAATAATAAAATAGAAATGATCAACAATCATCACCTCTCTAAAAAATCCTTAAAATTTCTTCTTTAGAAATTTATATATTTACAAAAAACGGTGGATTTGGGGGGAAATTTTACAGCACTCGATTTCTTTCTTGTATTACCCACATGTGGTATCCCATCCAAGCAGCAGGTCCTTAACACACACGTTTCATACTTTTTAACAAATTCTTTATAGAAACATGGGAAATATTTTCAATTCTGAAGTGAAAATTGGTCAACCATGGGCGGTCACACACATAACATCATAGGATATTTCAAGTGGATGTCTAACTACTTGAGAATAAAGGACTATGAATAGATGCGACAGGATTACCTACGGGATTATCTCAAGGATATAATTCCGTTGACCCTCCTCTTTATTACATCTTCTCTGGTGTAACCTGCTTGTAGCGCAGCGCGATATGTTCAAAATTATTTTCACCTATTGCTATGGTAATTAATCCGTTTAATTACGTTAACTTCACCAGCGTATAATGGCGAATAAATTCTGACCATCACTTGGCTTGTTGGATTCGTCTATACTACAATTCGCTGTCGAAGTGACGTAATAATGGCAATAACTACCATCAAGCAGATTGCACTAATCACCCGCGTATGTCACCAAACATAGATTGAATACCACTCTTTTCATAAATACTAATCTTACATGGCAGTGATTAGCATTTCTTTGACAACTATGGTTTAATGCATAGGTGCCACGTGAACGATGAAGTGCAGGGCTATATATTGAAATTGTATTCATCAATTGCTATGGTAGTTAATCCGATTAATTACGCCACATCGACAGCGAATAGCCTATAGTATGGGTTCAAGTGGAACAAAAATAGTGTATGTCCATTGCTAGCTATGGTAATTAATCATGTTAGTGTTTACATCACTACTTCGGTGAAGACAAGAGAAGTGTGCCTTCTCTACCAACGCCTGTGATATAACAGGTGCAAGCGAAACAAAATTGAATGACCAGAATAGTTTCCTTTGTCAGATGAATTGATTGAAGTTTTGAAGACACTCTATTCTTGATGGGACAATAGATTCAAATATGGAATAATTATTATTCCTCATCTATTTTTTTTTTATTGAAAAAACTGCAATTGTGGCAACAGAACAATATTTATTTTAATTTCATTTCAAGTAGAAACAAAATCGTGCTTAAACCAAAAACGCACCCTACCTACCATTCCTCAAGAATTGGGATGGCACAAAGGTGCAACATAGGTTTTTATTGCAAAGACGAGGACAGACAAGTAGTTACAACACATCTGTCTAACCGTGGGTTTCGCTATTATTTAGAATAAATGCTATTATTTGGAATAAATGCTTTTACTATAAAATCACAAAATTACTAAAAAAACTATAAAAAAACTAAAAAAAAAAACAAAAAAAAAAAAAACACACCTAAAATTAAAAGTAGAAAGGTAGATTTGAAGAAAGATAAAAAGAACATGTCAAAAAGTTAAAATTAAACGAGAATAAAAAACGGAACGGTGCCCGGACCATGCTCTCTTCAGCATGTCTTCAGTTCCAAAGTCTGACGCTCTATCAATTGAGCTATACGATCCTGATATACTGAAACAGTCGTTATTATGTCAATACAATTGATTGGTGTTACAACATACTTAGATGGAATGCATAGCCACCCAGTGCCAGTATATATTTGCTCAAACTCCAAATACAACAAGCAACCAATTTTATTGAGGGCGTTTCTTAGGTATATCCTTGTAGACGGGGTTTTACGGTATTAGACTAATATATTTAGTACATGTAAAAACATTATCAACATTAAAATAAATTTATTCATTTTCAGTAAATATAAGGGATATAAAATCATAATACACATTTCAACTGAACCCTACATTGTAATGTATGCCCAATGATATAGTCTGTTCAGTCTGTTCGGACAGGGTAAATGCATGAGGTACTGTTCCCACCTAAAAATGCTTTTCTAAGGCCTATATAAACAGTAACATGTTTTGATAAAATTGTGTATTCCATTTCGGCTTGGAAATATTGTTAAGAAAAAACTGAGTTCAGCAATTTAAAACAGTTCAAAACACAAGAATAAGCTCATTTTGAATATCATCTGAAGTGAATTTTCATTTATTTAAATTTATAATTTATTTAGCTAGAAACACATGAAAAACACCAGAAGTCCTTTCTTTCATTTCAAATGCAATCCTATTTTCAAAATTTACCATAAGTTGTTTGTTAATCAATTATATTGTATAACATAATCACTTCGTAATGACACCTTACATGAGATAATACAAAAGATACCAAGTTTGACATGGGCACTTGATCTAGTTTAATCCCTTCAAGAGATGTAATCTCTGAGATATAATCTCATTCAGTCATTCAACTGAACATTATGATTCTTTGAGATACCCCTTATGTGAAGAGGCATGTAATGGAAATATAATAGGTGGTTTAAAAACAAATCAATAATCAAGTTAAGTTACAAGAGCATGTGAAGTGAGATGGAATGGAGCATACATTGATTTCTTGATTTAATCAATGTACACCAATTCAAAATTAGTTCTAGTGGTACAAATGATATGTTATGTACCCAAGTGTTTACTTTTTATTATCTTTGAACAATTTCATATGGTATAAATTATTAGTTAAAACTAAAATGAGAAAATGAGAGTAAATATCAGCATTACTCTTTGAATTGTATTGAAAAAATAAAACTCTCAAGTGCAAAGTAATTTGGCCTTATCGATATATCAAAGTTAACACAAATTGTCTTAGTTTTACCACTCCCCCCCCATTTTGGGATAATTTCAAAAACTTTGCCTACAGTGGGGCAAAAATTGGGCTATTTTCCAAAAACAATTGAGAACATTTTGAAAAAAAAAGGCCAATCCATAGGCCTACACCATATGTTTTGGTCAGACATACAGGTAAAACACAATTTCAGAAATACAGTCAAATACTTCATTATATTTCAGTTTCTAACAGCATAAACTTAAAATAGCATATCTACTGACATCAAATCATGACATAAAATATGCATAATGTTGTGATTTTAGTATTTTAAAAGACAAACTATTACATGTTGTAATTTCTCAATTCTCATGTTCACCAACCATGACCATTTCCAATCAATAAGCATGGCCAGAGAGGCCAGAAATTAATGACCAGCTTAAGTCAACAATGTAACAATAGTGATAAGTGGGTGCCACTTATCTTCCAGACAGAAAGTCTGGTTGAGCTGAATCTCACTGGATTTACCTCGCCTTTCCTCGCCCTTTCTCGCCTTTCCTCCATAAAGGCGCAGGATTGGTTATTGCACAAATAGCCTTCAATTGCAAGAAAGTGTGCAATTTGTATAAATAGCACAAATTGCACAAATAGCCAGTTGCTTAAGCAATTTTCACAAATTGCATAAATAGCCACAGATAGTTGCAATTGATGCAATCTATGTCAGACAAATTGCATAAATAGCGACAGGTGTTGCAATTTGTGGAATTTATGTCAGTAAATTGCACGAATAGCCTACAGTTGCAGGAAAGTGTGCAATTTGTACAAATAGCACAAATAGCAACGTATGTAAGCAATTTTTACAAATTGCATAAATAGCCACAGGTGTTGCAATTTGTGCCATTTATGTCAGTCAATTGCACAAATTGCCTACCGTTGCAATAAAGTGTGCAATTTGTACAAATAGCACAAATAGCCATGTATCGTAAGCAATTTTTACAAATTGTAGAAATAGCCACAGGTGTTGCAATTTATGCAATTTATAAAAGCAATGAGGACAATATCTGAGTTGCTTCCAGTAAGCGCTATTTGTGCAATTTGTGCAATTGGTGGAAAGAAAATTTAAGGAAGAATGCTACGTACGAGGATGCTTATAAGCAAAAAGAAAAATCCGTCAACCACCTATAACTACGGTTACACTCAACTTTTTTTCCGGCTCAAGGCTGCTCATTTCTTTCGAGAACCGCTTCATCATATCATCATCATCATCATCATCATCATCATCATCATCATCATCATCATCATCATCATCATCATCATCATCATCATCATCATCATTATAGTCAAAAGCTGCGTCGGCAGTGTGATGATATTATAATTATCCAATTCATCATCCGAGTCATACTGAATCATCGAGCGTACATCGGGTAGATCGGAAGTCCCATTGCTTTCGAGAACCGCCTTATTACAAACCGAGAAAATTTAAGGAAGAATGATACATACGAGGATGTTTAGAAAGAAAAAACAAGTCCGAAAACTCCCATAACACTAACACTAAACTTTTCGGGGCTGCCTTAATCATCATCATCATCATCATCATCATCATCATCATCATCATCATCATCATCATCATTATCATTATCATTATCATCATCATCGTCATCAACATCATCATCATTATCATCATCATCATCATCATCATCATATTCATCATCATCATCATATTCATCATTATCGAGTCATCATCATCCTAGGCATCATATCGGAGTCATCATCATCCTAGGCATCATCATTATAGTCAAAAGCTGCGCCGGCAGTCTGATGATATTATATCCAATTCATCATCCGAGTCATACTGAATCTGAGGCATCGCCAGTAGCGTATTGCTTTCGAGAACCGCCTTATTACAAACCGAGAAAATTTAAGGAAGAATGATACGACGAGGATGTTTAGAAAGAAAAAACAAGTCCGAAAACCGCCCTAACACTAACACTAAACTTTTCGGGGCTGCCTTAATCATCATCATCATGAATCTGAGGCATCGCCGTCTTGTCATCCTCATCATCATGCGAGGCATCGTCATCAACAAAATTTCACGGTTGATTTAGCTCTTATTCCTGGGTAATTAGACTCCCAAAATAGCGCTGTCCCATTGCTGTCGAGAACCGCCTTATTACAAACCGAGAAGGAAGAATGATACGTACAAGGATGTTTAGAAAGAAACAACAAGTCCGAAAACCGCCCTAACTATCCCAGCAAACACAAAAACGTTTACAAAACGTTTTAAATTAGTTATATTTTGGCTTTTGGTTTAGGTAAAAACGTTTTAATAACATTAAAATGTCAGGTTATATAAAGGTCAAGAAATCGTTTTAAAACGTTTTGTATGAAAACACAATACAACAATATATTTGTAATGTTTTCACAAAATGTTATTGTAAACTATTTTTGCAAACATTTTTGCCAAATATTTTGTCAATACTTAAATAACATTATGTTAAAATATTTGAACCCAGCAAACACAGAAATGTTCTTAGAATGTTTTTTCAAAACATTTTAATAACATTTAAATGTCGGGTTATTAAAGGTCATGAAAACGCTTTTTTAAAACGTTATTGCAAATATTTTGGGCAAACATTTTTCAGCAAAATATTTTTTTCAACTCCCAAAATAACATTCTGTTCACAATGTTTTGTATCAAGTGTTCAAGAATGTTTTTGGAATGTTATTAAAACGTTTTTATACCCTTTATATAACCCGACATTTAAACGCGTTTTCTGTAAAACATTTTGTTTGCTGAGCAGTAGATTATCAAACAATGTTTTTTAAGGTTATGAAAACGTTTTATACTCTTAATATACCCTTTATATAACCCGACATTTAAACGTGTTCTGACAACCTTTTATAATCTTTTGCGAATGATGTCGAAAACGTTTTGTGTTTGCTGGGATGGTAACAGTCCGAAAACCGCCCTAACTACGGTAACACTCAACTTCTCGGGGCTCCCCTAATTTCAATAACGCTAATACACCTTCATTCATTTTGTCATTATGCTTAGGCTTGGTTAGGGAATGCTAATACACAAAATTTCCGGTTGATTTAGCCCTTATTCCGCTAATAGCGTAATCATCGTCGTCATCATCATCATCAATATCATCATCGTCGTCGTCAACATCATCATCATCATTATCATCATCATCATCATCATCATATTCATCATTATCGGAGTCATCATCATCTAGGCATCATATCGGAGTCATCATCATCCTAGGCATCATCATTATATTCAATTCATCATCCGAGTCATACTAAATTTGAGGCATCGGCATCTTGTCATCCTCATCAATCATCATCATCCTAGGCATCATACGGCAAGCCCCGCCGGCGAGTTAAGAATTTTACAAGCGCTTTTGAAACAGTGGACTTTTTGCAAGGGGGGGTAATTGCATAAATTGCACAAATTGCTGACGGCTAGAATGGACTTGGTGATCAATGTCATAATTTATCATATAGTCGTCACCTTAAAGCCCTTTCCACCAATTGCACAAATTGCACAAATAGCGATCATTGGAAGCAACTAGGATATGAGAAAAATAATCTAAGTTCAAAATTGCATAAATTGCACAAACTGCTGACGGCTAGAAGGAATTGGCGATCAATGTCATAATTGCTTATATAGTCGGCACCTTAAAGCCCTTTCCACCAATTGCACAAATTGCACAAATAGCGATCATTGGAAGCAACTAGGATATGAGAAAAATAATCTAAGTTCAAAATTGCATAAATTGCACAAATTGCTGACGGCTAGAAGGGAATTGGCGATCAATGTCATAATTGCTTATATAGTCGGCACCTTAAAGCCCTTTCCACCAATTGCACAAATTGCACAAATAGCGATCATTGGAAGCAACTAGGATATGAGAAAAATAATCTAAGTTCAAAATTGCATAAATTGCACAAATTGCTGCTGGCTAGAAGGGAATTGGCGATCAATGTCATAATTGCTTATATAGTCGGCACCTTAAAGCCCTTTCCACCAATTGCACAAATTGCACAAATAGCGATCATTGGAAGCAACTAGGATATGAGAAAAATAATCTAAGTTCAAAATTGCATAAATTGCACAAATTGCTGACGGCTAGAAGGGAATTGGCGATCAATGTCATAATTGCTTATATAGTCGGCACCTTAAAGCCCTTTCCACCAATTGCACAAATTGCACAAATAGCGATCATTGGAAGCAACTAGGATATGAGAAAAATAATCTAAGTTCAAAATTGCATAAATTGCACAAATTGCTGACGGCTAGAAGGGAATTGGCGATCAATGTCATAATTGCTTATATAGTCGGCACCTTAAAGCCCTTTCCACCAATTGCACAAATTGCACAAATAGCGATCATTGGAAGCAACTAGGATATGAGAAAAATAATCTAAGTTCAAAATTGCATAAATTGCACAAATTGCTGACGGCTAGAAGGGAATTGGCGATCAATGTCATAATTGCTTATATAGTCGGCACCTTAAAGCCCTTTCCACCAATTGCACAAATTGCACAAATAGCGATCATTGGAAGCAACTAGGATATGAGAAAAATAATCAAAATTGCATATGGCCAGTACGTTAAAGCCCTTTGAACCCTTGTCTTTTGCATTTACTTCTAGCTATTTGTGCTATTTGTACAATTTATATATGTGGCGAAATGTAAAATTTCCCTATACCTTAAGTATAGGAAATTTACTAAAACAACCAATCCTGCGCCTTTCTCCTTTCCTCGCCATTCCTCGCCTTTCCTCGCCATACTTGCCTAGGATCTGAGCAAAACTTAATTTAATTATCTCAACCTCGCCATTCCTCGCCCTTTTTTATGGGCTATCTCGCCTTTCCTCGCCCTTTCTCGCCACACCTCGCCTTTTCTCGCCGAAAATGGGTACTTTCTCGCCTTTGTGGGTTCCTAGTGCTTCCTAATCAGTGCCTATACCCTACATAGCACTCCCTGTGGACTCTTCCGATTTAATACAGAGCATAAAATTGGAGTGAAATAAATCCCACACTTCATTTGGAAGAACTGTGTCTGTCTGCGCCTAGAGTTGCAAGAGCTAACACCTATTTTCTATGGTTCTAGTATCCTTGTTGATTTCAACAGATTGAGTTAGCATGATGCTACCCATATATATATATAAGTGCCTCAAGAAAAAAAATGATTGGACAGGTGCTAATTATGACTAGAAATTTATCAGCTGATGTTCCTGTGAATTATATTCTGATTTGAAATCTTACGTTTTATGCTTTGAGGTAAACAATGACAAGGCAAAAACAAAGTAGTTTTGCTTGTCCTCCATCAGCGACCATTATCTTGAAAATCAAAGAGAAAGTTTTTTGCTGTATGGTACATAGAATCTAGAATTTTGCAAATAAATCTACATGTACTACTGGAACTTACTTTTTGAAACTTAGCGATATTGCCTGTGGAACCACCAGACTTCATCAGGCAACGGACCTATTGACTAGTCAGATGAATAGATGTCTAGGTGTTGTCTTGATGGCCCGGTCCCATGCATGAGATAAGTTCAACCAAAGTCCCCCTTTCTTAAAGCATTTTTCACCCTAATGTGGCAGTGATGTCAGTGCCTATTTCATTTGGCGCAGCTACAAATGGCTAGTGTTCGTTTAAAGCGCTGGCGTATACACGCACATGCTTAAAGACGCTGCATTATATGCGTGCCATAAACAGCTGCCTCAACGCTTTGACTTCACTGCCACTGTCACATCAGGGTGGAAAACGCTTTAGTGATGGTTGATCAGTGGTGGTTGCTCAATACACCCCAATTTGCTTCTTTGATGCCTCTCCTGTGCCACTGTTCCTCCTGATACACCACTATCACTAAACTAACTTACCTCATGGATCATGCATGGGACTGGGCCATCAAGTCGATACCTAGCCGTCTATCACATGACCAATCCAATGAGTCTGTTGCCTGATGAAATGAATGAATGAATGAATGAATGAATGAAAGTTACAAAAAGTAAGTTCAGTATTAGATTTATTTCTAAAATTCTGTTAACAACTACTGGATGACTAAAGAACATCCACTCATTTACAAAAGAATACCAACCATAATTTAGAAATTTGTGAACCCTTACATTTCAAAACTTTTTAAAACCATGTTTGAAGTTGTAAAATATGAAATATCAAAATTGAGGCTTCTCTATAATAGAGGTTGTACGTGCTTATGACGTATCATACCGTAAATATGGCAGACTACTCAAATACATTCAACAAAAGCATGATTGCAATCTACCATGACAGTTTGTCTCACACACATAACAAATGCACTACAATCAAGGAGGTTGATGACAACATCAGATTGAATGGACTGCACTGCGCCATGATAACGGTGAAGGACACTGGTTCAAATCCTTTGTTTAGAGTCAATCAATTTCACACACAACCTCTTTAAATGCATGCATGTTTTTGGCTGAAATCTTTTTAAAAAAATGTGACCAGCTGGCTCAACCTCCTGGGGAGGTTTTGCATCCAAACAGCAAACACTATGTTTTTTTGCCTAATGGTACCTTGAAGCAGATTTCAGCATGTACCTGTACATATAAAAGTCAAAATGACTACAACTTTGGGAAGGGGTGGAGCAATATCAAAAGATCTAAGTACAGTAGGGCTGTATTGCCATTTAGCGAAATACCGTAATTTAAAATAGCAAAAAGCAATTGTTCTCTGCATCGCTGTTAAGTGAAAATATTTTGATCTGTTAATTGAAACAAATTAAACAAACATGTTTGAATCTACTGAAAACCTCAAGAAAAACCCTCAAAATAGATACAAACATGTTTTGTTAATTTGTTTAGACCAATTTAGTAGACCAGTGTGTTTGGAGAAATGCCCTCTTTGCTTTCAATTCTTGCTTCCTTCTTTCCTACCTTCCTCTCCTTCAACTTGAAGATAATTCTGCAGTTTCAATCTGAAACCTAAATGTAGAGCAGAGCAGACTGTGTGATGATTCCCCTTTTTGACAGGCTTTATTTTGTCTATAGTATCCTATAGTATAGTACCCACTGCTTCCTCCCCCTAAAAAGTAATTAGATAATCTTTGAAAGAGAACAATTACTGAGAAAAGGCGTTTTTATTGCGTCGTCATCTGCCAACTAAAGGCAGCGTAAGAGTGAATGACGTCATTCTGCAACGAGTGCAAATGTGGGCCAAGGTCAATGACTTTTGTGATTGAAGTAGCGTCTCTCTTATACCATGGAGGTATATAAATAAATGGAGAATGATCGCCAGAATTCTAATCTCTTAAGTGGAGATTATCCTATTACCTCTATTCAATGAGTCACCAAACTTGAATGACTAGCCACTTCAGCCAAGCTATTGATCTCCACGATGGTTATGAGACTCTACCATGGTTCATTGATCGTCACTCCCAAAATTTCATCATAGGAATTGACCCTACATTGACCCGTGCGGAAGGCTTGTAAAAGAGACTGTATAATGACGTCAGCTAGTCAATTAGCTGTTCAAAGTCGCCAGTTTTGATAGCTTATAGTTTCAATGTATGATTGTGCGAAAACCCGATGAAATTTGGATGTTCTGTTCTCAAGTTATGAAACTGTTTTCAACACTAGTTGTGCCGTATCTTGACAAATATACTTAGTTTTCATGTTCATATATTAAGCTTTTAAGGGGTACTGAGGGAGTTCAAATATATTGCAAATGAAAGCAAAACGTTTTTACCTTCCGATTGTGAAAAAAATTATGTTGGGCCAATTTGGGCCAATTGAGTTAAGAGCGAGTAAAATTTACCGGAAGTACTTCGAATTCAGCTAAAATCTTTTCATCATCATTAAATTTCTCATTTTATAATAAATAATTATCAGTATTTAGGCCTAAATGATTATTAATATTATTAGGGGCCATCATTTTCTTTGGAGGGGGGTTCCAAATAGGCCTATACGGGGGTCATAACTTTTGGAAAGAAAAATAGGGGTCATAGCCTAATTTAATTTGTCAAGAATCATGACCAAAATGTAGGGGGTCACAATATGACCACAGATATAGGCCTACAGATAGGGTGTTTATTTTATTCAAAAGACTGATTTCAATGCAATTTTTGGCTTAAAATGACATTTTGATATTAAATTTTCTGAAACATGAGCACTTTCCAATAAACATTATAAGTAACTGCATTTAGCACCCCATTGAAATAAATGACCAGTGAAACAGACTTAACAATGTAATCAGCTTAGCATAATCAATATCCACTGAAATTGCCTATTCAACAATAATTGGTCATAACCAACGTAGTACAAAAGATGCTTGGCTAGATCATTCTCCATTTATTTATATACCTCCATGCTTATACTCTCAGGGAAAGTACACAAGAGAACTATAGGATTTGATTTTGAATTTTATTTTGTGTGCGTACATGTTTTTTTATAATAGCTTGTAATTTTTGTAATTTTGAAGTTTATTGGAAAGATTATGTATCAGAATTTAAGTTATGTAAAAAGGTCATTGGTACGTACTGTATCTCGGTCATGCTAAGTAACAAGCTATCTGGAAGGTCTAAATATCTTAGTAGGGATGACCAATGAACCATCAACTTGATTAGAACACTCCCATAGACAGCAGGGAGCTCAACTGTGCACTGCTTTCACAGACATTTCTAAATTAATCTCATTCTTTTATTTTTCAATATTTTTATGTAAAAATTGGGGAAGTTACTGCCAATTATGTTTTGTAACTATCTTGCAAATTACAGCAACATAACTTATTTAATTTTCCTGTAAGTGCGAGTCAAAATTGGTCCATCGCCACAGTGCGCTTAATTGCCAGTGGCTGAGTTCAGCACTGCTCAAGAATGGCACAAAATATTCATGTCAATAATTTCAGGTGAAAAACGTGGCCTATTGAGCTGAAATTTGGCAGAGTTGCCAGTAATACCTCTATCATACCCTATGTACAAAGGTTAAAATATTGAACAAGTAGATCTCGAGTTACAAATTAAATCACCAGCTTCCCTTTGGAATTTCCATACTCCTTTCAAATCATGTTAAGAAGTCACCTTTCTGAACATAAATGTGAAGTTTCGCGCTCATTAGATGTATTTTTCACCTGATATCAACCCTAAACGTTTTCTTATATTTAGGCCTATAACATCTACAACTTGCTGCTGGCTATACCTTGTTTAGGACTTTCAAAAGAAGTACCTGAATGTGCAACCATAACTGTTTCAAAATAGCCCGCGATAGTCATGCAGGTAACTCCGAGGTCAAGCATTGAATTGGTTTGAACAAAGATACTCATAATGTATTGAGTATCTTTGGTTTGAATGAGGAATACTACAGGAACCAGCGCCTTTTGTTAGAAGTCACACATGAGCATGATGAGTGAAGTAGATAATCTCTATTGTTGGGAATGAGTAAATGACCTTCAAAACTTAAGATTTTGTTTACATACACCTACTAATTGGTCATATTAAACCCAATAACATTGAAATTCTTGGTTGGGGAAAAAAAGTTCACCTACTTAGTGCAAGTTTGATTTTGTGCCATATCGGCTATCTTGGATGATTTTTGGCAAATGTCCTCTAAATGCATGTTTTCAATGCCTCGGTTTGAAAAAATAAGTTATGCCAGTGACTAGTTAAGTGCCATTTCATAAGAAACCGCTTTGATACTCTCACAATACGCTTGTTTCATGTTTGCAAATATGTTAAAATAAAGAGATATATAAAGGTAAATATATGCTTATGCCAATTTTGCTCCCTATTGCTATTTTTGGACCTTGTCATTTTATTTTCGTTCCAATGACCGGTCAGAATGGGAAACTTTGATAATTCATAATTGAAAAGTTTTTGACCGATTTTGACCATTTAACCACCAAAATACTTCTGTTGATGAGTTCTACCAAGAAAACAATCTTTTGTAGCAATAGGGTCAACATGAAATTTTGATGGTTATCCCTAATCTTAGTCATGCTATCAAGCAAGTTGGAAGTTCTAAATAATACAATGTTGATCTTCTTCCAGTAACATTGCATATATGTGTCTGTGTGAGCTGATTTATCAATTTATGTATGACTATCTGAGATGAAACAGCATGATACACATTATCAATGGTCTGGCTCTACACTGTAGCTCAGTACAGCTGGTAACCTCTGAGCAGCCCAACTAGCACAGTTGTACATGTATTACTTCACACTTGTTTGCCACCCACGTAAAAATGTCACCTCGCCGCTGGCATGCCTTGAAGGCTGCAAATTGACCACCACTTCGCAAACCCCTTAGCTACTAACTGCTGTATTGCCAGGACTAGACACTGCTCATGTATGCACCAGGACATGAGAGCTTTAGAAAAGACTTGATTATACAGTGCTAATTATAAAAGACTAGTGAATGAGTGCATGCATATCTGTGATTTCCAAATGCTGACGAATACCAGATAAATGTAAGTAGTAGTACTGTTCGTGTTATATTTAACCAGTGTTCTTGTAACATTATAACCAATGAAGGGCCTTAAATGCGAAGACAAAAGAAGTTTTGCCCAAGTTACAAAAACAGAAGAGAAGGAAAATGATAATATTGCTTACATGTACTGTAATGCAAATAGGCAGCTGTTCATACATGTACATGTATCTGGGATTGGTCAGTGCAATAAAACCACAGTGAAATGAGAAAGGTTTTATAGGAGATATTTTGCAAACAAATAGAGCCAACAGATGATGTTAAATTGTTATGGACTGCAGAGGGACATCCAAGTGCTCAAAGCACACCTGCTTTATGCTTGTATATTTCTCTGGGCTCAAAATAGACAGGGGTTATAGGGCGATTAGCCTCCAAATTTCACAAAATAGCCCTCTGGGAGAAAATACCTGTCAAAAATGTATACATGTATACTTATCATACTTTGGGCTACTTTTGATTAGAATCCATTATATCATACATAATATGTGTACATAGCCCTGGTTATTATTCAAAAGCTATTTTATGCCTGGACTCAACATGATATAAGGCAGACTTGTTTCTCCTTGTCCTTTACTTGAGCATCAAACAGGCCACACCTGCATGTGATGGAAACAATGTACTAAAAATTGTCAAAAGTTGTGAGTGAAAAGTACAAAGTTTGAGATGTATATAGTTTTGTCTTTATATTGGCTTCCCTTCAAAGAATTTGCCATACAGCTGTAAGGCGACAAAATCCCTGTTCTACGGGCGGACCGATCTCTTAAATAGGGTCGGTCGGTCAGGTTTTTATTTTGCAAATGACCCCACTTAAATATGTAAATATTTTGTAATTTGGGGAAATACGAAAAAAAGTATACTTCCTACAATGCTTACAGCTGAAATTGTTGTATTGCTCATGTTATTGATACACTGAAAAAATGCCTTTTTACATGTATTTGCTAGTATTAGTTAATTAAACATGTGTTTTTCCTTGACAGACTTTGATCTCTATCAACCCAGCTGCCAGTCATCATATACAGTGCTATGATGAATTGGGTTGGCAAACCTTGCCACATTTTCCAAATGTTCCTTTCAACCAACCGTTTGAAGGCCATCGCCTAATCATCGCAAAAGGTCAGCTTTATCTGGTTGGAGGGCGCTTTATGACAGATCTGATCCCACGTTATGCAAGACAGCCTACCCTCATCGAAGTGTGTGATTTCTTGTACCGATATGATTCGGAAAGTAATAAGTGGGAACAAAAGGAAGGTATGGGTCTTGCAAGAAGCCACTCCGCTACGGTCGCTTTCGGAGATTACATTTATGTCATTGGTGGTTGGTCGTCAATATCTAATGTAAGAGGTGTACAAAGATTCAATTTGAATGAAGAAAAGTGGGAAACCCTAGCACCAATGCCACTTTCTTGCTCCATTCCAGTGGCAGTGGTGTTCAAAAATAAAATCCTAGTGTATGGCGTGGAAAGTTCTGCAGACAGGAGTCGGAGAGGTCGTTTGATGTTGTACGACCACTTAAGTGATAAATGGTATGTTCTTATCATGGAAACCCTGTCATCATCATCTCGTAGTCGTCGTGTGTCTCTGGCACCTTTACTAGTGCTGCATGAAGAGGAATGCTATCGAGTGTCCTACGTTAATGGCATAGCATGTGTGCAGCAGGTCATCTTGGAAGAGAATAATGATGGAAACCCATCAGCAGTTTTCAAAGAACCACAGAATGTAGCTAATCATGAGGATATAGCAAAGCGGGGACCGCGGGCATTCTGCATTGGTGAACAACAATTTGCCAACTTAAATGGGTTTTCATTTAAGTTGCATCCATCGATTTTAAAACGGTTTGCATCATCTGAGCAAAAGTTGGACTTGAAAAATTTGATAGAGCAATTGGAAAAGGAGGGATGTTGTGTTGAATTTGATTTGGATCGGTACTCGTTGAAATCAGAAGGCTGTGGGGATACCCCAGAAGATTAATTGAACTGAATTAATTGAATGAACTGAATATGCATTAAGAGGTTCAGATCAAATTCAGACTGACAATTAGATTAAAAATATAAACAAGCATGTGCGATTTATTATAATGTAATTTTGGTATGGTCACTTACATCACTTGCATGACTGTGCTTATTAAATTTATGTAAATATGTGTACATATCGAGCGTTGAGAGCCAGAAAACCTTAACTCACAAAGGATTCCTTTGCGAATTAAGACTCTCTGTTTCTCAACCCTTGATGTGTAAATTTATACAAGGAGTGTAATAGTGTTAATTTAGTAATTTCTTGGTCTGTGTAAATGTTGGAAGCTAAATTCGACAAAAGTTGTTTTTCTTGGGGCCATGCAAAAAGGTGTCCTTCCTTGGGGCCAAACTTCACAATGTAGTGGAAATTGAATGCAAGCAATGCAAATCACCATTCAGATAATGTTTCCCCACTATACATGGTGTAGGTCTGTGGTAGCTATGTGAGTGGTCAGATCATACATGACTACACTGTGCTTTGCCTCAAGTTTTTTGCTGGACGTAGTATCAAATCATGCACGTCAAGGTAATTGCGCCGAGTATGAGTGCACTCATACATGGTTAGTCTGTCTACATGCTTACGGCGCAATTGCAAAATGGCTTTGACCAAAGTTGAGGGGAACCACAGTACATGTATTAGAGGAAAATTGCAGAATTAATTCCTACTCAAAAAGATTTTTAAAGACATGAAATGTCATTAAATAAAATGACTATGATTATTGATTATCCTTCTGCGAGATTATTTCTGCAGATTTAGTTTTCCGTACCATCCCTTCAATGCATGATAAAGATGAATATTCTGATCGGTGTATGTGTACAGCTTATTTCATTCGAACTCTTCATTGAAATTACATGTAGTTAGCCAACCAATGTATTTGACATACTTTTCAAAGTTTAGCAATTAAGAGCCGCTGTATCAATTTTTTATTGCAGGCAGTGGTAGTGATCGACCCCAGCATTCCAACAGTAGCATGCCATGAACAGAAAGGATGGCGAGAACTTGACAAATTTGCCAAAATTCCCTTTGAGGAACCGTTCAGTGATCATCAGGTGATTGTCGTTAATGGAGAACTGTACTTAGCGGGTGGCGCTTATCGCATGTCGATCATGCTTGATACGCTAATGTTGGCAACGATACACTGTGATCATTTTTACCGTTATGACCGATTACGCAACGTGTGGAGTCGATTACCATCAATGAGAACAAAACGAAGCTCTTTCTCCATGGTGCATTTGAATGGTTGCATTTATGCGATTGGAGGTAAGGGAGGATTGAGCAATAGGCTGCAACAAAATGTTGAGAGATTTAAGATGGAAATACGAGAATGGGAGGAAGTCCGTAGTCTACCTGTGGCTCTTAGAATGATCAGTTCTGTCGTTTATCAGAACGTTATTCTTGTGTATGGAATTCGTGTCATCAACACGATGGGTATAGGCAGACAAGGATCATTATTTGCCTTTGATCCAGTCCGTAATACATGGATATCTCTCGCATCCGAATTCCTACCAATTAATCGAGAACTAGAAGATGGTGTCGATGCCAACCCTAACCTTCCACCTGTGCTTGTAGTAGAAAAGGGCAAGTGTTATAGGATCATTTATTATGGATCAAAAACACCGCGGGTGAGTCATGTGACCATCAACCTGAATGGAGCATCTGCTACATTCTCAAAACTACACAATCCTGAAGATCAAGAATTTGTGGGACGACGTAACTATAAAGCTGGTGCATTCGCCATCAACAAGAGGCTATTTGTCAACTTGAATGGGTATGTTCATAGGCTGACTATGTGTTTGGATTATTTTGGAGATGAATCCAATGAGGAGATGAAGAAAGCAAGTGGTAGGAAAGAGAAAGGAGAAGATGACATCCCATCTACAGAAGCAGAAGATGGGACATCATCCTCTGAGGGAGAAAAGAAGGAGCCACTCACTGAGGAGGAAGGGAATGAACCATCTGCCAAGAAAAGAAGAATAGAAGAAACCACTGAGAAAGGAGAGGAAGCATCGTCTGAGACAGAAAAAGTTGGACCATCTTCTGAAGAGGAAGATAGTGAGACACGGTCATTTGCGGAGCCATTCTCTGCAATGGATCTTATGTCTTGGGAAGAGTCTGATTTTACACTGGAAAGGATTCCTGCTGTTGAATTCACATTTGATAAATTTCTGGTGAAAGTAGTTAGGTGAAATTCCAGCAGGGGGTCCAAGTGGGAGCTAGAGGAGTAGTATAAAATGTACATGTGTAGAGTTGCCTGTTGGCAATAAACCATTTAGGACCCATGCCTATTCACCAGTATGCAGCCTTCCCTAGCCAATCTTCATTACTGCAGTCACAGTAAGCTCCCATTGAATGAGGGAATAAATTAAAGCTGAGCACTGGCAATTAGATATACAATGTATATGGGCCCTTAGGAAATTACTTCTTGTAATCAAAAGCTATTGTGTCGAGATGATCCATCAGGAATGGGTTTTTTCTTTTTGTAATTCTTATATAGGATTGAAGGAGTATTTCCTGATCCTAGCATCTTTTTATGACATTTGTCAATAGATATCCACGAAAGAAGCTTATTCCCAAAATTTCAGTTGATTCCAATTTTGCGTTTGCGAGTTATGCATAATTATGTATACACTGCTCCATAGACAATGTGTTGTAATTATTCAAATTTCACAATATCTTTGCTAAACGAAATAATCTGCAAGAAATTTTGTGTACATAAACATTATGTAGGCAGAGGTTTCCAGTGATATAAGAATCTCAACTTTTTTTGAGAAAAGTGGGGGGGATGACAATTTTGTTTGAATATCCAAAATCGTTCACACCTTTACACCTTTATCACTTTTTTATGGATGAAATGGCTGGATCTGGAATAAGTTCTGTGGGGTGTGGTTTTGAAATGGAGCAGCCCATTCTGTACACAATTTTGTTGCAACTACTCAAATTATGTTACCCTGAATCATGTTACATGATATGTTTATGTAGTACCGTATTCATTCTAATAAGCGCCCAGGGCATTTAACAAAGTCATTTTGGGTGGGCGCTTATTTTTTACCTGGTTTACCTAATTTTTTTGTTAGGGGCGTTTATTAGAGACAAATTTATATGTTATAAATGGGTCCTGAGAATGTTCTAGTAGCTTTTCTGATGTAGAAATCTAGTCCTCCAGCTATTTCACTGTATCGACGTCTATCCGTCACTTCAACATTGATGGTTCCCGCCTTTAGCAAATTGAAAATACCCTGGGTGGGCGCTTATTGGGTCATGGGCGCTTATTGGAATGAATACGGTATATATATTTAAAATATGACACATTGAAATACTGGCGGGCCAGATCATATGAAAATACATACATGTATGTATACTGCGCCAATAAAGTATCCTTACACTTGAATAAATAATCACAAATTCCAAACTGAACAATATTGGAGTAAATTTGTTTTTTTAATAGATGCACTCTATAATGCTGCACATTATGACACCTCATTGAATCAAATGTGACTTCAAGAGGCAAAGTTACAAGCATTTGATTAGACGAAGGTCCAGTTTTAAAAGTAACAAACTGGCCTATTCAAAACTCCACAGACTAGACATCTGGTTTGAGAGTGGTGAATGGCTAATTTATGCGTTTGGCTTTGATTAAAAACAAAAGGAACAAAAGAAAACTGAAACAAAAGAACTGACAAATAAAATGAAAGTTATGAAAAGTACAGAGAAGTAAAAACTGAAATAAAACTGCTTTAAATAACGCTTCATTGAAGAAACTGTGTTGTCTCTTTGTTTCGCTTGTTGGGAATCTTTTTGCGCCTTGTATAGACCATGCAGTTTGTCACTTTTAAAATTGGACCTTCGTCTATTCAATTGCTTGTAACGTTACTTCTTGAGGTCACATTGGATTCGATGTGGTGTCATAATGTGCAGGATTAGATAGTGCATCTATTAAAAAAAAAACAAATTTACCCCAATATTGTTCAGTTTTGAAATTGTGATTATTTTTCCAAGTGTAAGGATACTTTATTGGCGTAGTATATATTGCATAGCTTTGTATTGTATATTTGTGTGAAATCTTGTTTTCACGCTGTTCCACAAGAGCAGGGTCACGTTGATTGATTGATTTTATGTAGTTTATACTTCCAAATACAAAAGCATTGCATAACAAATTTACAATATGAACAATTTTAACATCAAAAACATATGTTATAAAGTAGAACATGAATAACCCATGGAAGTCAATCTTTTAAGCATATTTCCAATGAGGTCCCTTCAAAATGAAAAGAAACAACAAAACTGGACAAATATGTGATGCGATCAAGCAAAATCAGTCGGAATTTGTAAATATTTAATTTTCAGTTTTTTTATAATAGAAAACAAAAGGGAATTTTTCCTTTGTTTGGCTACAATGTATATCTCAAAATCAATATGTGCGAGTTCCGACTGATTTTGCTTGATCGCATCACATATAGAGAAATGCAAATCTGAGGCTAGCCATTTGAATAAAAAGGTTTTTATAATGTGGGGAAAAACAAGTTAATTGTAAGTTCAGGTAATTTTTCAGCATGGTTGGCAAAGGTCAAAAAATAGATTTTGCTTATACCTTTGGAGGTTGAAGTACTTTGGTAGTGTGTTACAGTGACGGGCATTGTTCGTCCATTTTGCTTGTTGCCATGGTAACAGCCAATTCTTAGTTTTATGCAGTTTTTAGTCAATTTCAGGGTAAAAAAGTGAAATTTAACCTATTTTGGCTGGCTAATTGCAGCAATACATGACACATTTTTACAAAACCAAATATTACATGATAAAGACCTACCTCCATACTTTACCGAGAAAGTTTGAAATCTTTTGAAAATATCATCTTTATGTGTTTTTGGGAACTGGCAACACTGCAAGTTTTCACATAGTGAAAAATGTGATATTTTACCCCATCTTTGCATCGAAAAAAATCTATATGCCGGAGCACTCTGGATATTAATATTATAGCAGGTGGTGAAGGTGACCTGGCCCCACTCATATCTGATGAAAACAGCTTGGGCACTTGTATACATTGTAAGCAGTGTTGCCATAAAATGATGCATTTTGGCAAATTTAACAAAATGAGATTTTCACAAAATATGATATGAATTGTTACACAAAAGCAGGTTTCTTAAGATTGATTATATCTTTCCATATCCTTATGATGAAGGTGTCTTAGTTCGACTCATTTCTAATGAGAAAAGCTTGTTATATTGTATATCAAAAATCAGTGTTGCCAGAAAATGATGCATTTTGGTAAATTAAAAATGAGATTTTGTTACAAACTATGGTATAAATTGTTACACTGGTGCAGGTTTCACATATCTCTCCTTACATATGATAAATGGGTCTTAGGTTCACTCATTTGTAATAAAAAAAAAAGCTTATTATATTGCAAATCAAAAACCAGTGTTGCCAGAAAATGCTGCATTTTAGTAAAAAAATTGGGTGTTTTTTACAAACTATGCTATAAATTGTTACATTGGTGCAGGTTTCACATATCTCTCCTTCATAATGATTAAGGTGTCTTAGGTTCACTCATTTCTAATGAGAAAAGCTTGTTATATTGCAAATCAAAAAGCAGTGTTGCCAGAAAATGCCGCATTTTGGTAAAAAATGGTGTGTTTTTTTACAAACTATGCTATAAATTGTTGAATTGGTGCAGGTTTCACATATCTTTCCTAGTCATAAAGGGGTCTTAGCTTCACTCATTTGTAATGAGAAAAACTGTTATATTGAAAATCAAAAAGCAGTGTTGCCAGAAAATGGTGCATTTTGGCAAATTCAACAAAATGAGATTTTCACAAAATATGATAAGAATTGTTTCACAAAACCAAGTTTCTTAAGATTTATTATCTCTCTATATCCTTATGATAAAGGGGTCTTTGGTTGACTCATTTCTAATAAGAAAAGGTTGTTATGTTGTCAATCAAAAAAGCAGTGTTGCCAGAAAATGGTGCATTTTGGCAAATTCAACAAAATGAGATTTTCACAAAATATGATAAGAATTGTTTCACAAAACCAAGTTTCTTAAGATTTATTATCTCTCTATATCCTTATGATAAAGGGGTCTTTGGTTGACTCATTTCTAATAAGAAAAGGTTGTTATGTTGTCAATCAAAAAAGCAGTGTTGCCAGAAAATTGTGCAGTTTGGTCAATTAAAAAAATAGATTTTTACAAACTATGATATAAATGGCTACACTGCAGGTTTTTGTGTATCTCCATATCCTTAATGATAAAGGGGTCTTAGGTTCACTCATTTCCGAATAGAGAATTTGTTATATTTTATATCAAAAAATAGTATTGCCAGAATGATGCATTTTGGTAAAATTGGTTTTTTTCTAATGACAAAAGCTTGTTATATTGTATATATCAAAAGCAGTGTTGCCAGAAAATGATACATTTTGGTAATTTAAAAATTTAAAAATTTAAACTTTTTTCTTGTGTCTCTCCATATCCAGATGATAAAGGGTTCTTAGGCGCACACATTTTCGATGAGAAAAGTTTATTATATTGTATATCAAAAGCAGTGTTGCCAGAAAATGCATTTTGGCAAAATCAACTACTGAGTTTTTACTATGTGATTATTAAGGTTTGTACTATGACATTTGTTTATTGCATTATCTAATCTTGTTTGGTTCATGAATTTAAAAAAATAATAAAAACAATTCTGACTTTACAGGCCTTTCAGAGACACCCTGTATTGGAAGGTATAAATTTATGACTGGAATTTATTCTGCAGTGTGTGCATGAACTTTTCATATTGTCATTTCATATTGTCAGAAGATGGGGCACTGAGTTTAGCCATAGCAGATCTATGTGTTTCCACCAAACAGTAGGCCTATAATAAGGAATTTATTAATTTAGGTGTATTTTATCTTGGATCAAGTGTCTTCCATAGTAAATTTGCCCATATAGCTTTCTACCTGTGAAGATTGTTTCTGCTAGAATTAGGTTTTTATGTCGCATATTTAAAAAGAACAATTTTTAACTACAATATTTCAAGACCAAGAACCAAATTGGGTGCTACTCTGTGACACAATTGGGCGAGTATGGCATGATTCCAAGTTTGTAATAGGAATTTGCTTCGTTTGCATATTTATTATTTTCTTCTGATGGCCTTCAAGATGTGGATATTTTCAGAAAAGAGATGAAGTTGTTTATTCTACTTGAATAATTTAAATTTAGGCAGATATGAAATGTGCTGGATATGTTTCTGCTGAGCCATGAAATGGTATAAGCCTATCATAGTGAATGTTACTTGCTTACTTACTAACTTACCGGGCTAACTTACCGACTAAACTTTTCGTGTGAAATGGACATATCTTGAAATTTCACAAAGGTATGACATCCAAGTGTTGTCAAAGGAAAGAGAAAAAAGTAAAGTATATGATAAAATATTTCCCCACCCGGGGGTGACACTCATAAAAAGACCTGGGTCAATAATCATATGGGTCCTTTTCATGTCTCAAAGTGCCTAGAAGGTATGACCCCCCAGTGGTGTCAAATGAAAGAGGTATAAGTACAGAATATAATAAAATAATTTCCCCACCAGGGGTTGCACTCCTCATAAGACCTGGGTCAATATTCATATTTTGGGTCCTGTTCATATCTCAAAATGCCCAAAAGGTATGACCCCCTGAGTGATGACACCACTTAGAGTGGGGGTCATACCTTCTTGACATGACACCACTCAGGGGGTTATACCTTTTTGGCATTTTAAGATAAAGATTTCAGGTAAACTGAGTATGAATTTTTGGATTGTTGTAAACTTTTTTTAATTACACTCAATTTTAAAAGTAGGCCTACATACAGCTTTGGTATGAAAATTTTCAGCATTTCAGGTTATCTCCCAGTAATACCTTGGTGGTATTTACCAAGAAATACCAGTATTTTACACCCTATTAGTATTAATTATTCCACATAAAAAGTTAATTATCAACATTTCAGACACTTTGTATCAAAGCAAAATAATTTTATGAAACATAACCTTCATCCGTGGCGTTGACCTTTTTAAAGACAGTTCTTGTTTGTGATTGCCATGGTCAAAAGGCCCTTATGGTAGGGATATCATGTGCATCCCTGGTAACACCAATCACAAATTGATTAGGTGTGACCGTTGTGTATAGGGCTTTAATATACATTTGTGTTTCAAAATCATTTAACTGTACCAATTTTCCAAAAAGTTAGAACATAGGTTATATACACACAAAATGTAGTGTTTTCCCGGGATTGTTTTCTGTCAAAACTGTCTTCTATAACCCAACTCTCCATGTAGTCACCATGTGACATAGATAGGCTAGGTATATTCAAAAATACAATTATTTTAGCATAAAACATTGAAATCACCTTTTTTACAAACACCCAATGTAATTTTCCTGGCAACACTTCTTTTTGATATACAATTCACCAAACTTTTCTTTTTACACCCTATATTATTATCCTGGCAACACTTATTTTTGATATAGGCCTACAATTTTCCAAACTTTTCTTATGGGAAAGAAGTGAACATAAGTCTCCTTTATTATAAGGATATGGAGAGACACAAGAAAGCTGCATCGGGGTAACAATTGAACTTATATCACAGTTTGTAAAAATCTCATTTTTTAAATTGATCAAAATGCACCATTTTCTGGCAACAATGCTCTTTGATTTACAATGTAACCAGTTTTTTTCATGAGTGAACCCTTTATCATATGACTAAGGAGAGATATGTGAAACCTGCACCAGTGCTGTAACCATTTATATCATAGTTTGTAAAAAACAAATTTTTAATTTACCAAAATGCATCATTTTCTGGCAACACTGCTTTTTGATTTGCAATATAACAAGCTTTTCTCATTAGAAATGAGTCAACCAAAGACCCCTTTATCATAAGGATATAGAGAGATAATGAATCTTAAGAAACTTGGTTTTGTGTAATTAAAATTCATATCATATTTTTCTGAAAATCTCAATTTTGCCAAAATGAACCATTTTCTGGCAACACTGCTTTTTGATTTTCAATATAACAAGCTTTTCTCATTACAAATGAGTGAACCTAAGACCCCTTTATCATATGACTAAGGAGAGATATGTGAAACCTGCACCAGTGTAACAATTTATAGAATAGTTTGTAAAAACCCCATTTTTACCAAAATGCACCATTTTCTGGCAACACTGCTTTTTGATTTTCAATACAACAAGCTTTTTTTATTACGAATGAGTGAACCTAAGACCCATTTATCATATGACTAAGGAGAGATATGTGAAACCTGTACCAGTGTAACAATTTATAGCATAGTTTGTGAAAAATCTCATTTTTAATTTATCAAAATGCATCATTTTCTGGCAACACTGATTTTTGATATACAATATAACAAGCTTTTCTCTTTAGAAATGAGTCTAACTAAGACACCTTCATCATAAGGATATGGAAAGATATAAACAATCTTAAGAAACCTGCTTTTGTGTAACAATTCATATCATATTTTGTGAAAATCTCATTTTGTTAAATTTGCCAAAATGCATCATTTTATGGCAACACTGCTTACAATGTATACAAGTGCCCAAGCTGTTTTCATCAGATATGAGTGGGGCCAGGTCACCTTCACCACCTGCTATAATATCAATATCCAGAGTGCTCCGGCATATAGATTTTTTTCGATGCAAAGATGGGGTAAAATATCACATTTTTCACTATGTGACAACTTGCAGTGTTGCCAGATCCAAAAAAGACATAAAGATGATATTTAAAAAAAATGCAATCGTTCTTCGCAACATATGGAGATAGGTCTATATCATGTAATATTTGGTTTTGCAAAATGTGTCATGTATTGCTGCAATTAGCCAGCCAAAATAGGTTAAATTTCACTTTTTTAACCCTGAAATTGACTAAAAACTGCATAAAACAAAGAATTGGCTGTTACCATGGCAACAAAAAAAAAATGGACGAACAATGCTCGTCACTGTAACATGCTACCAAAGTACTTCAACCCCCAAGGTATAAGCAAAATCTATTTTTTGACCTTTGCCAACCATGCTGAAAAATTACCTGAACTTACAATTAAGTAAATGAACAATTATGTTTGCAGTGATTTGATTTGGAGGAACTACTAACTATAGTCTGTATCTTTCTCGAGTCAGTAATTTAGATATTATGTTTTATTGTATCTCTAAATGTAATGATGAGAAGTATATAAAAGTATACATTTTCAGAAAGGAAATGATGCAAGGGATATTGAACTAGCATAGCAGATTCCTGCAAAAATTAACACTTTTTGAGAAAATTTCTAAATTTGATTTTACTTTACTGACTCCAGGAAGGTATACAAACTATTCCTAGATAAAAGTTAAGAACAAAATTATATAGAGGAAATTGTGAAAAATGACCATTGCAAAAAATTTCCCTTTACACAATTTCCCTCTTACATTAATTAATGTAATAATCTGAATTTCACTATATACTTTTTAATAATTATTTCTTGTACAGTATCAGCATTATACAAATGTGTAGACGTAATGATAATTTTATTTTTAATGTATTTTATTCATCTTACTCTGTTTTCTTATGAATTGAGAAACACTGTCACATATAAATGTATGTATTAGATAGAGGGTAAGAAACAGACCATTACCAGAAATAATTTGTGCCTTGTTGAGACATGGTGAGCATTAACTGCTCTGAAGGCAAGATACCTCAACAAGACACCAATTATTTCTGGTAATGGTCTGTTTTGATCCAGTTAGATGTATCTTACATTGTGAGCCAAAATAAACATCTCAAAAAAGTAACTATCCCCCCTTAAATAATGGCCATTATTCAAAAACGGGCGATTGTATTACAAATCTGTCAAATGCGTTGGAAGCAGAATTTATTTCTGCACATTTTGACACCTCATTTGTAGCAATTGACTAAATATTGACGTCACAGGGTACATTTAAATCAATGTAACCCAAGATTTGAAAGTTGCAGTAAATTCTATTGATTTGTATTCAGTATAATGGAAGGAAGTCTGTGTAATGATATCTGAGTGTTTACATGTATGCATTGTTGTACATGTAAGTGCAACTTTCAAATCGGGACCTCACTACATTAAATTGACCGCTGTTTTATTTTTTTTTCTGAGCTAGCGTATCAAATGAGGTGTCAAAATGCGCAGAAATAAATTCTGCTTCCAACGCTTTTAAATTTGTAATACAACAGCCCATTTTTGAATAATGGCCATTATTTAAAGGGGGGGGGTCAGTTACTTTTTTGAGATGTTTATATGAATATGTTGTATAAAAGGTTTATTTCATTTTCCAAAAGACAAAATGGAAAAGCTAATGTATTATCTATAACTGGTAATAGTCAGGATTTTTCCCAAAAATAAAATCACTTTGAGACAGTGTAACATTCTTCTCATGTGTCATGTGTTTTTGAGTATATCCCTGAAAGGGTACAAAATTATGACCTTCCTTGTCCGTCATTTTGTTAACACAGTGGTACCCATTTTCTCTGATTACTGCACCCAGTCAACGTTTGCGATAACTGGTATCTCACAGCAGTGTGCTATACAATCTAGTCAGTTTGCTATGCAAGTTCCATTAAATGCATAGCATATTTCGCTATCCAAGTTTCAACACATGTAATTAATGTTTTTTTTAATCATCTGTGATGTGTAATTAATGTTTTTTCAAATCATCTATTATTATATTTATTATCATATCAATTTATCATGATGCAAAATCAATAGGATAAAATTTGCTATGCAAAATGCTATGCAATTTGAATCTGCTATACAACTAAAATTTGCATAGCATTTTTGCTATACATTTGTACAAAAATTGTAAACCCTGCACCCAGTTCAGCTGTTTACGAAAAAATGGAGGTTTAAGGACATCGGCACTAGTTTAACTGACTTAATGCATGTGGCCTGGTTCTCTGAACGTTTCTGATCTTGATTTAAAAAGGTCTATTTGTTGGGAATCATCATTCATTAATTATTTAGTTAGTCTCCTATGCAGCCAGTTTAGTTACGCTCCCTCCACACAGTCTGCCAGTGACCACGTATACGCTGTTTCTGATTAGCTAAGAGGGCGACAATGCAAGGTCTATTCGAGAACCTGATCAGAAGCGAAGCATCCAGGAACTTGTTCGTTATCATTGGCAGACTGTTTGTGTGGAAGGAGCGGAACCAAACTGGCTGTGTTTTTTTTTACTAATATTTAGTCAACAATTATGGATCATTCATTATTTATGCCTGGGGAGTGGGAGTTTAACCAAAAAATAGACAAAAAAGTTTTGCCTTCCCCTTGATCGCATTGGCTCAAAATTGTTGGATTTCCCCCTTCCTTCCCCTTTTTCTTCACCGAACCAGTGGTGGCGCCATGGGGGGAATTTGCCCTCCCCTCAAATATTTTTCTTGCCCCTCCAGTTTGCTCCTCCCCCTACTTTTGAGGCAAAATTGTGTAAATTTCCACTTTTGTGGCAACTTTGCGCAAAATTTGTCAAAATTTGCCGAAATCCGCCACTGAACTGAACATTCCCTTTCATAGTTCAAGTAAAATATTCCCCCGCAAGACACCAAGAGAAATTTGGATTCCCCACCCCCAATAACTTATGATAATGGAGAATGTTTTCACTAAAATTATATCAGTATGAGCGACCATTTTTAAAAATTCCTCTTGATCATGGAAAAGTACATGGATTCTGCCAATTCGAAAATTGGATCCTTTGATCAAAGGATTTGTAACCATGGTGATACTTTCTTCATAATTGTTTTCTCCAGTAATTTTAGTCCAAAAACACTGCTAGTTGAAACAACCAGCTAAATTCAAACAAAAGTTTTAATTTTTATCATTTCAACAAAATCTGTTGAGCTGAGTGTTTTACTGATTGACCTTTAGTATCTATACCTGTCAGATGGTTTAAAACCATAGACCATATAAAGAACTGTATCAAATCTTTACTGCTAAGTACCATATTTATGTCCATCAGAGCATAAATTAAGTTATTGCTAAGGTGGAACAAGGTATCCATACACCACGTACATAATATGTACATTGTATGTATGAATGTAATGTAATGAGATGACATAGGGGATGGGTATTCAACTAATCTTTTGGTAGTTAAATGTAAGTGCTGCCCAGATTTCGAGTTCAGAGGACATAAAAATGAGGCCTCTGGAACTAAAATGGGCCTACATGTATTTTCTATGCCCAGCAATTTTCCTAAAGCTGTGAGAACTTCAAATTTGGATGTCAGGAATGGAAAAAGAAATTGATGGGGTAGGGCTTTGGAACTGAAAAAGAGCTTGAAAAGGGGTTCTTGAGGGTACCGATAGAATGCCTGAACTTTGAATTTTCTTGTCCTGTTGTCAGTCCTGTGTGTAATACATACAGGCAGGAAACAATGGAAAAACATTAAATTTGTCAAGTGTTTATAAATTTGTTTTCTTAATTTTATTTTTTTAATATACCTGTTAAGAGCCATTGTTATCATCTTCCTTTTGCAGACGGTGCTAGCAATACAACCCAACTCTCAAACAGTGAAATGTCATATCGGACCAACAAGAGGATGGCAAAAATTGGGTAATTTTGCCAAATTGCCCTTTGAAGAAACTGTCAGTGATCAGCAGCTGATTGTTGTTAATGGAGAACTTTACCTAGCTGGTGGAGTGCACCATATACAATCATCTTTCAGGTCATCTATCCAACATTTATATGGAAGACGCTTTAATCATTTCTTTCATTATGATCGATCTCTCAACGTGTGGACTCAATTGCCCTCAATGTTAACCAGACGAAGCCGTTTTTCGATGGTACATCTGGCAGGCTACATTTATGCAATCGGAGGAAAGGAAGACCGAGATGATCGATTCCAGCAAAAAGTGGAGCGCTATGAGTTGGAAACACAAGAATGGGAGGAAGTCCCTAGCCTTCCTGTGGCTCTTAGAACAACCAGTTCTGTCGTTTATCAGAACATCATTCTTGTGTATGGAATTAGTGTAACCCACACAATGGGGATCGGCAGACAAGGATCTTTGTTTGCCTTTGATCCAGTCCGTAATACATGGATATCCCTTACATCAGAATTTGTGCCAATAAATCGAGAATTAGAAAATGGTATGTGGGCCAACCCTCGTCTTCATCCAGCACTTGTCATAGAGAAAGGTGAATGCTACAGGATTTTGTATTATGGATCTGCAACACCAACGGTGAGTCATGTGACTATCAACCTTGACGATAATCCATCAGCCACATTTTCTGAACTACACAATCCTGAGGATCAATTTATAATGGGACTGTATAACTTTCAAGCAGGTGCATTTGCTATCAACAAGAGAATGTTTGTGAATATCAACGGGTATATTCACAGCTTAGCTGCTTGTCCAGATGAAGTTGAACCCAACGATGAGGAAACAAGTAACGGAGGAAAGGATGACACAGCTGCTGAGGAGGAACCAAAAGCGTACTCAAAAGAAGAATCAAATGTGCCGGTCACAACGGATGAAGAAAAAAAAACATCCACTGAAGCACAACTTGAAAAGGATAAAGAATTGGTGAAAGGAAATGAAGGAGAATCATGCATCGTTGGCGAGGAGGAACCAAAAGCATGCTCTAAAGAAGAATCAAATGTGCCACTCACAAAGAATGAAGAAAAAGAACCATCCACTGAAGCAAAACTTGAAAAGGACAAAGAATTGGTCATAGGAAATGAAGGAGAATCATACATCGTTGCTGACGATTACATACCAAATCTTGTATCATGGGAAAGTATGAATACTAAGAATGAGACTTTTTCTGCTGTTGAATTCACATTTGATATGTATAGTGTCATGTCAGACAAGTGAAATCTGTAGTGGCTGGGTAATACCGTAACCACTCTGGTATAAGCCCACCCCCCTAGATTGCAGATTTCACTTCAAAAATGGGGTGGGCTTATAACTGAGGAGGGCTAGTACTTGAATTTAGAAATAAGAAAAATCATCCCCATTTGTACATTGTATATGCCCAATGTGTGGAATGTATAAATTATCAACTGTTATTTTTTCATATTTGCTCTTAAATGTGAGAGAAAGGCATTGATTTGATTTAATAAACTTGGCCAAAATTTAGTACTGGGCTTATAGCCGAGTGCACCCTTGTTCCCAGAATGTTTCGAAAAATAGGGGGTGGGCTTATACCTGAAGGTGGGCTTATTCCTGGGTGGTTACGGTATTTTGTTTTAAATCAATCTGGTCTGTTGCTACTGCTGTTGTTGATATGCATTACCGTAAAAACTCAACAGTTAGCATAATGTACTTACTATCAAGTGCTTTTGAAAACATGAAATTGTACCAAAATCCGGCGCTTTTCCAACTGAGCTAATGGGGTTGAGACACACATTTGCAGGTTTACTTGTTCGTATATAACTATTGTGTATTGATGATTTGCTCAAAACCCTTTACACTTTTGTGGATGGGGCTCTTCATGTTTACATATTTTAAAAGTGCTCGATAGGAAGCACATATGCTAACTATCGAGTTTTTACGGTATGTTAACATGTGTCGTCCGCCTAATGATGCACTTGGGCTCCTTTGCCTTGGTGTAATTTCATGTACAAATAGAGATCCCTCCTGAAAATCCAATCAGGAATATATGTGCTCTTATTTGCTAGTGGGATTTTTATGGGAAGGCATTTAGTATTTCATGTATGAATTGCTCACCCATTGCTTTTACATCAGATATGCGACCAAATTACAATGGATTTCATTCACTTCATTTCATGATTCATGTGAACAAATTTGATTGACTCTCTAATCCACTACAGACCCAAATTTAGGATTTTAATTATTCCATCAACATGTTGACATGAAGAATTTATCTATAGACAACTACACTATTTTTTACTCCATGGTGCATTATTTTAACTCCAAACACACTGGAATGTGGTGAAGTCTGATAAACTAAATAAGTAAATAAATGTGAAAATTATTGTAATGTATGTAAATTATTGTAATGTATACTTGTAAGTAAATGTGAACATTATTGTAATGAATGTAGGGGTTATATCCTTGTAAAATAATTTGTCAAATAAATTCAATCTATACATTACAAGAAAACTTAAAATCAAATAGCTTTTCCAACCTGCATCATGTGTTTTTCGAATTTATATATTAAGAAAGTCGGTCACTTTCAGTTGAGCTAGGGCTTAAATGAACTGTAAGTAAAAATCACATAAACATAAAAATTAGAAAATATTGACAAGTCACTTCAGTTCCAAACATACTGATTTATAGTGTGTGATTCCTAGAGACCATTGCTGTAAACAGTTGATGCTCATCAGAACATAGAGCGGAAACTACCAACTGGACTCAAACAAATACAATTTTTTCAGATTGTTTTGTTGTTGTTTTGTTTTTTTGTTTCAAGTATTTTATTGATTTTAAACCTATCTGTTGTATTAAATGTAAATTTTATCTTAGCTGCTAATAGACCATTTCATATCAAGATCGGAAGAGTTCGGAAAACCTCACTATTTATTCAGTAAGCTAGGGGTAAAATTGTCATGAATTACGGTACCCTTTTGCGCTAAAATACAGCTTATTAAGCCAACATGAACATGGGGTCATTGGTTTAAATATTTGCCTAGCATATTGAGCCAATACCTCAGCTACTTGGTTTTTCACAATAAGATACTAATGGAAAGAAATGATCAAATGTTCGTCATTTTTCGTCAGTTAAATATTTTTTACAGAACATTAACATCACCTCTTCCACAACTCAGTCTCTTACACAAGACATACCACCGCCTTGATTCCACATTGAGTATCCTTGGCAAAAGTTCCTGTCTCATCTATTAATAATTGACCATCGAAAGTTCATCGTAGTTTATGATGCCTGTTACGCATTGGAACGTCGAATTGTACATGCATGCTGAGGAGGTACTTTTATGCGCGCATGATAGGGGGAATTATTTCATGCTCCGGGTTTTATCAGAATGACTCAGTTTGAAAAGGTCCATTAATTATATTCATATGTAGTAAATTACAGTATTCTAAACCTAGAACAATGTGTCCATACATCATAAATGTACATGAGATTGGATTCCAAATTTCCGCTCTCTTGATTCCATTTAGACTTGCTTCAAATCCTTGTAGTACTAGTCTGGTGCCCAAGCCAAACAACCCCAAAGTAGCATCCACACGATAATAGAATCTGATCATGTGCCCAAGAATAAGGGAACAGGGCATGACATATAATATGGTAAACACAACATGTTGACCTATAAAAGAGAAAATTACATAGGCTAGAAAAGTACAAAAGGCTAGACCCAAACTTAGGCTAACTGTAAAATTGTTTGCTTGTGTTTAGAGAGGCCTTCAATTACTTGTTCTTTGTCATCTTTCAATAATGATTACACAGCCGTGGTGTTAGTCACGGCTGTGTCTTTTTTCTTACAGGTTCTTCTTTCTTTCTGTCAACCTTTACATTTGCTCTAGCACTCACATGCTTACATCGATTTTGACCTAACTTGGTCATAATGATCATTGACCGTGCCCCTACATGTCACATGAAACTCGTGGGGTCAAAGGTCACGCAGGGGTCATAGGGGTCAAAAACGTAGGACAGCGACAACACTAGCACACTTGCATTGTTATTACCCAGTGTCTATGTGGTGTACACAGATTTGGGTTCAAAGGTCATTAAGGGGTCACTTCCGGTATAAAACGAAAAACTTTCAAAAATTTTATTAGCTAAGTAAAACATAGCACAGTAACGGTATGTTCACATATGATCTGCAGTCACCCAATGTATATGTGGTATTTTTTTTTATTTGAGGTCAAAGCTCATTAAGGGGTCACTTCCGGTATAAAAAGAAATACCTTTAAAATGCATCTTCTTCCACAGATTATGTAGGACAGTGGCGTCACTTGCACACATGCATTGTTATTACCCAGTGTCTATGGGGTGTACACAGATTTGGGGTCAAAGGTCATTAAGGGGTCACTTTCGGTATAAATCGAAATATCTTTAAAAAATTTTATTAGCTAAGAAAAACATAGGAGAGTGATGGTATGTTCACACATTAATTGTGTTTACCCAATGTATATATGGTATTTTTTTATTTGGGGTCAAAGGTCATTAAGGGTTCATTTCTGTTATAAAACGAAATACCTTTAAAATGCATCTTCTCCCACAAATTACATAGGACAGTGATGCCACTTGCACACATGCATTGTTATTACCCAACGTCTATGGGGTGTACACAGATTTGGGGTCAAAGGTCATTAAAGGGTCACTTCCGGTATAAAACAAAATAACTTCAAAACACTTTATCAGCCAAGAAAAATATAGCACAGAGACGGTACATTCACACATGAATTGATGTTACTCAGTGTACATACGTGGTATTTTTTATTTGGGGTAAAAGGTCATTAAGAGGTCACTTCCGGTCTGAGACAAAAAAACCTTCAAAATGCCCCGTCTGCCAAAAATAACATGGCAAAGTTATGCCACGTGCACACATACATTGATATTAGCCAATGTCTATGGGGTTTTCATATATTTTGGGGTCAAAGGTCATTAAGGGGTCACAACACGGCTGTGTTCGTGGTCTTAGACCACAGCTAAGTCTAGTTCCTTTTCTTTCCATATACATTTTGAAGGTTTTTTTGTCTCAGACCGGAAGTGACCTCTTAATGACCTTTTACCCCAAATAAAAAATACCACGTATGTACACTGAGTGACATGGAAAACTCACATTGATAATATATCAAAGAATATTTCCAGAGGTATTGGAGTAATAAACCAAATTAAGCACTTTGTACCAGAGAAAGTTTTATTTTCACTATATTGCACATTAATTCTTCCTTATATAAATTATGCTATTTTAGCATGGGGAAATACATGTAAGAAATACTTAGAGAAGATTTTTGTACTGCAAAAAAAGGCACTTAGAATCATTTCAAATAGTCATTATTTATGTCACTCTGCTCCTATTTTTAAAATGTATTAATTACTTAATGTTTATGACACATATCATATGGAATTAAGCATATTTATGTATAAACATTTTTCAAATCAGCTGCCTGTAGCATTCGACAACTATTTCATGCAGCAGATAAATCGACATAAGTACCACACAAGAAATGCCGATGACTATAATATATGTCATACAAAAACAGAATTTGCTCACAAAACAATAAGAGCTGCCGGTCCTAGGAAATGGAATATTACTGATAAATATATAAAGATGGCAAAATCAGTAAACCAGTTTAAGTTACAAATAAAGAAAAGTCTAATAAAAAATTACATCTAATATTTAGGCATTGTTTAATGACCTCCCCAACCCCAACTATCAATTTCTTGTGTGAACTGTGGAATGTCTATTTATTGAAATGTTATAAATATTTATATTGGTTCTTTCTTTGCATGTTCTTCTCCTCTTTCTTTTTTCTTTTATTTGTTAAGTTTGTGTACTTGTATGTTGTAACTTAGGGTAGTGTAAGGGGGTGCTCGCTTCAGGCCTTTGGGCCTTTTGAGCATCTCCTCATTCAAATTTTTGTGTCTTTTATATATATTTTGTATGTTGATTTGAATGAAATAAAATGATGATGTATGTATGTATGTATTTTAGTAGGCCAGCATGCATATAAGATAGCAGTTTTAGCTTGGTTTGGGCATTTTGCTTGACCCTGGTTGAATCAGGAGCCAAGTGTGGCTCCACATACACATAGAGTAACTGTTTAAACAAACCAAACAAACATTTCATATAGTAGTATGTAGAATGAAATGATATAGATTCATACACATCCTTATTTTTAACATTTGTGTTTAAATGTATGCATGTTGACATTGAAAAACTTTTGAATAAAATAAAATTATATTGTTCAAAATTACCTGAAATTGTTCATCAGTCCTGTTTTCAGTGTCTTGTTTATCACACAGCCAAGAACCATTAACAAACAGAACATTTTTTCAATGTTTTTAAAAATAAGTTTGATTAATCTTACTCTGTAAATCTGAAATAATCTACTGTATGATCTTATTGTTACAGACGGTGCTGGCAATTAAACCCCTCTCTCAAACAGTGAAATGTCGCGGACCAAAAGGATGGCTAAAACTGGACAAATTTGCTAAGAAGCCCAGCTTTAAAGAACGTTTTGGCAAAGATCAGCTGATTTTTGTTAATGGAGACCTGTTCCTAGCTGGATACTTTATAGCAGATTCCTATAATGAGTTCTTTCATTATAACAAGTCTTGCAACATGTGGACTCGAATGCCCTCAATGTTGTCAAGGCGTATGTACTTCTCTATGGTTCATATGGATGGTTACATTTATGTAATTGGAGGAGAGGTTGGACCAGGTGGCGGACTTTCGCAAAATGTGGAGCGCTATAAGTTGGAAACACAAGAATGGGAGGAAGTCTGTGGCCTTCCTGTGGCTCTTGAAAGAACCAGTTCTGTCGTTTATCAGAACATCATTCTTGTCTATGGAATTGGTTCAAGCAAGACGATGGGGTTTGGCAGAGCGGCTAGACGAGGATCGTTGTATGCCTTTGATCCAGCTCGTATATGTGGATATCTCTCGCATCAGAAATCCTGCCCATTGATCAAGAATTACCAGGAGAAGAAGATAAGTTTGTCAATTCTTGCCTTCCGCCAGCACTAGTCATAGAGGAAGGTGAATGCTACAGGATTTTGTACTATGGACCTACAACACCAACGGTGAGTCATGTGACCATCAACCTTGACGATGATCCATCGGCCACATTTTCTGAACCACACAATCCTGAGGATCAAGAATTTGTTGGAGATCATAATTCTGAAGCTGGTGCATTTACCATCAACAAGAGACTCTTTGTGAATCTGAATGGGTACATTCACAGATTAAATACATGGCTGGATGATGATGAACCCAAGGATGATGAAACAAACAAGGAAAGTAATGGAGAAAAGGAAAGACAAGTGAGTAACCCACCTGCTGAGGTGGAACCAAAAGCAGAATGGAAAGTGCCAAAGAATGAAGACAAAGCAAACAAACAACTGGTTACAGGAAATACAGGAGAACCAAACCAACTTCAGCAAGAACTTGATTTGTGGAAAGGCATTAATTTGACAGACCATTTTTCCAGTTTATCTGCTGTTGAATTCACATTTGACATGTGTAGTGCAGGGACTGTCTTTGGTAATTTGCAGGAGAGCATTAAATAGCTCTTCTGGAGTCTTCAAGGAGAGCAGTTTAGAGCATTTACGATAGAATGTAAGGAGAGAATTGTTAACTAAGAGCTAAAAATCACTCTTCTATTTCAGATTTAAGGAGAGCAGCAGAGTGTGATTGCTCTTGCTCTCCTCAAAAGGCAGTCCATGGTAGTGTCATGTCAGCCCCATGAAATCTGTAGTGGCTGGGTATTATTTTGTTTAAAATCATGTATTGTCGTTACTATAGTGCTGTTGCTGACCCTCGCGAGCCTCCAGTTTAAACTTCTGCAGATTTTTGGAGGTTACCAATACCAAGTACCAAGTACATGCATTATGTAAACATTATGTTGATAGAACAAATATCTTGACAACAAAAGAACAATGAAAGAATTGGTTAAAGAAAATGAAGGAGAATCATACATCGTTGTTGAAGATTGCATACCAAATCGTGTCTCATGGGAATGCACGAATTCCAAGTTTTTCTGCTGTTGAATTCACATTATGTATATAGAGTCATGTCAGACCTGTGAAATCTACAGTGGTTGGGTGATATTTTGTTTGAAATTAATCTTGTCTGTTACTGGTGCTGTACTGTTGTTGATATGCATTATGTAAACATACATATGTCTGTTAACATTGTTCATTTTATGCAAATCCAAGAAAAATGAAGATGTTAAACTCACATGTTTAGTGATGTTTCACCACTACACTGGTGATTTCTTCAGACTGGCAACTCATTACATCTGACTGCTTCCTTTTATAGGCAATAAGAACCGCTTTAGAGGGCGTGATGAGTTGGTCAAAGATGTTGTTGAGTGAGTAGGCCCCCTCGTCCTTATAGCGGTCCCTGTTGCCTATAAAAGGAAGCAGTCAGATGTGATGAGTTGCCAGTCTGAAGAAATCATTAGTGTAGCTGAAACATCACTAAAAATGTGAGTATAACATCTTCATTTTTCTCGGATTTGCATAAAACGAACAATGTTAACAGTTAAATCTAACAATCCAAATGAACTTGTTTAAAGATACATGTATGTCGATATAAAGAATATCTTGACATGTCAACATAGATTTTAATATACATAACCAAATTATGACGGATTTCATTTCATTTTGTGATTAGTGTGAACAAATTAGATTGACTCTCTGATCCACTACAGACTCAAATTTATGCCCAAATCAGGATTTTAATTATTCCATCAACATGTTGACATGGACAAATTACATATGCATTATTATAACTCCAAACACAGTGGAATGTGATGAAGTCTAATAAATAAATTAAAATAAGTAAATAAATATGAAAATTATTGTAATGTATGCGACCTAATTTGAGCTTAAGGTAGCTGACTTGGATGTTACACCCTTGTAAAATAATATGTCAAATAAATTAAGTCTATAGACACAACTTAAAATTATATATCTTTTCCCACCTTCATCATGTGTTTTATAGAAATTATTTAGAAAGTCAGTCCTGATCACTTTCAGGGGAGCAAGGGCTTATGTACTGTATATAAAAAAATGTATTTAGAAGGCTTATAAATCAGAAGTCACTTCAGTTCCAAACACTGATTTATAGTTTGTGATTCCTAGAGACCTTTCAAAATTTGATGCTCAGAACATAGAGCAGAAACAACAAGCTGGAGTCAGACAATTGTTCTTCCTTTTTTTCCCATTTTTTATTTCAAGTATTTTACTGATGAACCTGTCCGTTGGATTAATGTATTTCAGCTGTATATTTTAAGTAGAACAATGTATCCATACATCATGAGATTGATTTAGAATGCATGTAGCATATGAGATGATAGATGCCGACATATCCTCATTTTTAACACTTATGTTTGAATATACGCATCTTGACATTGAAAAACTGTTGAATAAAATTAAGGAACTAATGAAAAACGCAACGTTTTTTAGTGTTTTTATAATAAGTTTGATTAAAAGTGTTTTATAATAAGTTTGATTAAACTTACTGTGTAAGCTCTACTGTATGATCTTACTGTTGCAGATGGTGCTGGCAATTGAACACCGGGGATACCACTCTCACAGAGTGAAATGTCATGGACCAAAAGGATGGCTAAAACTGGACAAATTTGCCAAGGTGCCCATTGAAGTACCTGTGCACAATTGCAGAGATCAGCTGATTGTTGTTAATGGAGAAATGTACCAAGCTGCATACCACAAAGCAAGACCATATAATTGGTTCTTTCATTATGACAAATCTGGCAACATGTGGACTCAAATGCCCTCAATGTTATCAAGGCGAGTGTATTTCTCTATGGTTCATATGGATGGTTGCATTTATGCAATTGGAGGAACGGTTGATGACCTAGGTGGCAGACTTAAGCGAAATGTGGAGCGCTATAAGTTGGAAACACAAGAATGGGAGAAAGTCCGCAGTCTACCTGTGGCTCTTGAAAAGCCCAGTTCTGTTGTTTATCAGAACGTCATTCTAGTCTATGGAATTTGTGGCAGTGTGGACAGACAAGGATCGCTGTTTGCCTTTGATCCAGCTCAGAATACATGGATATCCCTTGCATCAGAAATCCTGCCCATTGATCAAGAATTACCAGGAGAAGAAGATAAGTTCGCTAATTCTTGCCTTCCACCAGCACTAGTCATAGAGGAAGGTGAATGCTACAGGATTTTGTACTATGGATCTACAACACCAACGGTGAGTCATGTGACCATCAACCTTGACGATGATGATCCATCAGCCACATTTTCTGAACCACACAATCCTGAAGATCAAGAATTTGTTGGAGATAATAATTCTGAAGCTGGTGCATTTACCATCAACAAGAGACTCTTTGTGAATCTGAATGGGTACATGCACAGATTAAATACATGGCTGGATCCTGATGAACCCAAGGATGATGAAACAAACAAGGAAGGTAATGAAGAAAAGGAAAGACAAGTGAGTAACCCATCTGATGAGGTGGAACCAAAAGCAGAATGGAAAGTGCCAAAGAATGAAGACAAAGCAAACAAACAACTGGTTACAGGAAATAAAGGAGAGCCAAACCAACTTCAGCAAGAACTTGATTCATGGCAAGGCATTAATTTGACAGACCATTTTTACAGTTTATCTGCTGTTGAATTCACATTTGATATGTATAGTATCATGTCAGCCCCATGAAATCTGTAGTGGCTGGGTGATATTTTGTTTCAAATCATATCTTGTCTTTAACTAGTGCTGTTGCTGACATCATTATGTAAACATATGTTGATAGAACAAATATCTTGACAACAACAGAACAATTAGAGAACCGGTCAAAGGAAATGAAGGAGAATCATATTCATACATCGTTGTTGAAGATTACATACCAAATCTTGTCTCATGGGAATACATGAATTCAAGTATGACAGTTTTTCTGCTAGTGAACACATGTTTGATATGATTGTATAGTTTATGTCAGCCATGGCGATCCTGACTTTTAGACCACCCGCACCATATAAAAAAATTTAAAAAAAAGAAAAAGCGCATTGATCTATAGTGCGCTACGCACAGGCAAAACACCTAGACGTTGATCCACAAGCCTCGGCACACTTTACAGGTTGTCGCTGACCACTATATGGCCCCACATCATTTACCATTTAACAACAAATCAGGGACTCTGCTGCACACCTTGGACATTCCACAAATAACCATCGCAACCAGGATCAGCTCCCCGAGTTTCCTACGGGTTTCAACAAGACAATTAGCAGTAAGTTCCTTGTCCAGGGGAATTTCAAGCTTACTCAATTTTTCCACGAGAGCATACTAGGCGCCGCCAGGGTTCGAAACCCGCAACCTCCCGCACCATAGTAGAACGCCATAACGATTGAGCTAACTTGACTGCTATAGGGCTCAAATATTACCGTACTATTTCATCAAAGTTTAATATTCTAACAAGCTTAAACTAAACTTAAAGTTTCAAGGAGTCAAGCTTTAAACTATTTAAATTAAGCAAAAATATCCAACAAGCTAAAAATGATTTTTTACCCATTTTTTAACAAGCTAAACCCAATTTTTGAAAAGAAGCTTAAAACATCCATTTTTTCATTGTAAAAATCATCTAAAAATCTTTAAAAATACAGTGACATACCTAATATTACTAATCTATGTTTCCGATGATATAAGCTAAAATATTGTGAAAGCGGGCAGGGCTTTGAGTAATGAGGGAAATTACAGGGTAAAATACATCACATTTTTCGAGATTCGCCATCTTGAATAAATGCAGAATTGCGTCCAGCAGTAAAACGATGTCAAATGCGCTTGAAAATGCATGATACGCTAGCGTAAATTACCGTCAAAACGAGCGTACATCAAGCGCTTGTGCTACGCAAAAAACTGGCATTACCTGTTTTGTTACCAGCTCTTTTACGTCAAAAATAGTTATAAAAATGTGGATTTTAGAACAAAATAAAGCTTGTTCGATTGAATAAAAGGTATGTTTGTACAGTTGAAAACATGTTTAATCTGGCTTTTGTCTAACACACGCGTCACGTCACGTCACGTCACGTCACGTCACGTCGCGTCGCGTCACGTCGCGTCACGTTGAAATGTTATCAAAAGTTCATAATAAATTATTAACTCCACAATTACCCTAATATCTCCCTACGTGATAAATAGTCCGTGAAATAGTCCATGGAACCTGAGAGGGTGAACACGTGTTCCTTGGGTGATCAGTCCGAGGAAAACATGAAGTACTCAAACATATACTGCTTAAACATGAGAGCCATGCATGGAAAAAAATTTACCAGAAGAATGCCTAAACATGCATGCGCCACCCCAAAAATGGTTTGGTTTTGAAAGGGGAAACAATATTTTTGAATTTAGGTCATTAAATCTACTACACAGTCTACACTAGCAACAATGAATGAGCAAAACGGATTCTTGTCAACCAGTGAAGGCAAGCAAGATACCCAGTTGTGAAATGGAACATTTTCTAAAGCATGTAATGTCAACTTTGAAAATTTTTGAAATACACAAAAAATATTCATCACAAAAATCAACATGTACAATGTACTTTGCTTTCTAAACAAACACTCGCGTGCGCCACGCTTGTATTATGCACATGTGTCGCATGGTTAAATAAATCGGCGATCATGATAAAATACACCATCTCAAAGCTAGCTTTACTGCAAATGTTCGCTATAATAAAAACAATTACTTTGCCACGACAACACGAGGGATTTGTTTCGTCCAATCAGAAATTTATAAACAAGCTGATGTGTACGCTGAAGTGGTGGCTGTACCATACTTGAGACGCGCTGACTGTAAACATGCATGTATCAAAAGTCTTTGTGTAACGCGACGACACGCAGGTACTGCGGAAGCGGCACAAGATAAAAGGCGTACATGTACCGAGGGTGAGCATTGAGCAAACATGTTCAAACATGTACATGCAGTCAACATGTCTGGAGCAAATGTTTTGAAAAATGCCATTTTATGGTCCATGCAAAATACAGAGCACCCGCTATTTTTGAATGCATTTTAAAAAAGAAAACTTGTACAAAATTTATGACATGAAAACACCCGAACTTTTTGCGAGAGTTTAGCACAAAATCGCATCTTGTACTCATAATTTGAAATGGAAAAAAAATATATCAAAACTTTGAAACACAATCACAACCACATCCTGATTTACTCTTAATTTGGCAGCCAGCGCAGAAGGCACGCTGACGATCTTCACAATGAAAATCGGTTTACACATAAAACATGGAGAACGAAGTAAATGTGAACTTCCAAAATGTCTGTTACTTTTACCAAAACATTTGTTAGTTTCAAAATCATTTTCCTCTTTCCATACATGAAACATTTCCCGATTATTTTATTCATTGAAGCTTTGCTGTGCTTTGCGGCATTGATGAAAAGCTGGAATTCCATGGACTATTTCACGGACTATTTATCACGTAGGGAGATAAGGGTAATTGTGGAGTTAATAATTTATTATGAACTTTTGATAACATTTCAACGTTCCCGATTATTTTATTCATTGAAGCTTTGCTGTGCTTTGCGGCATTGATGAAAAGCTGGAATTCCATGGACTATTTCACGGACTATTTATCACGTAGGGAGATAAGGGTAATTGTGGAGTTAATAATTTATTATGAACTTTTGATAACATTTCAACGTGACGTGACGTGACGTGACGTGACGTGACGTGACGTGACGTGACGCGTGTGTTAGACAAAAGCCTTTAATCTTGTTGCCAAAGTTTAATATGATAAATTTGCAATTTGTACCTTATATAGCTCGGGTGGTCTAAAAGTCCGGATCGCCATGAAATCTGTAGTAGCTGGGTGATATTTTGTTTGAAATTCATTTTATCTCTTTAGTTCAGGAGATTATAAGTACAAACTCATTAGAATGTGAAATTTGTTGTACCGTATTTTACATAATTTACGCTTTTAACTTGGTCATATTTAGGAGGAGAGGGGCTTATATTATCGGCAGAATGCAAGGGGCAGTTCATCTCTTGTACAGGAGAGTATTTTAGTATTTTACAAAATGAACCTATTTGGATCAGTACATGTAAAATAAGTGTTTAAATCCTATACAGGATAGATTATTTCATAATGTTCTAGCTGATAATGGATGAATGTTCTAGCTAATAAATAGAATATAATAAGTAAGTGCCTGCAAGATTATACTCAAGTGGCACTTATAATAGGCATGTGTACTAAACTCATGTCATTTTCAGTGTAAGACTACATACTTGCACTCAAATTTAAAACAACTGAAGAATGTTTAAGTGGCACTTAACCCTAACCCTCCTAAATACTACAAAAAACTACTTGATATATGCGCTGTTCGTGCATGCATCCCACGTGGTGTGATGACGCAATCGCCCTAAGTGATATATAGGCACGGTTTTGCTGGCCAGCGAAGCCCAAGACCCGTGGCAAAGTGTCGCCGACCGAGTGCTTGGCATGCGAGGGGTCTCGGGTTCGAATCCCACCCAGAGCAAACAACTTCTTTCCTTCTTTTCTCTCTTTATTCTTTCCTTCTTTCCCTTCCCGTCGCCAAAAAGCCCTTAGGCGGTTAGGGTTAGGTTACCACTATCGAAACTCAGTATAGGCTTCCTTAACCCTAACCCTCCTAAATACTACAAAATACTACTTGATATATGCGCTGTTCGTGCATGCATCCCACGTGGTGTGATGATGCAATCGCCCTAAGTGATATGTAGGCACGGTTTCGCTGGCCAGCGAAGCCCAAGACCCGTGGCAAAGTGTCGCCGACCGAGTGCTTGGCATGCGAGGGGTCTCGGGTTCGAATCCCACCCAGAGCAAACAACTTCTTTCCTTCTTTTCTCTCTTTATTCTTTCCTTCTTTCCCTTCCGTCGCCAAAAAGCCCTTAGGCGGTTAGGGTTAGGTTACCACTATCGAAACTCAGTATAGGCTTCCTTAACCCTAACCCTCCTAAATACTACAAAATACTACTTGATATATGCGCTGTTCGTGCATGCATCCCACGTGGTGTGATGACGCAATCGCCCTAAGTGATATGTAGGCACGGTTTCGCTGGCCAGCGAAGCCCAAGACCCGGGGCAAAGTGTCACCGACCGAGTGCTTGGCATGCGAGGGGTCTCGGGTTCGAATCCCACCCAGAGCAAACAACTTCTTTCCTTCTTTTTCTCTTTATTCTTTCCTTCTTTCCCTTCCGTCGCCAAAAAGCCCTTAGGCGGTTAGGGTTAGGTTACCACTATCGAAACTCAGTATAGGCTTCCTTAACCCTAACCCTTCTAAATACTACAAAATACTACTTGATATATGCGCTGTTCGTGCATGCATCCCATCGATCACGGCAGTTTCACTCCCATTGAAACACGATAATTAGGTTTGCTGATTCGTGCGTTCAGTTTTTGTTTTCTCCACTGATGAAATACGCACGAAATTGACTAAACGCCACGGCTCGATCGCTGTACTGCATGCAATAATCGAATCGGTGCGCCATGTAAGATAAAGTTGCTTTCAAACTCTGATAAAACAGTGCCAAAACAGAAAGCAAGTAAGGAACCTTATAAGGTACATAATACTCAATGTTTTTGTCATTTATTGGAATAAAACAATGTTTTTAAGTTTGAACATTTTTTACAATAAAATCACACAAAAATTGCACCCTTTTCCATTGATTTTATAGTTTGTCTAAACATGCAATGTAGAATCAAAGATATTTGAAGACTGGCACTTCAATAAACAGTGGAAATGTATGTTACTACAAAATGAGGCGTGTTATTAACTAACTTTTGAAAAATTAGAACTAGGCCAACAGAATATGAAGAGATATCACTTAATAAAATCACCCCTTTTCACTGTTAATTTGCGCGTGTTTGCCACAAACACGCACAAACTCGGCTGCGGCGACCGCTCCATGCGTGCGATGCATGAGTAGGCCTATATTGAACATGCATGTTTTACAGCATCTTGTACGCGAACGCCCAAGAAAGAAATAATCCAAGTCAGAACTCAGTTGTAGCTAGTTGTATTAGGCCCTTCACAATTAATTCTTAGTTTCCTGTTTCATGGTTGAAAACCAGGGATGAGGCGACTTTTAATTATTAATTATTAATTATCTTTTATTTTCTTTATTTTAAAATAAGTGGTCGCAACCTACATCAAGCCATTTTGACAAGGAGCATGCATTTAATTATTTTACTACTATGTTTGATTTTATACATAAGTAGGCCCCCTAATGGTACAATTAGGTTCTATGTTTATTCATCATTATAGATGATATGATCAAAGTCAGAAAGTAGCAAATGGTAGTCATTAAAAGTTATTTTTAAAGAGAAAATCCAAAATTTAAATAAAATAATTAAATATTTTGCAATTCTCTACTTTGGACGCGGGCGGGAAACAGGAAACTAAGAATCAATTGTAATTGGCCTTATGAAATCCTACAGCATATTAAATAATAAAAAAATAATATTTAATCACTTTTACGAAATCCAACCCTGGTCCATGGACTGGGCATAGTTCAACATGTTTTAGTTCTTTGCATTTGCTGATGCACCGCATGTTAATACACTGGCCGTCTTCATCATATTACTTTAGGCCACGTAATAACATGTCTATGCAATGTGTTTATAAATGATAACCAAGAGCTTTTTAACATGTCTTTTCATTCCAACAATTTTAGAAACAAAGTAAGGGAACAAAGAAGAAACATAACAAAGATGTTTAATTTGAAATCGGCGAGGGCAGGGACGATAGGCCTACGTGTTATTTATTTTACTTGGCCTTAAAACATGTTCAAGTTTTTAATTTTCAACGTTTTTGCAAAATCTATCAGAATCACTTTTTTAAAATCTTTCCACTCAGAATCACTCTTTGTTTACAAACATCATTTCCATACAATTGGTTACACACATCATGACAGTGAACATGACCCATAGTTGACCGCTAATAACCCCAATGTTATGGTACAGGTACGCGCACATGACAGTCAATGCACTAACCTGACCGCTTGATAACCCCTAGGATAGTACAGATGCGCGCATCATGACTGTACAAGCGCGACAGCATGAGTGTACAAATATGTACCACATGCGGTATTAAATACACATGACAAGACAAGTTATATAATTACGAGTCAAACACAGTTTATAAATATTATAAATGTGGTTTGTTTTTATTTTAAAATCAATACAAAGGTTTGTTTTTTCTTTGGTTTGTTTTTAGTTTGTTTGATTGTTGTTTGTTTGTTTGTATTACTCTCCAAAGCAATGCAAATGGAATTCATTGTGTTAGCCACTGTTGACATAATAAATGATTTCATAAATATAGTTTTATTATAAATCACGTGCAGAAAAATAATCTCATCAATAAATGACTATAAAATTATGAAAGGAAGAAAAACTATTAATGAATGCATTTTTATAGACCATGCACATTTTGTTAGCTTATTGTTTGTTTTATAGAAACTTTATTTTGCTTGCTTCTTTTTTATCTTGGTTACATTTTTGTTTCTGATATATGAATTCATTTCTCAATAACAAATTGCCTTATAATTCATATTTCCATCACATGTAAATAAAATTAAAAGTCCACATAAAAAAAAAATCTACAGTGACAGCTAAATGCATGCTATTGTAGGCCTGGCCTATTCTTTGAAAAGAAATGAATTTCCTACCAAGCATGCAAGGTCTTAGTTGTATAGTATTCACTGTACAGCTTTAAAATGTTATGAACATTCTGTTGACATTTCAATTCATTTCATTAGAAAATTTTAGAACATAAAATTGTTTTAATAATTTGTAAACACAAGATCATGAAGATTCAAAACTTGGTAAACAAAAATTATATTTAAAACACTTACCAAATGATTCAGCACTTGAACTACTGTCTGTTATATTTCAATGATTTAGAAGGTATCATGCAGCCTTTATCATGTTTATAATTGTGATGATTCCAAACATCCAGAAATGTCTTTCTTCGTGTCCATTTCTTTGAAGACTCTTTGAGGTTATCAGTTTCAAATAATTATATTTATTATAATGCACATCAACATCGGATGAATTTGTTTAATTTGCCGTTGTATTTATTGTAGCTCTGGAATAATTATTATTTTTCTCTCCTTTTATAATCCTTCCTTACAAGGAATGGTTGAAACCATTCTAATATTAAACCTTTCTAAACCCGTCTCGGGCTTCAACAAAGCTGTCCTGTAATCTCGTTATTTTCATTTGTCCTGTTTGTCCAGCAGATATCCAATAAGCCCAATTCTAGTCTTTCTAGATCCTCTGTAAAATTAAAAAAAAAGAATAGAAAAACAAAACAAACATAAATATAAAAGAGTGAAGAGACATCTATCTTGATTTATACCAAGGGAAAAATGTTCATACAATATTATTATCACATACAGTAGACTAGAGCTTCAAATAACAATGAGGACAGAAAATAACATGTAGGCCTAGCTATAGATTTTTAAAACGTAGGGCCTAAGCCCTATATTAATATAGTTTTTTAAAAGAAATCAAAACAGACCAAAGTGGATATTCAAGTTAATATCATTAGGCCTACAAGCATGCAAGTTGGCTGCTGCTTGTTGCATCTGTAGGCCCAATCACTTGATGCCGAAATTTTTATTGTAAATTCTATGAATTGATCATTCATGTTGGTATTTCTTCCAAATTCCCATTTTATTACTCAGTTAAACCAAATAGATAATATAATAGTTCTATAGGATATCAATAAGTATAATTTACATCTCAAAACACCAACAACACCATAACACTTACCGTAGGCCTATGCATATTCCACTGTGCACTGAGTGAATGTCCTACGCAGCGGTCCTGTTCAGTGTGCTTGCCGGCTTGTCCCCCGGAGTGTAGCTGTGTCAGTATGCCTATACTAAAATGCAGAAAACCTTAGACGAGCGCGTATTGTAAGGATACATCGCGTATATACTGCGTTGAACGCACTTGTCTCTGATTGGCTGCTAAGGCGATATATTGTTGCTGAGTGGAAATTTATGAATGAACTGTGCGCCGTACGCGTTGTTAGCGACGAACTTGCAACATCACGGTAGTCGCGCTCGTAAAAGGTTTGCTGCATTTTAGTATATCTCTTGCCGTGTTACGCACGCATTGCTACGGCGGCATTGCTGTGCAGATGTTCTTTCTGGTGAAAAATGACCGCACTTTGGCGTTCCGTTCTGATACAAATTGCGATGGCCTAGAAAAGATTTTGTGTTCCTTGGTGATATTAGGCCCTGTTCCGACTATAGCATGTTTCTCAAGTCTCTGTTGAGGGGACTTAGTAATAATATCGGTGTTCCAAAACAAGCATCATTGTACAATATGCATCATGACGATGTATGTGTCATTCCGAAGGTTCACAAACAAAGTTGATTCCATCAAATTCAGGAAAAGCAGAATTGACGTCATTTTACCCAAAGACGTAGCACCTTGTAATCTACGGTAATCTTTGATTTCAAGTCATTTTATGCTTTGGTTCACGTATTAGATCCCTGTAAAATCGGACTCCTATATCCACTGCGCCGGTTTGTGAATCCGCTCTGTTGACCGAGAGGGCAATGCCCCGTGCTGAGCCGAGTCAAAGTTGATATCGAACGTATGCGGGCGCACTCCATTTTTCTGTTTGGATCCGCCGTGGCCCACGTGGTGTGATAACGCAATCGGCCTAAGTGATATATAGGCACGGTTTCGCTGGCCAGTGAAGCCCAAGACCCGTGGCAAAGTGTCGCCTACCGAGTTCTTGGCATGCGAGGGGTCTCGGGTTCGAATCCCACCCAGAGCAAACAACTTCTTTCCTTCTTTTCTCTCTTTATTCTTTCCTACTTTCCCTTCCTGTCGCCAAAAAGCCCTTAGGCGGTTAGGGTTAAGTTAGTGTTGCAGCAAAACTGGACTGCATGCTTATACTGCACTTCTGGTGTCTTATATCATTAATTAAAACATAATTAGTCCACTTCCCGACTTAAAACATGATATTTTAAATGTGTGTTTTTATGTTCCCTTTACAAATTCTTCAAAATCTTGATTTCGCCAAATATCACTTTAACATGATATCTTGCATTCTGCAGACGATATGGCCTGGATATGGTAAATGGAAAGTTGAATTTGTGAATTGCATATTTTAAAGTGTATCTGAAGTCAAATTCATCATAATTGTTATGAAGTAGATGGTAACTTTATTTAGAAATTTCGCAGAATTAAGTTGTACTGGCACATTGATAAGAAAGGTGTTGCAATCTTTTGTAAGGTCTTTTTTAATCGTTAACCCTCGCATATATACACATGATGTCAAGCGTGTGCAATGCTGTCAAGGGTGGGCCGAAAAACACTTTTTTTCTCGGATCGACTTGGAACTCTCGGAGAATTTTACTAGGGTACATACTACTATTGTGCTAAAATATCAGTAAGATCGGAGCATGTTTCGCCCAGGCAGTAGATTTTCACAAAATCCCTACTTATTTGCCATTTCTTACTGTATAACTCTATATAGAGAAATCAGTAGAAACAACCTGGGAAAAGTAGGCATTGAGATGACGTCATACCTAATATTAAGCAATTTGGGTAGTTTGTTTAGACCCTCCAGAACATCACCAAATAGCAAGCATTCTCCAATTGGTTACCATTATTTTTTGCTAGAGACCTGTATTTAGTTCAATATTGATGATATTTGAGTTGCTAAATTAAGGGGTATAGGGGTAGCATTATGGAGCATTTCCCCAGTTCTACCGAGTCAAATTTCACAATCTTGGTCTTGTTGGGTAGATATGAACTGCAAAAGTACAAACAATACATGAGATATGAATTTAGAGCAGCTCTGACATGACCAGGGGTTAAAGGGTCATGTGACGCCTGATTTGTAGTAATTTTCAAGGCTGTGTGACCTTTTGACCTCTGGTCAAAACATGAATAACCGAGAATCACATAGCATTTATTTTTGGCAATGCTGCAGTTCATATCTGTGCAAAAATACCAAAATTGGGAAATTTGACTGAGTAGAACTGGGGAAATTCTCCATAATGCTACCCCTACCCCTTAATATAGCAACTCATATATCATTAATATTTGACTTTCATGCGTGTCTTTAGCAAAAATAATGGTAACCAATTTGAGACGGCTTGCTATTTGGTGATGTTCTAGAGGGTCCAAACAAACTACCCAAAGTGTTTAATATTGGTTAGGATGGCATCTGAATGCCTACTTTTCCCAGATTGTTTCTACTGATTTCTCTATATAGAGTTATACAGTAAGAAATAGCAAAAAAGTAGGGATTTTGTGAAAATCTACTGCCTGGGCGAAACATGCTCCGAAATTACTGATATGTCAGCACAATACTAGTATGTACCCCAGTAAAATTCTCCGAGAGTTCCAAGTTGATCCGAGAAAAAAAGTGTTTTTTGGCCCACACTGTCCATAGTTCCATGTGTAAAATAATATGGGCTGGATGATTTGCAGTATGTTTAATTTGTAAAAGGAAATCTGCAAAGCATTAATAATTACCAATTGTGAAGGGTCTGACCCCAGACCCTTGCCTTTGAAAATTCTAATTTTCAAGGGTAGATTATAGAAACAATCAGTGGTGGCGGCATGGGGGGGAATGCCCCCCAGTCAGAACTCTTGCCCCTGTCAGAATTGGGAATGATGTAACATGTTGTGCTTTCTACCTCACATTGAAGCCCATTATCCAAACATTCTCTTATTTGGAGTTTAATTATTCCTGGATTCTAGAGCAAAAATGTATATAATAATATCCTAGTGGCCCATAGAATAGTACTCATTTTCCTGGGTTAACCACCAAACTACCGTTGTTTTTGTTCATAACGTCTTAACAAAACACTTACCAAGTTTCACTGGGGTCTTGGGTTATGAGAAAAATATATACCAAAATCTGCATTTTTATAAGGGATGAGACTGTCATCCCAGACTGTCATTTTATCTGGTCAAGCATCTTTAGGAAAACTACTTCCATAAGTTATGTTTGTGATGAAAATAACCATTTCTGCTCAAAAAAGTAAGAGGTTTGACCCTTTTACTTTTACAGTATATAGTGTCACTCACTCTTATGATGAATAGGCAAGAAATGTGTTTTATGTGGGTGGGGGTGGGCAGGGTGTTTAGACTACATGTATGAGTAATTGAACATTGCTGACAAGTACCATGTGTCTGTACTTAAATCCTGGACTTAAAGTAAATGTTTAACATCTTTATACAGCTTTTATAATGAAGTCAATATAATTGTAAATCACCGGGTCATTATGTTACTTTTCTGTTACAGACAGTGATAACGCTGACTTTATCTGATGGTGTTACACAAGCAAGATGTCATGGAGGCAACAGGTGGAGGAAGCTGAAGAAATTTGCAGCAATTCCCATTCCGGTAAAAGCAGACTTACATGATCATCAGTTGGTAGTTGTAGAGGAAAGGCTGTATTTAGCTGGTGGATGGTACAAAGTGCGTGGGAATATTTTTTTTCGGCACCACAATTACTGTGATCATTTTTTCTCTTACAGTCAATCACACAATAAGTGGAGAAAAATGCAATCAATGATCACAAAACGTAGCAGCTTTTCCATGGTACATATGGATGGTTTCATTTACGCAATCGGTGGTACGGGTAAAGTGGGAGGTGAACGTAATAGTCTGCTGCAAACTGTTGAGCGCTTTAATTTGGAAACACGTAGATGGGAGGAAGTCCCCAATCTTCCTGTGGCTCTAAAACATATCAGTTCTGTGGTTTATCAGGGTGTCATTCTAGTGTATGGAATTCATGGAGTCAGCACAACGGAAACCAGCAGACAAGAATCTTTGTTTGCCTTTGACCCAGCCTGTAATGTATGGATATCTCTCGCATCAGAACTTTTTCCCATTAATAGAAAGCTAGAGAGTGATGACTTTCATCCAAATTTTAGCTTACCACCAGCCATACTAGTAGAGAAAGGTGAATGCTACAGGGTTGTCTACTATGGATTAAAAGACCCAATAGTGAGTCATGTGACCATCAACCTTGATGAAGATAATCCGTCTGCCACATTTTCAGAACCACACAATCCGGAAGATCAAGAATCGTTAAGATGGCGTAACTTCTCTTCTGGTGCTTTCTCAATTAACAAGAGATTATTTGTGAATTTGAAGGGATATATTCATCGATTAACTGCTTGCCTCGATTATAACCAAGATGTATCTGATGAAGAAAGTGACCACAAGATCAGTGAGAAAGCTGAAGGAGGAGAGAGAAATCTGTTGACAGAGGATGAGGAGGGTAAATTGTCCCCTGAGGAAGAAGGAAAAGGACTGAACAAAGAGGAAACAAGAAAAGAATCTAACAGTGAGGAAGCTGAAGGAGAAGAGAGAAATCTGTTGGCAGAGGATGAGGAGGGTAAATTGTCTCCTGAGAAAGAAGGAAAAGGACTGAACAAAGAGGAAACAAGAAAAGAATCAAGCAGTGAAGAAGCTGAAGGAGAAGAGAGAAATCTGTTGGCAGAGGATGAGGAGGGTAAATTGTCCCCTGAGAAAGAAGGAAAAGGACTGAACAAAGAGGAAACAAGAGAAGAATCGAGCAGTGAGGAAGCTGAAGGAGAAGAGAGAAAACTGTGGGGCGAGGATGAGGAGGGTAAATTGTCCTCTGAAGAAGAAGGAAAAGGGCTGAACAATGAGGAAACAAAGGAATCAGCCACTGATGAGGAAGAAAGAAAAGGGTCGGCTATTGAGGAAAAAATAAATCCATCCAATGTGGAAGAGAGAAAAAAACCACTCACTGGAGGAGAAAGAAAGGAGTCAGCTACTCAGAAAGACCAAAAACAACTTCCGACTGAGGAGGAGAGAAAAACTCCAATGGAAGAAGATGTAGAAGAAGATAAGGGTGATACTGGAAATGAGGAATTTATTGCAGAGAAAGAATCATACTCTAATGATGATGATGATGCAGAGCCGTTTTCTGGTGCAGAACTTCTCACATGGGATAAAGCCAGTTTTCCTGCTGTTGAATTCACTTTTGATATGTATAGGTTGATGTATAGGAAGCGAAAATCCTCAAAACGCTAGGGGATTGGGATACTTTGAATTCCAATATGCTATTCTTACACAGTGGTACATGAGTTAGGACACTACTCCAAACACATTGGTATATATACAGAGTGTCCCAGAATGATCTATACCGGGAAAGTTATATTATATATTTATGTTATACATATATTTAGCTTAGGAATTTTAGATTTTAGAAATTGGACATTTCTAATAGAAGTTACAGGATATTGCGTAAAAATTCCAAGTTTTGACAAAACAACCGATTTTGAAAACCTGTAAAATTACTAACCGTTCAGCACAAAGTTATTTGAAAAAATGCAGGTATATTTGTTATATGTTCTGTTGTTACTATCTATCGATTATTTATGATGTTAGGAAGCAATCCTTCTATGGATTAAAGGATTTGTTACACTTGAGTGACCTTATATTATTCTTTCTTTGGCGGCAGTTTTGAAGATAATTATTGCGGTGTGTGAGTTTCATCATTTGAAATGCCGGCAGAGATGGACTTGTCATAAAAGTATAGAAAAAGTTCGTCCTTAGTGGCGCAGCATGTATTTATGTCCACAGTATATTGGCAAACCCACAGCTACGTAACAGAGACGATTAAAATTTACTGCGGAGGATCCTTGAGGAAGTTATATCTTCTTTAATAATGACATTTTTTGGTAAAAATTATGGTAAAAATCACATAAAAAGTATGTTATTCAACCTAACTATTTGAAGTCATATTGAAATGTTTCACTTAATCCCATATCAATAATTATTCAGCATTGTAAGGTCTACATCTGTGCCAAATTTGGTGTGTTTCCTATAAAACAATGTAGGATTCCTCCAATATATTGCACAATACAGCTGGACAATGGTGATAAAGCATCCATTTGTATGATGCCTTTGCGCTGTAAATTACACAGATGCAGTTTTCGTCCATTTTCAGTAATATCGATGTCACACCCAAACGAATCAAGCTATTTCCATGAAAGTCACAGAATAAGTAGGAGACATATGTGCCATTGTATTGCACTTATTAAAATTAGATACACTGTTGACTGTATATTTTTTATGTTTTTTATATTATGTTTTTTCAAACACTGTATAGATCATTCTGGGACACCCTGTATGATTATGTAATTCCGGACATTTTTACTCCAAACACACTGGTATATAAGGTAATAACACTCATTGTGTTTACATGTGGTACACCATATGGTCTGTTTTACTGTTTACTCCACAAACACTGGTATATATTATAATTCGTAAAGTTCTTACTTTAAGGTGGTACTATACACCCCCTGATAAATTTTGTGACTAATTTTGCATTTTTCTCAAAAAAAACACCCAACTACACGCTGGCTACAAAAGTTATGTATATTATAGGGGCAAGGAATCCAATTACTTCACTGAAATTTCAGTGATACAAGACAAGTGGTTCATTATATATATGTTGAGAAATGAGGTACATTCTAGCAGTACCTCTTTTCTTATCATAAATAACGCACCGCTTGTCTTAAGTCACTGAAATTCCAGTGTGGGTTCCTTGCCCCTATAATATACATAACTTTTGTTACCAGTGTGTTACTATTTTTTGAGAAAAATGCAAAAATAGTCACAAATTTATCAAGGGGTGTAGTACCACATTTTACACATTAGATTGTAATTTCTTATTCCAGACATTGGTATATGAGGTTGGAACCTTTTTAAGTTTTTACTCCAAATACTGGTATATGAGGTTGTAGTTCTTAAAAGTTCTTATTCCAAACACTGGTTCATGTACACATCCTAAAGTTCTTCTCCAACACTAGTATATGAGGTGGCAATTCTCGCAGTTAATACTCAAACCATATTGGGGTGTTGAGTTTTGTAATTCCTGAAGGTCTTACTTTAAACACTCTGATATTTGAGTTTGTAATACCTAAAGTTTTCAACTCCAAACACTCTGGTATGAGTTTATAATTGATATTATTTTTTACTCCAAACACAATGAGTTTTCAATTCCTAAAGTGATTATTTTAAACACTCGCATACCTTAAAGATTTGCCTAATGGTGTATGTGGACTCCTTTGCCATGGGGTAATTAATTTCACTCCCTCCTCTAAAAATTCCAACAAGAATTGAGGGTCTTACTTGCTGGTGGGATTTTTAAGAGGGGGGGGGGCACTTTTAGTTTGTGCCAGAGATTAGATACCAAGGGAGGCCATATGACCATTACACAAATCTTAACAGTATACTAGTACGCATTTTGCAAGTGCTCTTAAGGGCTGGGGTATGAACGTTTGGACAGTATTTATTTTGGGACATCAGAGCACATCAGATATATCGAATTGCATTCTGAATACGAAGAATGTCACTCTGATATCAAATAATTTTGATTTTTTGAAATTCGCAATTTAATACACATTTTATGGCAAATCATTAAAAATTGATATTTTTGATATTTAACAGTACTTGAAGTAAACTTTATAAATCTGATGATTTATACTTAAAGTGTATGTAGGTGGGATGAAAAAGCCGACGATCAATTGAAAATTTTGACCTTTCGTATTGAAGATATGGATTTTTTCCCAAAACACCAAAAAAATTAGGTCTTTTTGGGAAAAAAATCCATATCTTCAATATGAAAGGTCAAAATTTTCAATTGACCGTCGGCTTTTCCTCCCCTGCTACATACACTTTAAGAATATATCATTAGATTTATATAATTTACTTCGAGGACTGTGATTGTGAAAATTATTTGATATCAGAAAGACATGCTTCCTATTCAGAATGCAATTCGATAGGTCCGAGGTGCTCTCATGTCCCACAAAAAATACTGTCGAAACGCAATAAACGCTCATTTTAGATCCCTTAACGCCAAACACACTGGTATTTGAGTTTGTAATTAAGAATCAAGGATCTTGACTCTAAACACTGATATTTGAGATTGTAATTTCTAATGTTTTTACTCTAAAGGCACTACATGTATGAGTTTGTTATTCCTTAAATTAAAAGGGCATTTTGTGATCCACAGCCTCATCTCCTCCACTTTTCTCAAAAACAAAATGACATTTTTATACCACTGGATACCACTGGCTACATAATGTTTATGTACCAAATATTTCTTGCAGATTAATTCGTTTAGCAAAAATATCACCAAAATTGAATTTCGCTCTGGTATACCAGAACGAAATTACAACAGTGGCCTATGGAGCAATGTAATACACATAAGGCACTTGAAACTTGATTCTGAGTTTAGCGTCCACCGCCCGCGTTATGAATTTTGTGCCGCATTTGAGATGTAAAATCTGAAAATAATTCATTATTTTGCAAATTACTACTAAACCAGAAAGAAAATTTGTTCTGCAAAATTTTAAACCCCTTTTTTTGTATTTAAACCCTTCAAAAACTATAGAAAGCCTTGAGAACTATTAGATGAATCCATCTAAATATTTTAGCATTAAAAATATACAGGTTTTTGACCCTTGCTCTATCCAATTATTTCAATTATACCTTTGGGATACTAGAAGAGAAATCAACCTAGCCAAAATGTTTTTACCAGATGGACACTGTTGTAAATAATTTAACTAGGAAAGACCTAGTTTTGACAAATTGGTGCCAAATATGTATTTCATAATGTCCTGCATGATTGTTATTTTTTGTATAAATGAGTCAATCCCCCCCTGTCCCCCTATCCTCAAATGTATACGGAGAGGTTTACAAATTGGAGTGAAGAAGACTGGCATGGTATACTTCGGAATACATTTAGTTTGTTTTAAAACTTGAAAAACAAAAAGCAAGATAATTAATATACTTTTATAAATGTTTATGTGTGTTTGTGACATAATATTGCGACTGGCGATACCCAATTAGAATGAACAAAAGCGCATAAGCATTGGTAAAAGGCCGCTGATAATGAAACCGTGAAAATAATGAATAATGAATAATGAAATAGTTGCCTCATTATGAGCTGAAAAAAACGGGACGCTAAACTCAACATCAAGTTTCAATAGCCTAATCATGCATAACTCGCAAACGCAAAATCGGAATCAACTGACATTTTGGAGATAAGCTTTTTTCGTGGATATCTACTTAAAAATGTCATAAAAAGAGGAGGCTAAGATCACAAAATCCTCCTTTAATACTCCAAAATCCACTTTTGTATGATGTAATTTCCGAAACACACTGGTATTATGAGGCTGTAATTCCTTAAGTTAAGGTTGGTCTTAACCCTAACTGCTAAATTGTTGGTCTACAGTATATAAAAGTATGCATATTTAGAATGGCAAAGACTTGATAAATTAATCTGTGAGGTCAAAATCCTAAAAAACGTCTCCTAGATATTTTTATCTAGATTTAAAAAATCAATTTTAAAAATGTTTGGCCCAAGAATTTTTTGTTACGTTTAACGAAAAAGAGTGGGCCAAAAACCGTTATTTTGGGATTTAGGGCCAAAATGGCATTTTTTTTGACCTCACAGATGAATTGATCAAGTTCTAAATATGTATACTTTTATATACATTACACCAACAATTTATCAGTTATGAGGCCCGAAAATATTCATAATTCCAGGGTTAAGACCAACCTTAATACTCCAAACACTGGTATATCGATATCAAGGTTAAAAGTTCTTACTCCAAACACTGGAATTTGAGATTTTTAAAAATCTCAAATTCCAGTTAAAATTAAAATTCTTACAGTTAATACTCAGAAAACACTGTTGATGAGTTTATAATTCCTGAAGTTCTTATAATTAATACAATTCACCTAATGGCGCACATGGACTCCTTTGCCTTCAGGTAAATTTCACATGCAAATAGAGAACTCACTCCTCTGAAAATCCCAACCAGAGATGGTGAGATTTTTATGTGAGGACACTTTGTTTTTCCAGTTACGTCCAGGGCGGCCACATGCGCCAATGCGCCATTGAGCAAATCTTTACAGAATATGAATTTGTAAAATTGTAGTTCCTGTTTAAGCTGCTAACGCTAAACACTATGGTATTTGAGTTTTCAATTCTTAAGGATCTTGACTCCAAACACTGGTATTTGAGATTGTAATTTCTAACGTTCTTACTCTATTAAAGACACTGGTATATGAAGTTGTAATTCCTAAATTGAATACTCTAAACACTGGTATATGAGGTTGTAAAAAATTCTTACTCGAACCGGGACTCGAACACTGGTATATGAGGTTGTAATTCTTCAAAGTTAATACTCCAAACACTGGTATATGAGGTTATAATTCTTGAAGTTAAAATACTCCAAACACTGGTATATGAGGTTGCTAAAAGTTGTTTAATACTAAGTGTATGTTATCACACGAGTGTGATAACACACTTATACATTGGTTACAAACATATATCAACTTGTACCCCTTCATTATCACTGTAATTGATGTTATGTCTCGAAAATCATAACATTATTCACAGGTGGTCTGATAACACACTTATACATTGGTTACAAACATATATCAACTTGACAGGTGGTCTGATAACACACTTATACATTGGTTACAAACATATATCAACTTGTACCCCTCATTATCACTGTAATTGATGTTATATTCACAGGTGGTCTGACAGTTCTGTGTGTTCCCTGTCGTGTGCTCCCAACGATTATCATTGCTGGAGTGGATGTTATCGCAGATATCACGATTATTATCGCTGGAGTGGATATCAGATATATTCCCTCAACTTTCAGCACACTCTTTGAGTGAATTTCCTCCCTTCATATCACAAAACACCGCATACCAATGTATAAGTACTCATATGAGGTTGTAATTCTTACAGTTAATACTTCAAACACTGGAATATGAATTTGTAATTCAGGCTTAGAGTTAACCCTCCAAACGTTGGTAATGAGGTTCTTGCAGTTCTTACTCCAAATGCGGGTATATCAAATAATAATTATTACAGGTAATACTCCAAACACTGGTATATGTGATTGTAATTCTAAAAGTTAATCTTGGGAGGGGAGCACTATAATGGCAAGGGGGTTATCAGGCACATCCAAAGATTCATGTAAAAGGTATTTTTTCACAGTCGCCCACTGTACTTGCGTAACGTGAATAGGGTATCAAATTCATGCAAAATTGGTGTAAAAGGGTATGTTTTGGAGCTCTTACATACTAGGGTAGTTTTGCCAAGTTTAAGATTTTGTGCTTTCTCCTTCATTCTTAAAAATGTTAAACAAATCTCCTGAAATAAATCCTCACTCTTAAACTCACTCAACAGGATGAAAATCTTGTGTACGATTCTTTTGCACGTTCCTTTGGACTGGTTCATAAGGTTTTTACACCCCGGTTTCACGCCCAACATGACACCGACCCAGGAGACCAGGTACACACGCTTCTTATTTGAGGTTAAAAGCACCCGTTTCTGCGTGTTTACTTGTTTAGGGTTCATAATTACTTGTTTAGGGTTGGGGAAAAGACAAGTACTTGTTCAGGGTAGCAAATTGTGCTACTTATAGTTGTTTAGGGGTGTAAATTTCAGTCTCAGAAATACTTGTTTAGGGTGTTTTTTGTGAGGCCATGGATGAGCCTGACCCCTCTTGCCACTATAGTGCCCCCCTGGAAGTTAATACTCCAAAAAGCTGGTCTATGTGGTTGTAATTCTTATAGTTAATACTCCCAACACTGGTATATAGGCATGAATTCCTAAAGTTGATACTCCAAACACATGCCTATGCACATTGGTATACTCTATTTAAATTGTGATTTATATGTTTATGCTTTATTATAATACTCATGTATCTGTATGTTTTTTAATGTTATGCAGGGCCCCGTGTAAGAACAGCATTTTAGCTGATCGGGCCACCCTGGGTAAATATGATGCAATAAATAAATAAATAAATAAAGGCAGCCGTTTGAATTGTGTTCTTCATATAGCTTCATATGTAATCTTAATTGTTTTTTTGTTTTTGTTTTCAGTATCATGAAAAGGACAGTTTACATAATTTAATTTTAGCATAGGGCCGAGCAAAGAACATATTTTGAGTTTCTTGGCACACTATACTTGCTGAAGGACCCTTCTTCATTATTTTGATCTAATTAGTATTGGTGTCTTTACATATTAAGAAATGAGACGACCTGTAGTGCGTCACCCTAGCAAGTAGCAGGACATGGCCAAAATTTACTTTGTACAACATGACCAAGAATGATTTTTTAATAAAACAATTCTGGAAATCATAGCAATTGACCTTCTTTGCTTTGTTTTTGTGTGTCATATATATATTATTACGGTAACTTTGGTTGAAAGAAGGATGGCCCAATTTCATCGCACTATGCTATTTGGACCTTTCTACTCCTACTCCATAGTATAGTACTATTGTACATGCATTTCCATCTCTTGCACGAGGAATATGGTTGTGTAAAGAATGTCAACCTTGTGATTTTATTAATCGCTGCAGCTGACGAGACTAGCCTACATGCAGTCGACATTCATCACTGGGCCGTGCAATTGCCCGCACCGGCTGGTCTCACACTAATAGGCAACCATTCAGTATCTGCTGAAGGTCTTTAAGTTTTACACCCACACCTACCTATATCTACTGAAGATAGTTTTACATCCACAAATGTCCACTTTTTGCTATATTTTCCAATACAAATTGACAAAATGTCCACTTTTTGCTGAAAAGGCATTCAAAAAGTGCAATTACGGTATAGGACCACCTATTTACAAAAGAAATAGACGGAAGTGCACTTTCCATTTTTAAAAAGGTCCACTTTTTTGAAGTCCCGCATCCCCGAGTAGGCCCTAAATCTGCATACGGGCCCGATCCACACCTTGCTATCTACTGAAGATGGCTTTATACCCACACCTTGCTCTTGCTATCTACTGATGATGGCTTTATAACCACACCTTGCTATCTAGGCCTACTGAAGATAGTGTTATAGATCCAAACATTGCTATCTACTGAAGATAGTTTTACACCCAAACGTACCTTACTATCTACTGAAGATAACTTAATAGGGCCTACCCACACCTTGATATCTGCTGATGGTGGCTTTTTATCTGCACCTTGCTATCTAGTGATGAGTTTTATACCCATGCCTTACTCTCCACTGAAGATGGTTTTGTCTGCTGAAGATAGTTTTACACACACACCTTTCTATCTACTGAAGATAGTTTTAGACCCAAACGGTGCTGTCTGCTGAACATAGCTTGATACCCACACCTTACTCTCTACCGTACTGATGATGGCTTTGTACCCACACATTGTTTTCTACTGCCCACTCATTGCTATCTACTGAAGATAGTTTTACAATCACAAATTGCTGTCTACTGACGATGGCTCTATACCTACACATTGCTATCTACTGAAGATAGTTTTATATGAACACCTTGCTATCTACTGAAGATAGCTTTATACCCACACCTTGCTATCTACTGAAGATAGCTTTATACCCACACCTTGATATCTACTGAAGATAGATTACACCCAAACCTTGCTGTCTACCGAGTATGGCTTTATACCCACACCTTGCTATCTACTGAAGATAGTTTTATATGAACACCTTCCTATCTACCATGTCTACTGAAGATAGTCTAAGCCGTACCTATATCTATCTACTGAAACTAACTAAGATCAGTTTTGTTTCTAATCTTACTATCTACCTATAGCTATCTGAAGATAGCTTTATATTACATGCACGTTGCGATATACCGCAAATACTTTATACCTTCAGATAATTCTAATTGGATATGAAAATAAATGTGCACATGACTTGGGTCAAGAAGTAAGAGCTTTGTAGAACCTGAAATATGTCCTAAGTAGATAGTTATTACCCACACCATGTTTTCTACTGAAGATAGTTTCACACCCACACCTTGCCATGCGTGCTATCTACTAAAAGTGGGGTTATAGCACCTTGCTATCTATCTAAGATAGTCCTATATCGTTATCTACCAAAACTACTAAAATTATTATTTATAATTTTACTACCTACCTATAGCGTTACTATTATACTTGCACATTTCAACCCACCACAAATAGTTTTACACCCACATACACCTTGCTATCTACTGAAGATCGCTTTATACCCACACCGTGCTATCTACTGAAGATAGTTGTACACCCAAACCTTGCTGTCTACTGAAGATAGCTTTATACCCATACCTTGCTATCTACTGAAGATAGCTTTATACCAACACCTTGCTATCTACTAGAGATAGTTTTACGCCCAAGCCTTGCTGTCTACTGATTATGGCTTTATACCCACACCTTGCTATCTACAATGCTTTATAAACACACCTTGCTATCTACTGAAGATAGCTTTATACCCACACCTTGCTATCTACTGAAGATAGCTTTATACCCACACATTGCTATCCACTGAAGATAGCTTTATACCCACACCTATCTACTGAAGATATTTTTACACCTACACCTTGCTATCTACTGAAGATAGCTTAATATCCACACCTTGCTATCTACTAGAGATAGTTTTACACCTGAGCCTTGCTGTCTACCGATTATGGCTTTATACCCACACCTTGCTATCTACACGGCTTTATACACACACTTTGCTATCTACTGAAGATAGCTTGATACCCACATCTTGATATCTACTGAAGATATTTTTACACCCACACCTTGCTATCTACTGAAGATAGCTTTATACCCACACCTTGCTATCTACTAGAGATAGTTTTACACCTGAGCCTTGTTGTCTACCGATTATGGCTTTATACCCACACCTTGCTATCTACACGGCTTTATACACACACTTTGCTATCTACTGAAGATAGCTTGATACCCACATCTTGATATCTACTGAAGATATTTTTACACCCACACCTTGCTATCTACTGAAGATAGCTTTATACCCAAACCTTGCTGTCTACCGATTATGGCTTTACCCACACTTTGAAGATAGCTTGATACCCACATCTTGATATCTACGGAAGATAGCTTTATACCCACACCTTGCTATCTACTGAAGATAGCTTTATACCCACACCTTGCTATCTACTGAAGATAGCTTTATACCCACACATTACTATCCACTGAAGATAGCTTTATACCCACACCTATCTACTGAAGATATTTTTACACCTACACCTTGCTATCTACTGAAGATAGCTTAATATCCACACCTTGCTATCTACGAGAGATAATTTTACACCTGAGCCTTGCTGTCTACCGATTATGGCTTTACACCCACACCTTGCTATCTACACGGCTTTATACACACACCTTGCTATCTACTGAAGATAGCTTTATACCCACACCTTGCTATCTACTAAAGATAGATTACACCCAAACCTTGCTGTCTACCGAGTATGGCTTTATACCCACACCTTGCTATCTACTGAAGATAGCTTGTATACCCACCTTGCTATCTACTGAAGATAGCTTTATACCCACACCTTGCTATCTACTGAAGATAGTTTTATACCCACACCTTGCTATCTACTGAAGATAGCTTTATACCAATACCTTGCTATCAACTGAAGATGGCTTGATACTCACACCTTGTTATCTACTGAAGATAGCTTTATACACACACCTTGCTATCTACTGAAGATAGCTTTATACCCACACCTTGCTATCTACTGAAATTGAAGATAGTTTTACACCCACACCTTGCTATCTACTAAAGATAGCTTTATACCCATACCTTGCTATCAACTGAAGATGGCTTGATACTCACACCTTGCTATCTACTGAAGATAGCTTTATACACACACCTTGCTATCTACTGAAGATAGTTTTATACCCACACCTTGCTATCTACTATACCCACACCTTGCTATCTACTGAAGATAGCTTTATACCCACACCTTGCTATCTACTAAAGATAGTTTTACACCCAAACCTTGCTGTCTACCGATTATGGCTTTATACCCACACCTTGCTTTCTACTGAAGATATCTTAATACCCACATCTTGCTAGCTACTGGAGATAGCTTTATACCCACACCTTGATATCTACTGAAGATAGCTTTTTATACCCACACCTTGCTATCTACTGAAGGTAGCTTTATACCCATACCTTGCTATCTACTGAAGATAGCTTTATACCCACACCTTGCTATCTACTAAAGATATTTTTACATCAACACCTTGCTATCTACTGGATATCGCTTTATACCCACACCTTGCTATCTACTGAAGATAGCTTTATACCCACACCCTGATATCTACTGAAGATAGCTTTATAACCACACCTTGCTATCTACTGAAGATAGCTTTATACCCACACCTTGCTATCTACTGAAGATAGCTTTATACCCACACCTTGATATCTACTGAAGATAGCTTTATACCCACACCTTGCTATCTACTGAAGATAGCTTTATACCCACACCTTGCTATCTACTGAAGATAGTTTTATACCCACACCTTGCTATCTACTGAAGATAGCTTTATACCCACACCTTGCTATCTACTGAAGATAGCTTTATACCACACCTTGCTATCTACTGAAGATAGCTTTATACCCACACCTTGCTATCTACTGAAGATAGTTTTATACCCACACCTTGCTATCTACTGAAGATAGCTTTATACCCACACCTTGCTATCTACTGAAGATAGCTTTATACCCACACCTTGCTATCTACTGAAGATATTTTTACACCCACACCTTGCTATCTACTGAAGACAGCTTTATACCCACACCTTGCTATCTACTGAAGATAGCTTTATACCCACACCTTGCTATCTACTGAAGATAGTTTTATACCCACACCTTGCTATCTACTGAAGATAGCTTTATACCCACACCTTGCTATCTACTGAAGATATTTTATACCCACACCTTGCTATCTACTGAAGACAGCTTTATACCCACACCTTGCTATCTACTGAAGATAGCTTTATACCCACACCTTGCTATCTACTGAAGATAGTTTTATACCCACACCTTGCTATCTACTGAAGATAGCTTTATACCCACACCTTGCTATCTACTGAAGATAGCTTTATACCCACACCTTGCTATCTACTGAAGATATTTTTACACCCACACTTTGCTATATACTGAAGATCGCTTTACACCCAAACCTTGCTATCTACTGAAGATAGCTTTGTACCAACCCCTTGCTATCTCCTAGAGATAGTTTTACACCCAAGCCTTGCTGTCTACTGATTATGGCTTTATACCCACACCTTGCTATCTACACGGCTTTATACACACACCTTGCTATCTACTGAAGATAGCTTTATACCCACATCTTGATATCTACTGAAGATAATTTAAGACCCACACCTTGCTATCTACTGAAGATAGCTTTATACCCACACCTTGCGAACTACTAAAGATAGTTTTACACCCAAACCTTGCATGCTGTCTACCGATTATGGCTTTACACCCACACCTTGCTATCTACTGAAGATAGCTTTATACCCACACCTTGCTATCTACTGAAGATAGCTTTATACCCACACCTTGCTATCTACTGAAGATATTTTTACACCCACACTTTGCTATATACTGAAGATCGCTTTATACCCACACCTTGCTGTCTACTGAAGATAGCTTTGTACCAACCCCTTGCTATCTCCTAGAGATAGTTTTACACCCAAGCCTTGCTGTCTACTGATTATGGCTTTATACCCACACCTTGCTATCTACACGGCTTTATACACACACCTTGCTATCTACTGAAGATAGCTTTATACCCACATCTTGATATCTACTGAAGATAATTTAAGACCCACACCTTGCTATCTACTGAAGATAGCTTTATACCCACACCTTGCGAACTACTAAAGATAGTTTTACACCCAAACCTTGCATGCTGTCTACCGATTATGGCTTTACACCCACACCTTGCTATCTACTGAAGATAGCTTTATACCCACATCTTGCTATCTACTAAAGATATTTTTACACCCACACCTTGCTATCTACTGGATATCGCTTTATACCACACCTTGCTATCTACTGAAGATAGCTTTATACCCACACCTTGCTATCTACTGAAGATAGCTTTACACCCACACCTTGCTATCTACTGAAGATAGCTTTATACCCACACCTTGCTATCTACTAAAGATATTTTTACACCCACACCTTGCATCTACTGGATATCGCTTTATACCACACCTTGCTATCTACTGAAGATAGCTTTATACCCAAACCTTCCTATCTACTGAAGATAGCTTTATACCCACACTTTGCTGTCTACTGAAGATCGCTTTATACCCAAACCTTCCTAGCTACTGAAGATAGCTTTATACCCACACCTTGCTATCTACTGAAGATAGCTTTATACCCATACCTTGCTATCTACTGAAGATGGCTTGATACTCATACCTTGCTATCTACTGAAGATAGCTTTATACCCACACCTTGCTATCTACTGAAGATAGTTTTACACCCAAACCTTGCATGCTGTCTACCGATAATGGCTTTATACCCACACCTTACTATCTACTGAAGATAGCTTTATACCCACATCTTGCTATCTACTAAAGATATTTTTACACCCACACCTTGCTATCTACTGGATATCGCTTTATACCACACCTTGCTATCTACTGAAGATAGCTTTATACCCAAACCTTCCTATCTACTGAAGATAGCTTTATACCCACACTTTGCTGTCTACTGAAGATCGCTTTATACCCAAACCTTCCTATCTTCTGAAGATAGCTTTATACCCACACCTTGCTATCTACTAACGATAGCTTTACACTCCACACCCCTACTGAAGATGCTTTGTCTACCTTGCTATTATGAAGATAGCTTTATACCCATACCTTGCTATCTACTGAAGATAGCTTTATACCCACACCTTGCTATCTACTGAAGATGGCTTAATACCCACACCTTGCTATCTACTGAAGATAGCTTTATACCCACACCTTGCTATCTACTGAAGATCGCTTTATACCCACAACTTGCTATCTTCTAGAGATAGTTTTACATCCAAACCTTGCTGTCTACTGATTATGACTTTATACCCACACCTTGCTATCTACACGGCTTTATACCCACACCTTGCTATTTCCTGAAGATAGCTTGATATCCACACCTGGCTATCTACTGAAGATATTTTTACACCCACACATTGCTATCTACTGAAGACAGCTTTATACCCGTGGCACACCTTGCTATCTACTGAAGATCGCTTTATAGAGAAGTTTGGCTCTAAATCTACGAACTCTGGCTTTCTGGCAACACCATCTCGCCATTGGTCAGTAGCTGTCAGTGACCAATTGCTGACAGACCAACAGACGGCCTGAAGATGCACCTAGGATAAGGTGTGAAACCGTTGCCTCAGTCCAGTTGAATAGTTTTAACGAATCTAATTTTATATTTGATTATACCTGGATGAATGACAACCTTCACAAACGTATCGCTTTATACCCACACCTTGCTATCTACTGAAGATAGCTTTATACCCACACCTTGTTATCTACTGAAGATAGCTTTATACCCACACCTTGCTATCTACTGAAGATATTTTTACACCCACGCCTTGCTATCTACTAAAGATAGCTTTATACCCACACCTTGCTATCTACTGAATATATTTTTACACCCACACCTTGCTATCTACTAAAGATAGCTTTATACCCACACCTTGCTATCTACTGAAGATAGCTTTATACCCACACCTTGCTATCTACTGAAGATATTTTTACACCCACGCCTTGCTATCTACTAAAGATAGCTTTATACCCACACCTTGCTATCTACTGAATATATTTTTACACCCACACCTTGCTATCTACTAAAGATAGCTTTATACCCACACCTTGCTATCTACTGAAGATAGCTTAATACCCACACCTTGCTATCTACTAAAGATATTTTACACCCACACATTGCTATCTACTGAAGACAGCTTTATACCCGTGGCACACCTTGCTATCTACTGAAGATTGTTTTACACCCAAAACCTTGCTGTCAGCTGTCTACTGAAGATAGCTTTATACCTACACCTTGCTTCCTACTGAAGATAGCTTTATACACACACCTTGCTATCTACTGAAGATATTTTACACCCACGCATTGCTATCTACTGAAGACAGCTTTATACCCGTGGCACACCTTGCTATCTACTGAAGATAGTTTTACACCCAAACTTTGCTGTCAGCTGTCTACTGAAGATAACTTTATACCTACACCTTGCTTCCTACTGAAGATAACTTTATACCCACACCTTGCAGCTCCTTGCTATCTACTGGAGATAGCTTTATACCCACACCTTGCTGTCTGCTGAAGATAGTTTTACACCCAAACCTTGCTGTCCGCTGTCTACTGAAGATAGCTTTATACCTACACCTTGCTTCCTACTGAAGATAACTTTATACCCACACCATGCTTTCTACTGAAGATAGCTTTATTACCACACCTTGCTATCTACTGAGGATAGCTTTATACCCACACCTTGCTATCTACTAAAGATTGCTTTATACCCACACCCTGCTTTCTACTGAAGATAGCTTGATACACACACCTTGCTATCTACTGAAGATAGCTTTATACCCACACCTTGCTATCTACTGAAGATAGCTTGATACCCGAACCTTGCTATCTACTGAAGATATTTTACACCCACGCATTGCTATCTACTGAAGACAGCTTTATACCCGTGGCACACCTTGCTATCTACTGAAGATAGTTTTACACCCAAACCTTGCTGTCAGCTGTCTACTGAAGATAGCTTTATACCTACACCTTGCTTCCTACTGAAGATAACTTTATACCCACACCTTGCAGCTCCTTGCTATCTACTGGAGATAGCTTTATACCCACACCTTGCTGTTTGCTGAAGATAGTTTTACACCCATACCTGGCTATCTGAAGATAGCTTTATACCCACCATGCTTTCTACTGAAGATAGCTTTATTACCACACCTTGCTATCTACTGAGGATAGCTTTATACCCACACCTTGCTATCTACTAAAGATTGCTTTATACCCACATCCTGCTTTCTACTGAAGATAGCTTGATACACACACCTTGCTATCTACTGAAGATAGCTTTATACCCACACCTTGCTATCTACTGAAGATAGCTTGATACCCGAACCTTGCTATCTACTGAAGATGTTTTACACCCACGCATTGCTATCTACTGAAGACAGCTTTATACCCGTGGCACACCTTGCTATCTACTGAAGATAGTTTTACACCCAAACCTTGCTGTCAGCTGTCTACTGAAGATAGCTTTATACCTACACCTTGCTTCCTACTGAAGATAACTTTATACCCACACCTTGCAGCTCCTTGCTATCTACTGGAGATAGCTTTATACCCTCACCTTGCTGTCTGCTGAAGATAGTTTTACACCCATACCGGGCTGGCTATCTGAAGATAGCTTTATACCCACACCTTGCTTTCTACTGAAGATAGCTTTATTATCACACCTTACTATCTACTGTTCTTTATACCCACACCTTGCTATCTACTAAATCTACTAAAGATGGCTTTATACCCACACCCTGCTTTCTACTGAAGATAGCTTGATACACACACCTTGCTATCTACTGAAGATAGCTTTATACCCACATGGCTTGCTATCTACTAAAGATGGCTTTATACCCACACCCTGCTATCTACTGAAGATAGCTTTATACCCACACCTTGCTATCTACTGAAGATAGCTTGATACCCGAACCTTGCTATCTACTGAAGATATTTTACACCCACGCATTGCTATCTACTGAAGACTGCTTTATACCTGTGGCACACCTTGCTATCTACTGAAGATAGTTTTACACCCAAACCTTGCTGTCAACTGTCTACTGAAGATAGCTTTATACCTACACCTTGCTTCCTACTGAAGATAACTTTATACCCACACCTTGCAGCTCCTTGCTATCTACTGGAGATAGCTTTATACCCACACCTTGCTGTCTGCTGAAGATAGTTTTACACCCATACCTGGCTATCTGAAGATAGCTTTATACCCGGACCTTGCTATCTACTGAAGATATTTTACACCCACGCATTGCTATCTACTGAAGACAGCTTTACGGTGGCACACCTTGCTATCTACTAAAGATGGCTTTATACCCACACCCTGCTTTCTACTGAAGATAGCTTGATACACACACCTTGCTATCTACTGAAGATAGCTTTTAATACCCACACATTGCTGTATAATACTGAAGATAGTTTCACATCCACACTTTGCTGTCTACTTCTGTGGATGGCTTTATACCCACTACCGTACCGTACTGAAGATAGTTGTATATCAACACCTTGTTATCTAACTGAAGTTCAACACCATGATATAGCTATCTACTAAAACTACTAAAATTAGTTTTAGTTTTCTGTGCCTGCCTTATACCGAAGATAGTTGTGTACCAACACCTATATAGGCCTACATGATATCTGAAGATAGCCCTGGGGGCCTAGTACATGCACCTTGCAATCTACCCGGCCCAATATAGTTTTGTACCAACTATCTTAAAATTGCTTTATACTTCATGCACCTTGCAATTTACCACAGATAGTTTTATACCTTCTATTACTTAGATGGGAAAATACTTTTGTACACGACATAACCCTATTTTTTTATTTTTTTATTTATTTATAGGCCTATTTATTAATTTTTTTGTCTTTCAGAATTAGCAAGGCGATGTACATGTGAATGATCAGAAATCAATCAATTAAATTTTACAAAAAATTGAAATCAATTAATCTGTAAGTCTACTTTTAAAGTAGTGCCTAAAATTCTATTGTGACATGATCAATATGCATTGTGTTGGCCTACGTGAAAAGGGGAATATGTCCGTGTATTTGAAAGACAGTTAATTCACGATCAGGATTGGCAGTGATGACGTAGGTATGTCAGCCCTGTAACAAATAACAGGTGTTTTATCGAGAGAAATGCCGTGCACGTAAACATGGCAATATGGCAGGGAAAACTGCGCGCGAATACGAGCAAATTTCTCTGGATGAAAACTCAGAACTAGAAGATGATGCATTTCATTCTTATTTCTCAAAACGTGACACGAGCCAGAGTGAATCTGACTTAAATATAAGTGCTTCTGAAAGCGGAACAGACGTTGGCGAGTCGTACCTAATCGACGATGGGCCAACGGCGACGTCATCAACTGCTGGTGGTACAGGAACAGCCGGTGGGGAAACTCGAGCAAGATGCCGCTCCGCTATGACATCAACAGAAGCTGCCCGTCTAGAACTGGGCAGCCCTTCACCAAGCCGAAGACAAGGCTTTGCTTTAGCAGGGTACACATCACACCCCTATTTCACTTCCCTCGATTCAAATGGAAGTCAAGAAGACTCTGGAAATGCTCACGGAGAATCCAATATGATCGAAGGTTTGCTGTGCGAGATCTATGACAGAGTTCATGTTACACCGCATAACTACAAAGTAGATAGCGATGGTTTTACTGAATATTCTAGTAATTCTGATGGGGCATATTTAAGCAGTAAAGGAGACAGTTTTCAAGAGTCTACTCGCCTTCCAAAAGCTCATCTAAATTCAAAAGGTAAGCCTAAGTAAATTAGCGTTCTGGTTTCATACAGTTCAACACCCCAAGTGGGGAAAAGTGAACCGGTTGCGGTGTGTGTGCTTTTTTGCGGTGTAACTTCAGATATGGGTATAATCAGAAATAATGGCACCAAAGTGCACGACAAAAGTGTCAAAATTACAAACAGTGTTCAGAGATGTAATTATTGTCTTTGTAAGCAAAACATATATATCTAAATTCAAGAAAAAATAAAAAAATTACTTCAGTAATATTACTATACTAAATATATTTTTTCAACTGGTTTATTATAGGCTAAAGTAGTCCAAAATCTTCAGAAACATAACACAAAAGATCCATGTCATTCCTAATTGTTATATTTTGACAAAATTATGCAAATATGTAATTCTTTGAGTTTTAATTAATTGCTTAGACAGTATACTAAAATAGTCATGTAGAATTTTTGTCAAGGAAACAAAAGTTTTGGAAAAAAAATTAAAATTTTCATTTGAACACCTAAAAATTTGTGGAAATCATGAACAAAAGTTTTTATTTGTCAAAAGAAACATCTTGAATTATCTTCTCTTTAAGTTTATATCATGCAATATGATGTGCAAAAACTGTGTTGAAGTTTTTAGCATCACATTGTTCTTCAAATTGATGTAAGGATCAAGGGTGAAAATAAGAGCGTGTGAACCAGGGGCCACTTTGGCAAAAAAAGTGGCCCCTGGTTCACCAAGATTTGGAGTGAACCAGGGGCCACTTTGGATGAACCAGGGGCCACTTTTTTTTTTTTTAAATTATTATTTCAAGTTTGGGGATCTAAAATAAAAGCACTGCAGTATAATGTTATTAAAAAAATAAAAAAATAAATTAATTAAAAAATTACACCGTGCAGTACGCTCACATAACACGTGCTCTCTGCAGTGCACCTCCCCCACTACACAGTGCACAGACTGTGCGGTGTTGTACAAACTTTATTGCTCAAATAAAACGTTAAAGTGCATTTCCGCCGTGATATTCCATCACTAGTCGCTATGATAAATTTTCTCATTTCCATGTCAGTTTTGTTCAAACGTGGTCAGAAAAAGGTGCAAAAACTTGGCGAAAACTCAATCAATTTCCATAGTTTTTTCTGTATGTGACGGCCATTTTAATATTTAATGGGGTCATGGTTCATGTTCATGACGTCATCCCCACCGGAAATAGTCGATAGTTTACCGAAAATCTTCGGGGGTAACTCCATGAATGAAATCTTTTCCCCGAGTCCAACTCGTGCACAATCGGAAAGCTGCCGATAACTAAATTACAATAATTTATGCAGACTGACCTGGGCACTGAATTCTACGTGCGTACGCAGTTCATGATTTTAAAACGATGTTTTCGTCAACAAAACTTGTTAAGCTTACAGGTAATTTCTACTTAAATTTTAGAGTCAGGTAGTGTTGGAGAGCGACGAGCGCCACTCGGGAGAAAATGGGTGTCGCCGTCTATATTATTTTGCCTTGTCACGAGCGCACTTGCCTGGTTTCTGGGGGCCAAACGGCGCCCGTCGCCCGCTTAAAATCACCCTTGGTAAGGATCCCATCAAAGTAGTAGGCCTACAGTTGTGTAACACTCCTGACACTGTACACTACCTGTATGGCCTGAAATATTTTATAAACTACATTTTCTAAAACAGTCTTTGTAATTTTTTGTTGACAACATCTATGGCCCTTTCAAAAAGGCACATAATTTAGGTGATTTACGCTCATTTTGTTTTTCGAGCCCATGCAGCTTACATGTTTTTGTAACACTCCTGACACTTTGCTACAGTAACTGTATATAAATATATAAATTTGCAAATCACATTTTATAAAGTAGTTTTTGTAATTTTTTGGTGACACTATCTATGGCTATCTCAAAAAGGGGCAACTAGAGCTAAATTGCGCATACACATATGTGACTCCTCGCCACAACTGAGCCCGGATGTCGCCAATCATCATTTTTGAGATATTCAACCAAAATATTTTGCTTGAAATTAGCTTTAAAATGATGTATATCATGTCTATAGTACTTGACATTTAAGTAGTGAAAAATCAATAAAACAGTCAATAAATCCTTTCTTTCCTATTGTTTATTGTTAAGTTCGATGGAGCATATCTCAATAGTGGCACTGGCGACATCCGGGCTCAGTTGTGGCGAGGAGTCACATATACGCCGACCTTAGCAATAGCTAATTAACTAGGCCTATGGCTAATTAGCCCAGCTAGCTATCTAGCATGCATGAACAACCAGCAGTAGTATAATATGCTGATATTACTGAGAGGTCTTTTTTGAAATGCACTGTAATTTGAAATTGACCATAGGGACAATGGGAGCAAGGTTAATTTGTTAGCTCACCTATAGCATATGTGAGTTCAAAAGGTCCAGCAGTTTGGTGTAATTCATTGAATATACATGTATAACTACAACAGAAGTTTGTAGTCATATAATTAGGCCAAGTAAAATAAAAAACATGTTTCAAGTCCGGGTTTTTGTAAAAAAGGAGGAAGAGGGGGCTTTTTATTTGATATTTTCATGGCAAAATCGGTGTGAATACCCATAATTTGAGCTGTTTTAGCATACACAATAATGCCTGGAAAAAGGAGGAGGCCTCTTTTTATTTTTGTTCTGAGGATATAGGCCGGCTCCTATAATTTTCATAAAACCTTCCAAAGTGTTTCTTGTATATTAGCAAGGCTATAGAAATATTTCTGCTTCCTAGATATATTTTTTGAAAAGTTATAACTGAATAAATATATAATTGAAGAAACCTCAAAAAAGGAAACAGGAGGGTACATGAAACATGTTTATTTTTTTATTTGGCCTTATAATTATTAATTATATTACATAATTATTTTCCATAGTTGTGAAAATCATTTTGTTAACCAAAATTATTCAATATTCATGTAAATATTTCTGTGCAACTTTGGCCATGCGCTATTAGAGTGCGACTTCCTAAGGTATTTTTCTACATACCGGAAGTAATATCTGCATGACCTTTGACCCCAATGACCTTTGACCCCAATGGATGAATACAATGTGTAATGTTATCATGCTATATTATAATTTGTGGAATGACTTAGCATTTTTAGTAACAGAACAGAAAATCACATCAGCCATAATGACCTTCAGTATGACCTTTGACCTCAAGGCTAATGCATGTATCAAGTGACATCATCTTGCTGTGTAATTCGTGTAAGGAGTAGCAGTTTTAGTAAAAATAACAGGAAATAACATTTTCGGCCATAATAACCTTTCCATAACCTTTGACCTTGAGTTGGTCACGTGACATTTGTACCACCAGCTATTGGTCCTGATGACCAAGTAACATTGTTGTACCATATATATTTGCGACAGCAGCAACATTTTAGGGTATTTGGTCATATACCGGAAGTATCCCCTTAATGACCTTTGACCCCAATTCTGGACAATAACTTTTAGACACTGGGTATAGCTGATGCATGTACCCAAGTGCCATCATCGTGCTGTATAATTTGTGGAAGAAGTAGCATTTTAGTGAAATCACGTTTTTGGCCATTGACCGGAAGTGGATGACCTTTGACCTGAAGTTGACCATGTTTCATTTGTCCCCCCATCCAATGGTCCTAATGACCAACTATGGTCAACATGGCTCAAAGCATATATGGCTATGGTGGCTCATTATAAGATTGACAGAAAGAAAGAAAGAAACCGACCGCGAGCATGCACAACCGCCAGGTATTTTAGAAGGTATTTTGTTTAACACCGGAAGTGACCCCTCATAACCTTTGACCCTAAATAAAATCAATAATGTAAAATATGCGGGTTAGTCCTCAGTACCCAGGACCCACAATGCTATACTTTGTCAACTCGGGAGTTGACAAAGTATTTAATCTAAGACTCGTTTCTTACTAGGACAATTTTCTATCTATAGAAACAAGTCATAAACGGTTTATCAACTGCGAGAGAAGACACAATGCATGGTTTAAGACTTGTTTCAAGTAGGGAAATTGCCCTAACCTGGGTAGACGAGCTTAAGAGGCAGCGGCGTCACCGGGTAAACTTATGATTTGCCACGCGCAGTTTCTAATCAAACACACGATCACTGAAAATCCTAATATTTTTGGCACAAATTGAGGGAAATTTTCACATTTATGTCCCCTCCCCCCTCAGATTCCCAACTATTCGGGAAAATTCCGGTGGCGCCACTGCTTGAGGCTCTATTAACATTGCATAACAAAATTAAATAATTATTAATAAATTGTTTCAAATTCAAGAAATACATGTGTACTATATATGGTCGAATCCAACGAAAAGTGTACACGGCATGTTCAGGGCCATAACTTAAAAGTATTAATCAATTGGCATTCGTTTTTATATTGTGTTTATTCGCATTGATCATACGCTTCGCGCCATATATAATAAGACCCCCTTCTGTGAAAAATTTAGACACAGAGACCCCAAAACATGCTATTTTTACCCATTTTGTCAAAATATTTCTTAAGGTATTTTTAAAAACATCTACATCAGTTATGAAAAGAAGTCATTGGATTGAATCTAAATTGATTTCATGAAAGGTGTGTATTCAAAGATTGCCTGTTCAATTTTTAACATATTTGTACATAATTATGATTTTTTTGTGATAATTTTTTGAGTGGTATTTTTTTACATTACCTACGAATACAATTTTTCATAGCACTAGATATATCTTTAAAAAATGGAAATCACTAATAAATGCGTAATTGATACAAGCTTTGATATGTCCAATACTGAAATGCATTGCATTCGGACATCTTTATTATTGTGTTTAGCTGCCAGAAATTCTAAATGGCAAAAAGGTAGGTTTGGTAAAAAATATGCATTACCTCCGAATACATGTTAAAAGCTGTGTCATTTCCACAAAGTGAGAGAATAGTAAACAATAGTTAAGCAATAGGTGCAGGGTAATACACTCTTTATTTCTACCAAGTTTCAATAGCCTGCGTTTAAATATTTCTGAGATGTCAACAATAAAAGCAAGTATTCTGAGGTAAATTTCGGTAACCGAATGTTACCTACGAATACAATTTGACATCATGACAGTATTGTGAAACACCGCCATTCATGCCAATGCCCATATTGGTACATAACGAAGGCCTGTATGTTTGCTATCAAATCATATGTCAATGAAAGTTGCGAATTCACATACATGCCCACCATGCAAAACTGAATACGGCTTAATTGTTGAAAAATATGTACTGAAATAGTCGACGGTCTGCTCATTTGAAAGAAAAATCAGATTCAAAGAAGATTAGAAGGGATAAATACTTGGATTTGTCAACTGTCATGTGTGCTTCATTTTAAATGTTTACCGACCTTCTGGTTTCTGAGTAATTTGTGTCCAAATTCATTTATTCGAAGGTAATTTTGACGTTTTCGCTAAGGTTACCTACGAATACCATGGAAAAAACGACTGTTCTCATTGTCTCATGATCTAGACAACACAGTGATGGACCCTGGTATAAAGCTAATTGTAGTTGCCCTCAAACGAAAGGCCACAAGACGTAACTGACTCCAAGATGGACTTCACAAGTTAGTCTGCAATAACGGTTTTAAGCGATTTGTGTGCAATTAATCAAATTAAAGTCACAAATAGTGCCTTTGTTTCTTACTTCAATCCTCTTTCAACCGCTGTGAACCGACATTATTAATACATGATAGGGTCTTAAGTATCAATAAACGCACATAAAGAAAATAATACATTTAAAGTGCTTTATAAAATGAAGTTTTGATTGCGATATCCACCAAAAGTCTAATTCTTACCTACAAATACTGAAATGTTACTTACGAATACAGCATAATACATGACATGTGTAATGAAGTGTCCCTACCAATGGAAATTAATTGTCAAAAACTTTAAGCGGTACCCCAGGACACTATTATTACCCATATACGGATTCATTCAACAATTATTTATTATGTAAAATTGCTGATTAACTACTTGTATATCAAAATGAAGTGGTCAAAATCTTGCTAAAAGCATCAAAAATTTTTGATCTAAGGTAATAGCATTTTATTCATTTGGACGCACCATCTGAAAGAGATCTAAAACTACCATTTTATTAATTCATTACCATAATAGCAAAATTTAAACCCTAAACTCAATATAGATATTGTTAAATCGCTCATGTTACCTACGAATACCGGGTTTCTTCACCTTTTCATTGTATAAAGCGTTAGGTGTATGCGTATAATTCCTAATATTCTTGAAAACATATATCCTACTCGTTCTTATACAATGTGTAAATTGATTCATACTCATTTGATAAATAAAATACAGAAACTGACCTAAACTTCATTTTCAAAAATAAACTAGCATAAATTGACAAAGATCATATTGATCGTGTTATAAAAATAAAACAAATATTTTCTGGTTGAGCTAGTATTGTCCTGACACCCTGTGGTCTACATTACACTAAAAAAAAAGCGTTAATGGGAATATTCCATTTGTTTTAGGTTGATTAGTATTGCGATAGTGAAAGCATTCTAGTGGTATTCGTAGGTAACATTGGGTTTTGATATCACATTTACTATCACACGTCCTGGATTTATTTTTCAAGATTAGTAATGGCACTTTTGGTTCCTATAAGGCCAATATGTCATTAATCAATGGGCAAAAGGAAAAAATTGTGGCGACATTTTTATTTCGGACTTTTATTTTTGGCCCGTGGACACTTTTGGTTGGATTCGACCATATAGTGTTTCAATGATGATGATTAGAAATAACAATCTGACCAATAAAACAATAACAATTATGAAAATACATTTTATTGCACAAGGTTACATTTATTCGTACATTTATTGCATTTATGCATTTCTACATGTTTGTACTCAATGACCCCCTTTGGCCGGTACCCAATGACCCCCATTTTACAGTTTGTTACCCCAATGACCCCCTTTTTTTAAGTTTCGTACTGAATGACCCCATTTTTATTCAGGTTGTATACTGAATGACCCCATATTTTTGTAAATGGACATTTTACCTGAAAGGCCCCTACTTTTAAGATGGCCGAGGCACATCCCTGTCACTTCAGATAGGGAGTGCCCCCCCGGGGTCTGAGAATAGACACCTTTATTCCTTTACCCTAAACATTCATGTAGGAGCTCATTTCTATACAAAGTGTAGCTGTGATACATGAATCCTGGAGGGGGTACTCGCATGCAAAGGCGGTATGTGTACTTAGTTTATAATATGTGCGGCGGTCAAGGGTCCCTTTTTAGGCTCTCCAGCAGTTCTTTAAGACCCGCATTAAAAGTGTCCGAGAATAGACACCTTTATTCCTTTACCCTAAACATTCATACATGTAGGAGCTCATTTCTATACTAAGTGTAGCTGTGATACATGAATCCCGGAGGGGGATACTCGCATGCAAAGGCAGTATGTGTACCGTACTTAGTTTGTAGTATGTGCGGCGGTCAAGGGTCCCTTTTTAGGCTCTCCAGCAGTTCTTTAAGACTCGCATTTGGATCATGACCCAGTTCTTTGAGCCCACACTCTGACAATTGTAGCTCGACTTTAGCTCAAATTTGGACAATTTTTTAGCTCCAAAACCTAAATTTGGCCCAATTTTAGTTCACAAGGCCCATCAAAAATAATGAAATTTCAGTTCATTCAAGCCCCAATTTTGCCCAAAATCAGTTCTTAGTTCCCAAAGTTCGCACGACCCTACCAAAATTTCAGTTGGGTGCCCCAGGACACGTAATACTGTTATACATGCCATTTACCACTTATTTACAATACTTGTTCACAACATTTTTCGGAAATAGTGACTGTTAGCTGTGTCACGGATGGGAGAAGAGAAGTTTGATGCGCTCAATTTACATGGGATTAAATCATGATTATTGATATTATTGTAAATTAAACAGAATATGACTTAACAAATCAAACAAGTCTTACCATGGCCTTTCCTGGTATGATTTCTATGTACGGTGTATGTGTACTACGCTTTATGTTGAACTTCCCACTATGGCATAAAACTTTCCTTGTTGAACCACAGCTGTGGGGGATTCATATCTGCTAGTACCGGTACTGGCATTAACAGCACACTCATGAACATCTCCGGCCCGATCCATTCCATAAAATTTGTGCTTGCTTCCACACTTATTACTTATGCTACTTAAAGCATATAGATGGCAATGCATCCCTGATCCTGTATTCGCTGCCATCTCGACTGACTAATTTCTCCGCACGACAACACGAAACTTCCTTCAGTGACACTGACAGTTTATGCCTTGATTATGATGATGTGAAATCGATAAATCTGGTCAATGCTGATTTCATCATATAGTTCATACTTGAATAGCGACGCATTGCTGTGAGATGAAGGTTGCCCTATCAGTAATAGCATCTTCTCTTTCCACTATACTTTGATTGAAATTGTAACATGCATTCGCAAGAGCGCAGTTGGTGCGAATTTGAGTATGAGTTTAAACTTGTTACCGTTATGTGCACATTTTACGTAACAATTTGTAATAATTTCGCAATGATCTATTTGATTATTTAGTCTATAAACTACATAAAGAACAGAGTAATAAGTCAAGTAAGATCAAATGTGCATGTACAATGTACGTCATAGTACCATTTCTGTTATGGGAATGAAGATTTTAACTTTTAAGGCGGTATTGGGGGCATTTTAGAAGTGTTCTATTTATATTTGAAACATATTAATTGAGTAGGGCAGAGAACACTGATCAGTATGCCTTTTGTTTGAAACTAAAATCGGACATACGGTTTTCATAATAGGGGAGACCGGGGCAAAGTGGACCAAATTTTTTTTGTCCAGCCCAAACAGGATTACGAAGCAAGGCAAGGCAAAACTTAGGCCTAAGGTTTATAATCTTACCTTAGGACTGCAACTAATAAATGACATTAATGAAGTTGATAAAAATGCAGCTTTATTAAATGGTGTGAAGTTGAAAAAGGTCGTTCCGCATTGCCCCAGGTTCATTTGGGGCGGGGTAGAGTGAAACGTGGAGGGGCATTACAGAAATGCATCCCCTTCAGGTGTGTTTTCATTGTCAGCTAATATGACTTGAAAGTGTTCATTAATATGTAATTTTTGCCAATATTTTACTAAAATTCAACGCATAAATGTTTATAACATTTTTATTTGATAGAATATTCATATTGGTTTCAAATTTGGTCAACGTGTTCCTAATGACTTCCAGATAATTTATGCATAAGTAATGAGGAAGCCGCCCTAATTCGCATAATTAATTAGCATTTATGCAAATTAGCTCATTAATTATGCAAATTTGCAAATTAGGGGGCGGCTTCACTATATAATACATTAGAACATATTAGAAAAACTTTGACCAAGTTTCAGGGCAAAAGTGTGCAAAATAAAAGTGCATGAACATTTGTGCCTGGACACCTCGAATAAGCCGTAAAGTCCCTCTTTGGTTATTTTTACTTTTTTACATATTTGCAAAGAGCATGTTTCAGGGATTAAAATGACACATCAATGAACTTCAAATGACAATCAGAAGCAAAGTTATTGCTTGTTATAGGTTGTCATGAATCAAAACGCGAAACCGAGAAAAACGCGTTCAAAGTTAGGGAAGCAAAATGACCATTCATCAGATGGGCCTCAGAAAATGTGGATTATTTCATATTTCCACTTATTTCTTTAAAATAAAACTTTGTATGTGTTTAGAAGACAGCTTAAACATTTCAAATCTGCAAAAATCTCAACTTCGCCAAAATACGAGATTTGCATATATATTTTCACCTGTAGCTCGAAATGAAGTTTACCGAGTTTACGGCTCATTCGCCGCGTCCAGCCACATTTATTCATTGATTTTGAGCAAAATTGGCAAAAAATACATATTAATGAGCCTTTACAGTCCTTTTAGCTTATTAACTATAGAAACAATAGGATACAAAGAAAACAAACAAAAGGCATATTGATCAGTGTACTTTATCCTACTCAATTAATCTGTTTAAAACATAGGGCCTACTCAAAGCATTTTCTAATATCTAGAAAATGCCTCCAATACCACCTTAAGGTGCAGGATTGAAACCCGGGGCTCCCTATCTGAACTGACGGGTATGTTCCAGTAGTATCATAGGTGGTTCTGGATGTTGGAAAATTTGAATGGTCAAGTAGCAGAAAACAGCAAAAAGGGTTAGTCATCATCGGGTATGAAAACTGTGAAAAAGTGGGGTCATTGGGTAATTGCCCAGTAGGCCTAAGGTATTTCGTGTTATACCGGAAGTGACCCCTTAATGACCTTTGACCCCAAATAAAAAAATACCACATATACAATAGATGAACACAATTCATGTGTGAACACAACATCACTCTCCTTTGTTTTTCTTGGCTGATAAAAATCTTTGAAGGTATTTTCGTGTTATACCGAAGTGACCCCTTAATGACCTTGGACCCCAAATAAAAAAATACCACGTATACAATAGATAAACACAATTCATGTGTGAACACACCATCAATCTCCTATGTTTTTATTGGCTGATAAAAATTTTTGAAGGTATTTCGTTTTATACCGGAAGTAACCCCTTAATGACCTTTGACCCCAAATGAAAAAATACTGCATATTTACTATGTACAATGTAATAACAAGTCATGTGTGGACATACTGTTACTCTGCTATGTTTTTTCTGGCTAATAAAAATTTTTGAAAATGTTTGGTTTTTGACGGAAGTGACCCCTTAATGACCTTTGATCCCAATTCTGTGGTATAACCTTTAGACACTGGGTATAGGTGATGCATGTGTGCAAGTGATGTCACGGTGCTATGTAATATGTAGGAGGAGAAGCATTTTAGTGAAAATCATATTTTGGCCATTGACCGGAAGTGGATGATTTTTGACCGGAAGTTTATCATGTGACATCTGTGGCACCACCTAATGGTTCAAGTGACCAAGTATGGTCAACATGGCTGAAAGCATGTGGCTACGATGACGGATCGTGCATAGTGTTGACAGAAGAAGAAGAAAGAAAGAAAGAAAGAAGAAGAACGCGGTAAAAAGAATGCACATCGCCGATGGCGGATGTGCAAGAAACAAAGAACTTGACAGAAACAGACCTTAGCAATTTTGCAAATTGCTAAGGAAAAAATTGAATTACATTAGTTCAATTTTATTGTTGAGCCTATATTACTTACAATTGATTGTCAGGAGTGTAACATTTTGGTCGAGCTATGAAAACCATGTTTTTATGTACCGTACATATTTCTTGAATATGAAGGTCTTTACAATGTACATCATGATTGCTGCAGTTTGGCTTCAGGAATATAGTTTCAGGGCTAAAAGAACACCAACAGACTGGTAATTTCTTCAGAAATTTGAATTATTGCCAATTAATTAATTCTGTGTAACACTCCTGACATTGACTATTTAGATAGCTGTAGCAAACATGTTCAAGCAATGGCAAATATTTTTCTTGTTTTTGAGTTCCTATCCCAATGCACTAATAAAATAAAAAGTAATGTATGAATATTGCCAACTTGGTGTATGAAAAAAATCAAGTTGAATTCTGATGTAACACTCCAGACGAGACAGAATTTCTCTTTTCAACCCGCTCCAAAAAGAAAACGGTTTTGATATCATGCAAGTTTTATTTTTTCCAAGTTTGGCCCAAATGTTGCTTTTACTTTTAAAACAGACTGAAATAGATTATTACTGTCATCATAACCTTACAATGCTACACAATCTGGCGAGAAGTGATTTTTGGAACATATTTTATTTTTCGCACCAGACTATTAAGCAACTAATATGAAATTGGTACTTAATAATAGCAGACACTTCACAAAATGCCATGAAAACCCATGCAACACTTTGCAACTTGTATATTCTTTACAGTGCATGATTAAAAAACAAGTACCTCTTTTCTTGTCACGCTAAAGTGTAACACTCCTGACCCTATGGGGAAGAAAATTGGGCATATTATTTTTTACATGACAGCTATGACACTACAAATTGCTGTGGTTAAAGAGAAAATCATAACACACTTTTTGAAAGATGAATTTTTTTGCTGGTCTTTTTCATTTGCACAGCAGGCATCAAAAACCAAATGGTGCCATTATTTTTGACTTTACCCATACATGTATGGTCTTCTCTCATAATCAAGGCATTAGCCAGATTGGTGTCTTTAGGGTGTCCAAAATGGTCAAAATATACCATATTCTACAAAATCACCTGGGGTATCCACTTCCTATTGAGTCCATTAAAAAGAAATCAGAATTAATGTTAGGGTGTCCAAATTGAAGACAGGGCATCCAAATGACACCTGGACCCCTCTGGCTAATGCCTTGCTCATAATCATATCCTTACTTGAAGGTCATGATTCATGAAAGCCACTGGTACTTTATGTACCTTCCTACTTATATAGCGATTTCGCTGGACCATCTCTTTTTCACACCCATGCTTTAAAACTGTTTTTCCTTGCTAGCCTAGATATACTACATTGTAGTTCAACAATTGCTTGAAGTTGATATAAAATAAAATAACTTCCAGGGTCATTTTACCAGGGAAGTGATTTTACACAGGGTCTTTTAGACGTTCGCCTTTCGTATCTCTTTCCTTGTTGGAAAGGTATAACGTTGAGGAGATAGGAACATGTACAGAAGATCCGGGACCTACTCTGCCATGTTTGGCTGAGTAACGGTACATGAACACGGTCTTTTGTGCCTATGTAAATTAGTCATTGTGTAAAGCTGTGTTTATACCCAGACTGAATCATTGTCGCTAACTACACAAGTTATGTGTGCAATTTTAGAGAACGTTGACCGACAGAGGGTGTCAATATAGGCCTATGTGTCGCTTTTGAAAAACAGCGAATCATGCGCATGCTCAGCAGGCAAATACGACAGCGATTTAGTACACTGACCATGCGTGCGATTCAGGTTTCTCCAAAAGCGATTGAGTATAAATGCATCTTTAGAAATGACCGGCGATTGTGTGTTCTCCATTTTTTGTACTGGATCGTTCAAGCATCTCCAACAAATTTTTCAATGTAAGTGCCTCTGGCCCTAGTAGAAGTAAAAACGGATACTATGGCCAGAGTTCTAGGGCTAGGGTCTTTGGACCTTCTTGGAAATTATAAGAGTAAAGAATTGAGGTGTGACCTTGTGAAAAGATAGAGAAAAGCTATACCGTACTTATGTATGTTGTTTTCCTTCACAGATATCCCAGAGTTGCGAGAGATGGTGCGTGATCTGCAGAAAGGGGTGGCCATATTTAATGGACGATTAGTCAAGCTGCTGAAAAGAAGAGACCGTAATCTGGCCAAACAGCAGAAGAATCAAGATGTACTGACGGCCATTTTGCAAGCAGTCTCGCAGAAACGACGTAAGTGCATTTCCATGAGTTTCATCATGTGCAGTACCCAATAAAAATGTGGGACTGTGTAGGCCTGCTACACAGGGGTGTGAGATCTCCTCTTTGCTCTTTTTAGGGCGCCAGCTACGGCTGGGGCACTTTATTGGCATGACTTTGTGAAAAGCTTCTAATTTCACTCTTGCTAGATTTACTTCGCAATTGTTTTGCTTAAAAAGTATGCCCAGCTTAGAAATAAAACCACAATTTGCTTGGATTTGTTTTTATTATTGTTTACAAATATGCACGGGATGAAATCTTGTGCGTATAATCTTTGTTTGAAATACAAAATTAATTGACTGATAAAAACACCAAATAAACCTAGACCTTTGACCCGGTTTACCGCCTCTTAGAACCTGATAGAGAGATGGCGCTATTACGATAGCAGAGTAGACCTCTGATCCAGGTGAAGAGCGACGCATGTTAACAGTTACATTTACCAAAATCATTAAAATCCCGTATAGGCTTGTCATCTTTGTTTGAAATACAAAATTATTGGGTTAATAAAAACACCCAATACACCGTGACTTTTGTGTCGCTTTTTAAGCATGTTAAACAAGTTCAAATGCTCTTAAAACCTGATATCCACGGCGACTCTCCATTAAATCAATAACCAGGAATGCAATATTGTCAGGTATTACAACCGACAGTTATAATTATCATACTATGTCCACTTGGAAAACAATCCTTAACAAATCTATATTTTAAATAAAATAATTCTGCTCCAACAACCCCCACAACATGATTTCCTAACAATAGTAACTGAAATGGTAAGATCTTTATTCCTTTTTATTTGAAACCAGCCCTCTTTCGTCCCATGCAGTACGAGTTTACACCTTTTCTCACTGCAATAAAAATTCTTTACTTTTCCTAATCTTTCTTGCTTACTATGCTAATGTTACATGATTGTTTTAAAGAAAAAAACTGTATCCAAACGGTTACATTTCAGCCCCGGGGTGGAACTTCAATATGAAATGGATATAGGTGTTGGGCTGGCCAGTAGGCCTATTAGGGGCATCCGGTGATAGCAAAATATAAAAAATATAAGGTCATTGCAAGCCTGAGAGCATGATTTTTGGCATTCTGTGAGAGCAAAATTAGTGTACAAAATATGGGGTCATTGGGTGAGAGAGGGACCGTTTGGATCTAAATTAGGGGGAATTGGTTGAGAATACTTTAATGGGGTCTTTGGGTGAGAGCCAAAAGAAGCCTCGAAAATCATTGATAGACGACTCGTTGCTGTTCAGATGGAAATATTAGGGTCTAGGTCTTTGGGTGACAGATCTAAAGGAAAAATATGGGGTGTTTGGGTCCCGGTTTGGGTGACAAAGCATGTGCTGGTAATGGGGTCTTTTGGTGACAGCAATGGTGAAAAAGGAGGTCTTAATAGCCTAGTCTTTGGGCGACAGAGCACGTGCTGGTAATGGGGTCTTTGGTTGACAACGATGGTGAAAGGGGGGGGGCCTCCCTACATGCATCCAAAGTGGGAGTGCCCCCCCCCCCCCGAATTTCAGCACATCACGTCAAAGCTCCCATTGGGCGCCCTTTTCCTTTTTTAAAGGAATTTTTTATTGGCTTGGCTTCCAAGCCAAGTCAATTATCATTTGTTTGTGACCTCGACCTTTGAACTGAAGTAGGAGACTAGTCTTGTTATCATGCACTTGCTTCTTCCTCAGTAAAACAATGTTGTAGGATAATGCTTAAAATTTTAGTGGTGGGTTTGCAGGAGGCTAAAGAGTAGCCTCATTCCCCCATGACAAAATTCATTTAGCTATATATTCAGCAGTGCACTCTATGACTTGACCATGTTGACCCAGAGATGAAATAGCAACCTCCGGGGTAACCTAGTTTGGGGCCTTGTTTCCCTCATAAGGCAGTGCTCAGTAGTGATTGTTATTGACCTGGGTATGATGAGTTTTAATGACTGTTGACAGGTGTACAATATAAAATCTTGAACTTGCTTGCTCCAATAATTATCATATGTCCTTGGACATGGAACAATTGACCAAGAATAATTTTGGTGGTTAATGAACTTTTGCATTATAAGAGAGTGCAATACCACAGTCTGTTCATGTGTTTTACTTCCATGGTCTATGGTACTGCAAAATTCTTGATTTAATATGTGGTGTCTGTCAGTCATGTTTGACGTTTGGGAGAATGGATAGCTACTGTTTTATAGGTAGGTGGGTATTTAGGTTGTGGGTTGGTAGTAAGCTGTAGTAGATTGTATAGGTATATGTTTTAGGTCTTTTATAGCACAGACCATCTATATGGTCTATGTTTATAGATACAATGTAGGTATATATGGCCTATAGGTAGGAAGGTAACAATGCATAGGTCAGGTACGCCTAGATGGTAGTTGCTGTTGGCGCAGGTGTGTATAAAAAAAGGGCCAGTGCTGACTTGGACAGATTGAATCAGATCGTTTCATATAACCAAGTATAGGCCTACTGCAATGTGAGTTCCTATAGTGAAGTAAGTTCTTTGTATTTATTTGTTGATATCATTCAGTTTGAGTATTCCAAGGCCAAGCTCTCCCTTTTAAGGGGATTTTTATTAAAGAATTCCTCTTTTTTAGACATTTCTTAGCTCGAGGCAAATAGCTTTTTCTTTAATTTTCAGCCCAATTTGAGCATATTTCAGTGCTTTTCCTCTTTTTTGAACAAAATTTTCTCTTTTTTCAATAGAGGTCACTCACACCCCTGACTACAGGAGGATGTCTAATAGACAACCTTACCGCATGTTTTTATTTACCAACAACATAATTAATTTGATATTGATTAAAAACTTTTGATCCAAACGCAAAGAATTAATTCCTACCTGGGAATTTTCAGATGGTACTCCATATCTGTCATCAGCAAGTGATTTTCTTGACCTTTGACCTGATAACAGACTCGTAGACTCCTGAAAGTTTGAACCGGCCCCCGTCTTTGTTGAGAGATGGTTGGTTGGCTTTGATGTGAACTGCTTCTTTGACTCCACGTTGGAACCACCTGCTGTCTCTGTCGAGTATGATGCGGACTTTATCCAAGTCCACAAAATGTCCCGGAGACTCGATGTGAATGCGGTTTGAGACCTCTGATGCTGTACGTACTACTGGGTCTCCTGTGTTCATTAAAACGTGTTTTCAGAGAGCGTTCAGTTTCGCCACTTGATATAGGCTTCTTTGCACTGTCCGGTACCGGTACCGGTTTTGCCCTGGCACGGTATATAGTTGTTGATGAAAGATGGAGTACCATCTGAAAATTCCGAGGTAGGAATTAATTCTTTGTGTTTGGGTCAAAAGTTTAAATCAAAATCATGATATACATACATATAGATGAACTTTCATGAACATAATTATTTCAACATCACTTTTACACAAGCCAATTTATGTTTGAGATAGACAAAATTGGAGCATCAAAAGACATCCCCATCAACGAAAAGCTAGAGAATAAAGGGAATAGGGGAAAATGCTAATTTGCGTTATGTAGGGCTCAAATGTCAAAATTGACCGTAAAACCCATACCGTACCAATGTATTCCTCTCATTATTAATGTAGGATTAAAAAAAAGTAGAACTGAATTGGTCAACCTGGGAGATTTACAGCACCCTCCTCCATTGATGTGTAACGCTTGTTGATCGAAAGACAGCCTAGGCTAATAGAAATTGGCACTCCATTGGTGTAGGTTGTACATGTTGTTGTGGACCAAATAATAAAAGTGTCCATAAAACATGTATGACCGGCACTTCGGCAGGGGTGATTCTTTGTTGGATTACTGAATGCGAGACGTCTCACCCCGAAACCTATTCGCCCCAAAAAAGTTCACCCAATACACATTACATACCACGACCAGTTCGCCCCAATACACGTACATACCACGACCAGTTCGCCCCAATTGACTCACCGTGTATAACGTTGCCGTAGCGTGCATAGTAGGCCTACTAGTAGTGTTAAACATGATGTAAATTACTTATAAATCGCCAGTGTAATAATTTATATAATTTTGCGTACAACTAGCAAAACAAACGCCAGCAGCAGCTTTGAGATGTTTTGTGGGTTCCGTGCTGTGCACCGGGCTGTGCACTGACTTTTGCCGCTTTTTGCACGGCGCGTGTAAGCGGCGGATATTTGCTGCCACTTCCGCGAAAACGCCGGGTGTGATATGTGTTCAATCCTGGTTCAATCAATGGTACCGTGACCAAAGCACGCAAAAGTGCCAGAACACACCGACGGCGTACCTTGCTTGACAAGTCCCAGGCCCATGGCCGTGTGCCTTACACACTGATGTACGATCGATTGCTTGACAAGTAGGCCTAGTATGCTCTCAATTTGATTAAGACCGGAGGTAGTGCCACAAAGAAGAAAAAATGCAATGATTTTGTTTGCAAAACTGGTTAAAGTCCAGTATTAATACGATTTCTGTCAAATTTTAATTTGGTTATTCTTTGCCAAATATTATTATAGTAACAACTGTCAGGAAAGTTTTCTGGTCATTCTAAACTGTGATGTTCTAAAATAATCAAAGATATAACAATTTTTAAATATTAGTCTCATATAATTATATATTCATCCTCATAGGCCTATAGCTTGATATGCGCGTTACAACTCTTTACAATAACTTATTATTATATATATCTTTAATTGAAATGCTATTATTTTAATTATATAATCATAATTTTATAATGTTTCAGATATATTGTACATTGTAATTGACAGTTATCATGATTCATTTTGTTCTTAATTTCTGCAACTTGCCTGTCAATCACAGACTAATTATGATTGATTTAAACACCACGGGACATCTTACATTGTACGATGTGTCCTAATCCTCTCAATATGCCAACAATTTTAAGGCGGGATGTTTTAACTCGATGATGTTAATACAAATGTCGGCCTTTATTTATTGATTTATATCATACGCTAATACATAAGCTGGCATAATTATTCCCGAATATCATGATTATATCGTTATGAACACGACAGAGTGCGAATACATAAAATTGCTGTTCTGAGTAACGCATGGCGTTTGAAAATCTTGGTACCATGCTCGACCAATGGGCTCAATCGATCCAATTTTATATCACAATTTTCCCCCGAAATACCAATGACCGCAATTTTTGGCAAGCTGAGGGGGGGCAAGCAATTTTGGCACGAATTCATGGGGCGTCTTTTAATAAAACGCTCTAAAAGGCTTAGGAAAACAGTACGGAAACGCTTAAAATGCAAATTGTCCTGCTCGCTGGGCTCGCAACATACATCTAGACCATTTAAGGTTTGCAATTTGGGATCCCAAAATTTGACATGTTCAAGGGGGGTAAAGAATTTTGGCGAGCCGAGAGAGACAAGCGATTTTGGCGGGCCGAGGGGGGCAAGCGATTTTGGTGAGCCGTTTGGAAATTTTACTCGGGGGCTCATAATTATTGCACAGCACCTAAACACGTTACACAAAATTGTTCCATTAATTGGATTTTTTACCCATGGTAGCTCCAATATCTTAAAAACATAATTAATTTGGCAGAGTTCAATGTAAGCTTTGACATTTTTAAACATTAAATAGGCTATCGCCCTTTTTTTACATTTTTAAAGTAAAAACAAAATTGAAGAAGAAAAAGTTTGTTCTCAGAGAATAAATAAATTGAATATCTCTTGTGTGAAATATTGTATTAGGCCTATATTAAAGCCACGATTTCTCCGTGATACGGAAAAACGGAAAATTTCACGGAAATCGGGGTTTGCCCACGGAAATTTGAAAATGCCACAAAATTGTAAAAAACTGTGTAAAATGTCTAACTGTTGTGTTGATTTGCAAAATAAAACAAAGAAAAGGGATTATTTGGCAGTAATCAACCATTAAACAACCCATTTTAGCATTAATTCTAGGCCTACTACAGTAAAGGGTAATACAAAATACACTTATAAAACATGTTTGTTTTCAATTTTCAGTGCTTTATAATTATTGGAAAAGCGGAAAATCACGGAAATCGTCCAATTTGTAACACGGAATTTTAATTTCGTAACATGGAGAAATCGTGGCTTTAGCCTATATTATGTTGTAAAAGAATTAAATAGGAAATATTTTCCATTTCAATTATAGCGGAAAGAAAACACATTCGGATTTATGCGGCGCAAAAGTAACATTTTCCAATTCGCGCTCAATTCTTTTATTCTGTTCAATACTGTTCATGAAGGTGTGCGTTGTGTAACTTGGGGTGGAAGGGTGTATAAAAATAGTTGTTTTTAAAAGGTTTAGTATGCCTGCAACGTCAGAAATCCCATTCTTGCATGAAATTGAAAAGTAGCCTATACATTACCGGATACATTACCATGCATGAAGATATAATAATGTCTATAATACATGCTGCATGCATGGAAGACACCATTTAATATCATGAGTAGGCCTAATGTTGGAAACTCCATTCTTCCATACCAGAAGTTCAGCTTTTTCCTCTGGTCTTAAATTAAAATAAATATCTTGTTGTTTTCTTTGGTTTTAGATATCAATAACATTTGTCAAAGTGTCAAAGTGATTTTCCATTTCTGCGCCAAATTTCAAGTTTGAGTATATGGGTGACCGATCATGACGATGTGTGTTGTGTGTGTGTGGGGTGGGGGTGTGTGTGTGTGTGGGGGGGGGTATACCGGGTATGGTTGTATAGAGAATAGCTAACCAAGCAAAGAAACAAAATTATTTGGGAAAGATTTTCCATTTAGAATTATTGGAGAAAGAATTCAGATTTATGTGCTAAAAGTGACACTTTTCATTTCCGCTCAATTCTTGTAGTATTTCAGTGTGTTTATACTGCTGAATGAAGGTGAGCTTCAGTATGGGGGGCGTGTGGGCGGGGCAGGGTGTGGAGGGGTGTTATTGTTAAGCGTTATATGCCTAGAGCGTCAAAAATCCCACTCCTACATTAAAAGTATACCGTACCATGCATGATGATATAAAATAATGTATGTACGTTGAAACGCATGCTGCATGCACTGCAAGACACCATTAAATCGTTTGGCTGCCTGCAGATCTGAACATATAGGACTTTTCCCACAAAATGGACTAGGGAGCAAAAATTTGCCTTTTGCGTGAAAAAAAGAAGGACGGGTCTTTGGATGTGCGTAAAGGAGCTCGTTCCTAATAATATTTTGCCAAAGGATAACCAAATTAAAATTTGACCGAAATCGTATTAAAGGGGCATTTCGTGATCCACAGCCTCATCCCCCCACTTTTCTCAAAAAAAGTTGAGATTTTTATATCACTGGAAACTTCTGGCTACATACTGTTTATGTACAAAATATTTCTTGCAGATTAATTCGTTTTGCAAAGATATCGCGAAATTTGAATTTCGTTCTGGTGCACCAGAACGAAATTACAACGCATTGTCTATGGAGCAGTGTAATACACATAATCGTGCATAACTCGCAAAGGCAAAATCGGAATCAACTGAAATTTTGGGAATAGGCTTTTTTCGTGGATATCTACTGAATAATGTCATAAAAAGAGATTGCTAGGATCACGAAACACTCCTTTAATAGGCCTACTGGGCTTTAATCAGTTTTGCAAACAAAATCCCAACTTTTTCTTCTTCGCGTGCCTCCCAATATAGGCCTACGTCACAATTTCAAAACACGGCCCGTAATTCTCGGGTCGTAAAAACATACTCGATAAAATAGATAAGTAACAAAAACCCATATGGATGGAAAAGTACATGATCAAAAATAAAATGTTTTCATAACATAAACATAGTCAGCTCAACTGAATCTCGGGCTGAATCACAAGGGTTTCTAAACAAATTCATAGCATTACACGTTTATATATATCACCAGCCAAATTGTTACAAATACTCAACATTTATTTAAAAACAGCACTGCATACTGTCTACTGAAAATACAAATTGTATTAATTACTGAACAATGGATTGTAAAAACATGACAAATTCATAAAATACAAAAATACATTTTAATGGCATAAAATTCATAGAACACCGTCAAATTTGTTTACAAAGACATAGGCCTACAGTAAATAAACAAATTAAACAACACAATGTAAAGTGATTCAATAATATAATAATAATTAAGATATGATTAATATATACTAGTACTATTAATAATATTAAAATGATAGTTATTTTTATTGTTATCATAAGAAAATAATAATAATACTATAATTTTTACTATAATACCGTATTAATTATTATTATATGAATAGGTCGTATTGATTATTCCATAATACATGAATATAAATGCAAACAATTGGAAGTTGTATTGATTGGCCATATGACCGCATGCACTGCATTCACGGCACTTTACAGTTTACACAGTGAGTCAATTGGGGCGAACTTGTCGTGGTATGTACGTGTATTGGGGCGAACTGGTCGCGGTATGTACGTGTATTGGGGCGAACTGGTAGTGGTATGTACTGGTGTGGGGCGAAACGTCCTGACACCGGATTACTTGATCCTATTTGTGACATCTCATAATTTACGCCACTGACACCTCACCTGGGAGCGTTTGAGCTGCAGAATATTTTAAATGAGCTCATTTGCATATTTTCCCTACATTTCCATTAATCCCCTCTCCAGTTTGCAATCACTGATCAACTTCAAACTTGGTCTTGTTATAGTATTACCAACCTTTGTTGTGGGGGCCACCTTAATCACGAACAGCGTAATTCTATTTTTTTTAGCAGTATTTCTCCAGTTTCCAACCTTGAATAACAAGTAATACATGTACATGTAGGGCCTATAACTTTTTTTTTTGTATTTTTTGTTCAAGTATATTCGGTACCCAGATTCCCACCTGAAAATTCAGTCGGTACCCAAGTACCGTACATTAACTGTTAGTTGAGAGCCCTAGTGCCAGTTAAGCTGAGCTTCAATTCTTCATAATCTTAAAAAATCATTACATTTTCATCATTATGGCATCCAAATCACACAATCGTGGCAATTTTTTACCATTTTTAGGCATTTTGGTGGCCATTTTAAAAAGCGCCCTCTATGTGGAGTTCCCACCATTTGACTGGGGTGGATACTTTTTAAATGATTCCTCACACATCAAAGTACAAGAAACCACTTTCAAATTTTATTACCCGTGATTTGGCCACAGAATCACTATTTTCACCCCTACTATTAACGGTGCATACAATGTATTTGAACCCTCATGCAATGGTCACATCAATGAATTATGTATATATGCACATGCTGTACAGATCCGTGAGCATACTCAATGTTTGTAGTGATTATTTGTAGTTGCTATGACCATTTCATTTGATGATGTCATCAAATGGTAGCTCTTCCTATTTTTGACACCAAATGTGCGAAGAGATCAATTAAGCCGTCTGATTTGGTAGCAAGTTCTGAGCACCAACACAATTGGTGACTGACACTGAGTTTGTATAGTATTATTGATCAATAGTATTGTGGATGATCAAGGGCTAATAATAATAATAATAATAATACTATCAGTCACTAATAATAATGAATAATATGATAATGATATACCGGTATTTATAATATAATTTTTTTTAAATAATATAATTTTAATGAAGAAATCTTTTAAAATTTATGTGCACATACTAGTTACATGTAGGCATAGATATGATACCAAGTGTATAAAAGGTATTCAACTTCAAGTTGTTGAACAATAACAGTTTTAGTCTCAAAACCCATTACATGGCAATTTCAAAAACAAATGCGGAATTTTTTTTAAAAATTGTTTTTATAAGATATTTATGCCTCCACCGCGAGGCATACTGTTTTTGCAATGTCCGGATGCTGTATCTATAGGGCATGGATGGCCTGATTGTCTTCAGTTTTTCGGGATGCATATATATGTAGGTGGGTAATGGTCAGAAACTCTAGCTACTTTTTTTGGGGTGGGGTTCAAGGTCATGTATACTGAGGTCAAATGCGTTTAATTTGGAGTTTTTTACCAATTTTGTATGCATAGTTTTTTTGGCTGGCACTGTCTCATTTTTTAACTGATTTTGAAAGTGATAAAATGCTCAGGAGGATCCCAGCTACTTTAAATTAGCTAGTACTAGTACCCTAAGCTTTTTGTAACATCACCCTGTTTTTGACAGTATGTACAGCCTATCTCTATTTTAAGTATCTAGAATAACGAAGTAGATTTGAAAGAAATCGTACATTAGGGCTTTCTAAAATTGCTTTGTCTCTTTTGTCAAAAACAATTTACAAAACAGGTACCGTATTTACAATGTAGAAAATCTAAAATGCTGTCCTGTAAAAAAAAACCCACGAAAATGTTGGTATTTAGAGGAGGGAGCTATAGTGAAATTACCCTATAGCCCATTTGAGGCGAATCTTTACAGAACATATATGATTGTTTTTTTACAGCTCATCCTTATTGTATACATGTCTTTTGCATTAATTAATGTGGATATAACATAATTAGATACTTCCATGACATTATATGCTTACAAAAAGGCAGGTAATGTGGTGCCATATGAAACAAAACAAACTAAAATTTGATCAATATTTTAAGCTTGTGAAACGAGCAAGGTGTTTGTGGGTCTAGAAATTTACATAGCATGTATGGTGGAAAGCTGAACTTGTGTGAATTAGCTTCTTGACTCTAAATGCCAACTGGACTTTTTCAAATTGTGAAAAACTGTTGCTGTAAAAATAAGGCAATAAAGAAGCCACAAATGTCATGTGTCGTCAGAAGAAGAGAAATGATGTGTCGTCATCTAGATAACAGATGGTGTTGATATAATTACACACAAATACAAAGAATTAATTGTATCTTATATCTTTTAAGGGGGTACTACACCCCTGTGGTAAATTTGTGACTATTTTTGCATTTTTCTCAACAAATAATAACACACTGGTAACAAAAGTTACATGTATATTATTGGGGCAAGGAATCCAATTACTGCACTGAAATTTCAGTGACTCAGGACAATTGGTTCAGTATATATGACAGGAAATGAGGTACATCCTAGGGGTACCTTATTTCTTATCATAAATAACAAACCGCTTGTCGTGGGACACTGAAATTCCAGTGTAGTAATTGGATTCCTTGCCCCTATAATATACATAATTTTTGTTACCAGTGTGTTTTTAGTTTTTGAGAAAAATGCAAAAATAGACACACATTTATCGACTGGTGTAATACCCCCTTTGTAAGAAACCAGAAATGTACTCTAATTTACTCTTATTGTCGCCTGATAAGGTACAATTCTTTTTGTATTGGAGAAGTCATGTACAGTATGTACAATGTGTGGAATGGACTGTGAAATAAAATAGAACTTGTTAAAATATAGTTCAAACTAAATCTTTGACAATTGTATGGTAATCAGATTGAGTTTAGACTGTCATACATTGTTTGTTTCTTTTTAAAATATGAAATGATCTAAAGTTACATGCAGCATTTGTCACAAAATTAAAAAAATGAAGGAAATCAACACAACTATACTTGTCAAATTCCTCCAATTGCTAGTGGAAATCTCCAGTGATGATGTAATTGGATCACAGTCACAGATATTTTAGAATATTATGTACGTTTAATACAACATAACTTTTGAATTGTCTTTTTTTTTCATATTGTACAGGTATCGATGCTCGGTTGAAATTTAGTATTGAACCATTGCCAGGGAAGAAAGCATTTAGACAGGTCAGTATTGAGAAATTCCTTAATGTTCTGTGTGCAAGCCATGTAAAGCTTCAGCGTAAAAGTCTCAAGTTTTGAGATAGTTTCCCAAAATATTGCAAGCTATCTTAAAAAAACCCGAAACAATATTAAAAGGTTTGTTTGTACTCATTTTAATGCATTTTTCATGCTGATTCCAAATATGATCATGAAAATTTACATTTTTGAAATAAAATTTGAAACTTGTTGTCTGTGGTCGTCTGCAGGGTTACCTGAATGGCGACTCCATTTGAAATCTACACCCCTTGTGTTGCTGATTAAAAGGGCATTTCGTGATCCACAGCATGCATCCCCCCACTTTTCTCAAAAAAAATTGAGATTTTTTATATCACTGGAAACCTCTGGCTACATAATGATATATACAAAAAATTTCTTGCAGATTAATTTGTCGTGAAATTTGAATAGTAATTTCTGGTATATACCAGAACGAAATTACAACACATTGTCTATGGAGCAGTGTAATTCACATACATAAGGCCAAGTAAAAATAAAACATGTTTCACGTCCGGTTTTGAAAAAAAAAGGAGGAAGAGGAGGCTTTTTATTTTCTATTTTTTATCATAAAATTAAGTGTAAATACCCATACTTAGAGCTGTTTTAGCGTATACAATAATGCCTAGAAAAGGAGGAGGCCCTTTTTATTTGTTGTTCTGGGAGTTACACCCCTCTAATGATCACAAAACCTTCCTAAAATGTTTCTTGTATCTTAACAAGGCTATAGAAAGCATCCCAACTTCCTAGACATATTTTTTGAAAAGTTATAGCTAAATTTCAAAAAATAAAAATATATTTGAGGAAACCTCAAAAAAGGAAGCGGGAGGGGACGTGAAACATGTTTATTTTTTTATTTGGCCTAATCATGCATTATAACTCGCAAATGCAAAATCGGTATCAACTGAAATTTTGAGAATAAGCTTTTTTCGTGGATATGTACTGAAAAATTTCATAAAAAGAGGATGCTAGGATCACGAAATACTCCTTTTTGAGGTCATATCTTCAATTTGATTTGATTGGGGAAAAAAATCATTACCAGGTATTCTTATACTGACAATAAAAAAACACTCAAAAGGAGGCCCAAAACAAGCTAAAGGATGGCTTTTGTACTGAATATAAGCGGAGAATTGGATGAATACAGTTGGATCAGTCAATACAGTCACAATAAGAAGAAGTACTTAACTCAAGTGGATGGGTTCAATTTGGCTTCTAATTGGTCTTACATTATTCAGGAGTGGTTCAGTTTGCTTTTTTAATGGTCTTAACTTTTGAGTGTTTTGGTCCTGCTTTTGAGAGTTTTTTTTTATTGTCAGCCACTGCTAATTTCCAATTGGAAAATTAAAAGAAGGACAAGTCTTCCAATTGAAGACACAGTGTTTGCAATCATTCCCGGGCAATGATTTTGTCAATCCATGAAGCTTTTGAAATTGTATGCTTGAATAAAGATGGCAGGCATGGTCGCGAGTCCCAATTCTCTATTCTGTGGGATACATGTATGTATTTCATTGAACAGTCTACCAGAAATATACAGCATATTAGACGCATTATATGTGCGTGTAGTACACCTAGCAAAAACAAGAGCGATAACCGCACCATAGCTGAACCATGTGGCTTCGGCAGTATATTGTGGTAGGCCTATACCACTGTCATCATTGCATTTAAATTTCAGCTCAATTGAAGCATTTTGAAAACTTGACATTTGACCCCTTTATTGCCCCTTAATGACCTTAAATGAATTTTAAAATATTTTAAACATGTTTAGAATGTCATAAGGATCATTATGCGTTTAAATTTCAGCTCAATCGGAGCATTTTGGAAAACTTGACCTTTGACCCCTTTATGACCCCTTAATGACCTTAAATGAATTTTAAAATATTTTTTAAATGTTTACAATGTCATAAGGATCATTGCATTTAAATTTCAGCTCAATTGGAGCATTTTGAAAACCTTGACCTTTGACCCCTTTATGACCCCTTAATGACCTGAAATAAATGCTTGAATGTTTTAAACATGCTTAGAATGTCACAAGGATCATTGCATTTGAATTTGAGCTCAATCGGAGCATTTTCAGTTAAAATGACCTTTTTTGACCCCTGTGACCCCAGGATGACCTCTGACGTTTGGAAATATTTTATTATATTCTTTATGTTTTCCTCTTTCATATGACACCACTCATGGGGTCATACCTTCGTGGCATTTAGAGATATGTCCATTTCAGACCAACTGGTTAGTCAGTTAGTAAGCTAGTAAGTAAGTAAGCTAGTAAGTAAGTAAGCTAGTAACATTCACTCATATAGGCTGATACCATTTCATGGTTCAGCAAAAAGTAACTACAAAGTTTTAGAGCCATCATTGTTTAAAATAATATGCAAAATTGTTTTGGAAGATGTCTTCTTTCTCTCATAAATTTGTGAAAATTGAGGGGTCAATTTAGATCCAGATCATCCAAATCAAATGTTGCACTTTAAAGAACTTAAAATTTCATCATACAGTGCACAGTACAGTGTGTGCTCAAACAATCATTACTATACAATGTAGTTGTCAATATCATCAACTTCAACTATTGACTGGGATGAAAGCAGTCATCTTGGCCCTAAATCTCAGTTGTTTCTTGCTCAATTTTCACAAATGTAGTGTCATATTATAAAGAAGACATCTTTCATAACAAAATTTATGTTTCAGATATTTGTTTTTATTTTAACGACAAATGAGGAATGGCAGCTTACACAAAGTATCGTTACTTTTTGTGCTGGGTGTACATGGTTAAAAACATGTATGGAAAACCCATTGAAGTATGAATATCAATTAGGAATGAAACTATATCTGGTTTTATAGCAGATATTTCACCTGCTATATAGATGGCATCCCTAGTGACATCATATATAAAGAATAATTATTGTCATATGTCATCAACTGGAAAATGTATCTAAAAGCAAAAGCAATATAAAACAGAAAAATAAATATGGGGTTTGCTACATAGAAACTTTCGGCTGATCAAATGCTGCTTTATCAGGAAGAAGAAAGAATTAGGCCCATAAAAAAACTGCTGTGGAAACTGCTGTATCAGTGTAATTATTGCCAAAAATTATAACCTCCCTCCCTTCTCACTTATTCAAAAATATGGGGATGTCAAATAATTTTTCAAATTTTATGTGGTCTTAGAAGCATTGTTAAAATTGTTTATAAATATTTTTCTCATTCTTCGGAGCCATTTTGTAGTAAATTTGTACATACATGTACATGTACATTAAATCAGGGGCGTAGCAAGAGCCTTGGGGGCCATGGACCCTGAACCCTCAGGCCCATAGACTTCATCCATCCTGTTCACCCACTTCTTTGCCCCTGCATTACAGTATCCTCATCAAGCAGGATATCGAATAAGGTGTTTGCTTGTTGTTCCCTGTATTAAGTACACTGATCTGATGCACATATATATAGCTTTGCTCCAAAACCAAAAATATGTTTCCACTCAATGACATGTCCCCTCTGAAGAGCCTTGGAAGGTAGCTGATGCATCAGTGAGTGATTCTAGATAATCACATACATGTAGAGTGCAATCCTGGAAAAAAAATAGATGGCAGTGGCACATGTGTACTAAAACAATAGTTAAAATATGTGTGCCCTATCAAAATTGGAAAGCCGGTTGAAACATGCATGCGACATAATATGTGAAGCACAGACTCCCCCTGTATCTCACCCTTCCCCACTCCCCATCTTTCAATGTGTGTGTGGGGGGGGGGGGGGTCTCTCACAGACTTGTTGACAACATGGCTTGGTCCAACATTGAATTGGGGAGCGGGGGCAGAGATATACCAAAAGATAGGCAAAGTGTGCCAACCTTTTTTCCTAAATAAGGCCAAAAAAAAAAATTGTTTGTTTGTCCATAAAGGCTTATGAAACAGTTGGGTCGGTAGGTCGGATTTTTTTATATATTTTTTTTTACAGATATTGCACTTGAAATTGACAATTTGAAGACTGGTAAATAAGTCAAACACACAGCACTTTACTGGTTTAACTCTTGAGATGGTTCTGCATGTTATACTGTTCATTTTCTTTACATTTTCTTTTTAAAAATTTATACTAACCACTGTTTTACTAGCACATTCAACGCAAATTATATAAAAAAAATTAAAAAAACACAGTCGGGACCAGGGTGCACGGTCGGTCGGACGTGGACAAACAAACAAATTTATTTTGGGCCTAACTGCACTGATGATGGTGAAATGCAAATCAATTTCTAATGAAATGTGGCATGTACTTTTGAGTAATGTAGAGCAACACTTAAATATTCACTCGAAATCTATGTTGTCATGGATCACAGCCGGCACTAGAATTCTTGCTCCTTTTAAAAGGAACATGCAGTGAAAAAAATTTCAGATCTGATATTTTTTTTGCCATACCGGTATGTATTTTAAGTTTACGCATGTCCCAACTTACACCTTATTCAACCAAATCTGTTGTTTGTCAGGTCAACCGAGCAATTTTGACAGTCTATTCAGACATTACATCCCCCATAGAATTCCATGTTTAAAAAAAAAAACTAAAATAGCCAGTGGGGTTTCTTTTACATTACCTCATTATTTTGGCTTAAAATGTGCAGAAATCTTTCCTGGCAATTATATATTTTGACATTTTGAATAAAAGAATAACAACATTGAAATTTGATGGATATTTTACGCTATGGCGTTTAAAAGAAAATATTTTATTAGTTTTCTAGAGAGAAACCCCAGATTACTTTAAACCCACTTTTGCACAACATTATTGCTATGTGCTGTGATTTTGAGACTTGATGAAGGTGAATTTGCCCAGCAAACCACTGCAGACATGATTGATAAATGAATCAGTTAAGCTATGTGACAGTAAACATGGTGACAATGGACAATTAAAGATCTATAATGTACTATATGCATCTTGGTATATACCATTAACCTTTTAAATACTCCAAATGGAATTTAGCATATACTGTAGACTTGATGTGAAGGAATTTCCTCAGGGGCCTGCTATTTTTACCATGGATAATCATGGTAATGAACATCAGTTTGAAAACATGACGGCATACATCATGAACTGCAAGAGTAAATAGTACATGTACACATTCAGACATGGATAAGGCCCTTCACATATTGATTTAGTGTTTCCCTCCCGCATCCAAAATGAGAATTGCAAAATATTTAATTATTTGATTTTTATTTGACATTTTCTTTGAAATGACATTTTAATTACATTAATTTACTACGGTACTTTCTTACTTTGGTCATCCTAACTATGATGCTGAACAAACAAAGAACACCCCTGCATTATTACGATGTATAAAATCAACCATAATTGTGGGATAGGCTTTTACAATGGGAATTCATAACAATTAGTGGGTTTTTAGCGGACTTAAGGGGCAGTCTTCAGTGAACGGCTCTTTTCAGAGCCATCAGTAGGCAAGGGGTGGCCTACATGTCTCATACTTAAGTATTTTGTCCTGAAGAAGTCAGAGCTACTCCTGACGAAAGCTTGACAGTTCTAAACTTGTCCAACGGCGAACCCGCTAAAAACCTACTAATAATTATCAACCATAATTGCAATATAATTAAATTCGCAGTGCCAAAATGTACTTTTGATATTGGCCTGTGACCACTTGTCTCAAAATAGAGAAAATAATAAGTCATCATCATCATCATCCTTCGGCTGCGGAGCAGGCGACTACAAGTTTCCTCCAGCTACATCGGTCTTGAGCCATTGCTGATAGTTGATCTTGACTCAGCATGCTGTCCATATCCCCCAAAAGACACTGGATATATTTCCAGAACAAGGTTCGTTGCCATCTGGGTTTCCACTTGCCATGAGTTGGGACATACAATGCATACTCTTTTACTGGCTCATCGTCAGGCAAGCGGAGTATATGAACAAAATTCAGTTGACGAGTCCTGGCTTTCTCAATTTTTAATCAGTTGCCATAAAATGTGTCTTATATCGCAAATTTCAAAAAATCAAAATTATTTGATATCAGAAGGACATTCCTCATATTCAAAATGTAATTCAATATGTCTGATGTGCTCTCAGGTCCCACAAAAAATATGTGAAAACGTCACTATCCACTATTTTGGGCAAACCAACCATTTGATTTTTAAAACTAGTATTTTTGATATCCTTTTCGGTCACACATGCCGACTCCCATCTTTCCATTAAGGCCCCCCCCTCCCCATAAACGATGATAAGGTCAGAGCAGAGACTTGATGGATCAAGGCTCTGTAAATATTTGTAGTTGGCTATAAGCTTGTCAGCTAAGGTTAAGTAGGGCATATGTGTTGATCCAGTGAAAACCATTGGCGTCTCATCATCATCATCATCACCCATTCTATATCATATTCTAGACATCGCCCCACTTAGATTATTATAATTTATGTGGTGAAATAGATATATGAACACTCAAATCATGCAAAAATAAGTGTTTTCTGGGGTGGATATTTCATTGTTTAAAAAACTACAGGAGGTAAATTTGAAATGCAAAAAATTATGATGCAAAATTTATAGGTCTATACATTATTTTGTTGTGTGATTGATTTTCTACATTTAATTATAGGACACCTTAGCTTGTATGTGCCTTGTCATAAACCTACTACAAGTTACTACTATATCAACTTGTAAAAGAAAGAACTATACAATAATCTTGGTGAAAATGTTAGCACTGATTAAACTGGCACAACTGTATACCTTTAACAGGTAAAAATGCTTGGTTAAAACTGGCAGGCAAGATTAGACTAATAAATGGGCACCATGTCTGCATGTATGTATACAATCCACACAGTATTGAGGCACTTTTTGGTATCGTATGTATGCAGTAGATGAATATTTTACATATTTATAAACTCATTGTTGGTATCATCATTGTCATCATAAATTGGTGTTGACATCACCTGCATCTTCATGCATACATGTACAGTGTAGGAGCATTTCAGTATTACTGTGGATATCCTAAACTTTTAAAAGTTTAACAGACCCACCCCTTTATTCTACCTTTAACCCTTACACTGACAAATGCCACAATTTGTGGTGGTTGCGAGGGCACGCACATGATTGTGTTTGACACAAATGTACATATAGGCACATAAGTCTCAGGAATGGCAGTGATTCGGATGGCATAGTGTGCTGGAATACTGGTCTCTGGGCCAGGCCATCGCGAGATAGTTCTAGCCCACCCCTAATGTGCACTTTTTGTTCACATTTTTTCTCCCGGACTTAGTTTTTGTGCAAAAACATAGACAAAAACATGTTTTAGGGTAAAGTAAATATTGTTTGTTTGTTTGTTTAAACAGTCGCTCCGTGTGGAGACACACTTGGGTCCTGATGAGACCAGGCTCAAACAAAATGCTCAAGCCAGGCTAAAAAGCCTATATAAGCATGGTGGCCTGTATGGAAAGAGAAGTGAGAAACAGATTTGGAGACAAAGGACAAGGAAAAGAAGGCCACTCCCAACAAAACAATTTTACTGTCAGCCTATAGCAAAACAGCTCACCTCTCCCTTTAAATATAATTCAAATTTTTTAGAAGCATATTTTCTGTTTTAATCGTCTCACTCTGGGGAAACCCTTTGGAAATGAGAATTCAGAGAACAAGTTTTAATTTAAGGTCCATTAAAGACACTTAATATTGGACCACACTTCAGCCATATTTGAGGCATGACCTTTTACATTTGAGTGTGAAGATATTTTTACAAGGCGTAGACTGTATTAGCCATACATGATATATGGACTGTATTGAGCTAATATTCCAGATTTTAGTGAAAAAGGTCACCATCAGAGAAGATATATTACCCTCCCAGAATCCTTTGCAACATGATACATCAACTCCTTTGATCAAATGTCACTCCCATTCCTTTGTACAGGTTGCCTTTGTTTTCATTTTGAGAATATACTGGGTTGATTTAAAAACAACAACATATTTTACAAGATCTGGATGTGCTCTACTGCTCTGTGCGTTGAGGTACATTTCGTCACTATCGAGTGATATCGACCCATGTTGCAGAGAGTAAATCACTACAGAAAATTGAAATAGAAGAAATGCATTGTGGGAAGTGTAATATATCTTCTCTGAGGTAACCATACTATTTTATGGCTGACTAGATTTATTCCACGCATGACATTAAAAATAGCAGTGCGCTTTATTTGCAAAGTTCACTTAATATCAGCTGTTAAGAATAATTATTCACAAATTATGCATATTTTTGTTTTTAATTCCATAAATGGACATTGTACAATAATGTAAGGGAATTATTTTTAATCGGCTCTTTTGGCTGAACATTTTACATTTTAGCTTCACTAAAATACATTTTAAAGGTGGGAGGTCCGATTTATCACATTAGTGTTTTCTATCATAAATTGAGGCCTAGCCAGTACAACAATCTGTTTCTACTAAAATAAAGAGATATCTAGCGGTATAGATATTAGAAGCAAAAATGTGTATGATAACAATGCCCCATAGAACAGTGCATACTTCCAGCCACTGGTGCACACCCATGCCAACTACCATATTTTTGTTCATATATGGTCATTTTCACGGTAAAGGGTGTAACTTTTGATTTTTAGGGTCAAAATTTCAAACCACTTAAATATGTTTCTGTTTACTGAAATCATGCATAGAAGCAACTTAATTTCAAGTAAAATAATGTTTCAAGGCTTAAACCTTTTGATTTCTAATAAAAAATTTGACATTTGCATAACATTTTGGTTAAAATCTAAGAAAAATGTATTTACATAACCTCAGAAAATTTTGACATGAAAGCTGGAATACATGTGAAATTCCATTCCAAAGTAAGTCAACAGATATAAGTTAAATTTTATACCATGTTTTGCTATGTTTGTAATTGCAGTTTTGAAAATTTTAACATCAAGTGTCATTTACAATGGAAATTTCCAAACCTTAAACATATTTTTTAAGTTTTAATTGGGTTCCTAAAATAATTTGAATGTCTAACTTCATGTACAAATACTACTTGATGAAAGGAACCTCCCAGCCAAGTTTCACAGAAATTGGAGTTATTTTTAGAATTGGCAATTCAAGCGATTTGTGTTTCGGAGGCTTCAGTTAACAACACAGGTGATCATAAAAGTAAAATATTTAGCTAACTACTACAAGTTGACATAAAAAAAATAGGTAAAAATATCACAATTACTAATTTTCATGCTTTGCTTCTAAGTATTGAATTTCAGTTGTGACAAAAATTAAATTATCACAGCAAGTCATTTTTTTGTTTCGAGGCTTCATGTTAACAATTGTTAAACATTGCAGAAGTAGTTTTTTTGAAAACAACAGTGTTGGGATCATCTGAGCTGTTATTTTCTTGTGTGTATTGAATCAATGATTCTATGCGGCAGATATTGTAGATTTATCACACATTAATTTTTTCACCCATTTGTTAAGTATGGTGTTTTTTGCATGTGAAGCCTCCGAAACAGGCTTTTTAAGGTGTCAGTATATTTTTCAAACATTAACCATAATGTCAATTTTTTTTTAAATTTATGACATTCTGCACATATCAAGTAATAATTACAATGCAGATATCAGTATGAAACACACCAATTTAGATATGCATAGATGATAATTAAGTTTACTGTTGTTTCGGAGGCTTCATTTGTTTCGGAGGCTTCAATTGTTAACGGAAAGTTTGTATTGGGTCCCATTTTCAAACGGTGATATATATCTCCACGATTTAAAAACATGTGACTTAAGGATCTAGTTTGCTACATTTTAATAAATAGATTGGATGAGCTCTTTTATTTATATTTGCACAAGCTTGATGAACAGTTTGTTTCGGAGGCTTCAAAAAAGTTAACGGAAAAACGGCTATTTGAAGTCAAGATTTTATAAAAATTTTAAAAGCTTGCAAATCGCCTAATTTTTTGTTACCCATTTCAAGTTAAGATAACAACTGTTATGAATCAAGAAGAAGTGAAGAAATAACCAAGAATTATGAACCAAAGCTACACCCACAAAGTTTGTTAACAATTGTTAACGGAAAATGAAGCCTCGAAACGATAAATATCAAGTCCGGTTCTCAAAAAATACAGGGCCGTTCACAATTAAATCTAATGTGGCAGTGTTTACTGAACATATGACTGTACTTTCAGGATAAGAAAAATTATCCATGAACTAACTGAAGAAAACACAGGGTTTTACAAATATGTTACTGTTTTTTATAGTTTTTCAAAATGGCAATATTAAGTACATTTAAGCCTGCTAAAACTGAACGCAGTAACTCCCAAAGCTGATTATGCTACCCAAGGTAGCTGCTAACTAGATGACTTATGTGGCCAAAAATTATGGAATTCTGTGGCTTTATTAGAACACTACGGATTAAAATGTTAAAAATCCAAAGTTACACCCTTTACCGTGAAAATGACCATATATACACTGCCTAAATTAAACATATTCCAGGCCTAAAATTTGACTGGTGTTGAGAAAAACATGAGCCATCCATCCAACCTTCATTTTGGACGGGCAGTTTGCTCCTGGGACAAGCAAAATTAATGGCTGTGACAAATGCTGAATTCTAAAAAATAATGCTTGAATAAGTTCTGTGAACTCAAAAGCAATGCCAGACTAATAAAACGAAGGCAATAGTTATTTGAATAGACTGATCCCCCACAAGGGGCAGAGGTCTGGTTTATGTTTTCAGGGTCAAATTTTGGACTGGGAGTTTTGGTAACAATGACAGGCACTTGTCAAATTCTATCTAAGACCCTGCTTTCACCCTATTCCAAAAGTCTGTACTTTGATAGGCAAATAAGGCTGCATATTATACAAATATTAACTGTCTATGGGTGTGATGGTCGAAATATAATCACTCGGTGAAGATGTATTGTTCCATTCCACGAGCCGGAACAGCGAGTGGAATGGAACAATACATCTTTCACCGAGTGATTATATTTCGACCATTACACAAATTTAAGACAGTTAATATTTGTTTTATCACTCATACATGAAATTCTGTTGCTCAAAAATACTATTTAAGGTAGGAATACATTTTTTCATCAACGTAACACCATGTTTTGCCGTGACATACTTAACATTTTGGTGTCCACCCCATAACTAAATCGGTGAGTCTAAGAGTCAGCGCACGGTTTGACGCAGGCGCACTATGGCGCAGCACTATGATGGTAAAAACTATCACACAGAGAGGCTGATAGTAAAATGATAAATGGCTAGGCTATCAACCAATGAACTGTCTTGAATTTATGTATGAGTGATATAAATCAAAATGATTGTTCTCCATCTGTTTTGGTGATTTTGTAAAAGCCTGCTTCTTCAAACACACCTGTCATTGGATTCCCTTAAAAGACCAGACCTTTAAATGTGAAGTAAATCGATAATTTCAAGTGGATCAAATGGTGCGTTTGGAATATGCAGGTTTTTCAAAAATACAAATAAATGTATGGAGAGACTCATTTTGATACAGCCAGTAGTTATGTGATGCAGCTGTCAATAATTGGGTACACATGTCCAGGGTCTTAGCTAGAAATTCAGGTTTGCTGGTCATTTGAATAAATGTGTCTGTCCCAATTTGACCTTTAAAACATTTACCCCATTTGGGGTTCAAAGAGTTCAAATATGCTGCTATAGCCTTGTTTTGCCAACCTGGATTACTAAAAAGGTCAGCAGACTTTTTAAACACCTACAATTATAATGTAGCATCTGTCAAAGGCGTTAATTTTGCCCGTCCCAGGAGCAAACTCCCCGTCATTTTAGACAGCCAGACGGGTGGCTAGCTAAGACACTGCACATGTCACATTCAAACATCCAATGCAAAATGTGAGACTGTCCTAGGACCAAACCAATGTGTTAAAAAAATCAATGTGACTCCCATCTATAGGTGTTCTTATTGAAATTATATCAATGTCTGACAATTACCTTCTTGTTTTATTTCTCTCCTAGTGGTATGATGCCCTGCGTGCGGTTGCTCGGTTACCTCGTGGAATCCCACCGCAGTTTCGCAAGAAGTTCTGGTTAAGTCTGGCCAACCGACATGTGCAGCATCTGAAATTAGACTGGACTAAAACAGTACGATTTGCATTCAACGATAGGAGTAATCCAGATGATGATAAACTGGGGGTACAGATTGTGAAGGTAGGTGTAGTATGCAGGTGAGGGTGGTGGAGGGGTGGGTTTGTAAGATGGCTCCATAGATCCAATGTGGACAATATGCTGGACATGGTCCCAATATAGCCAAAGACACAACAATTGCACTTGTAAGTCAAGTTAATTCTTTTTTCAGGATCTATGGTCAAATTCAGGAATTTTCAAGCCATGGGACTTGGAGTGCACTGGGGTGGGAGGGGGCTGGTTGGTTGAACATTGCCCATATTGATATAAAATTGGATTGATTGAGCCCATATTCATTGGCCGAGCTATTGTGTTTTAAAATATTGGATGAGACGTAGTCGAGTCCAAAATTTTAAAATAGCGAGACCAATAAATATTGGGCGTAAAGCATCCAATTTTATCATTATTATGTGTTGGATCCAATAATTTCACACACTTGGATTCATCAAAACATAATAATGTGTAATATTGGAGGCTTGTTCACCCAATACCACCCAATGAGCATGCACCTTAAATTTGCTATCCACCTCAGATATCTCAAAGTTTAACCCTAATAACTCCATTAAATCTTACAAAGCACAAGCACTGCACATGCATGTATACATGTACATCCCACATGATGTGATGATGCAATTCACCCTTACTCGTATATGGCGCTGCAGGGTGGTTGGTTGTTGGCTGGGCACGCAAGGGGTCGGGAGTTAAAACACGGGGGGAAAACTCCCAACTTCTTTCTTCGTCCTAGTCTCCTTTTTCATTTCATCTTTCTTTGATAGCCAAAAACACACTTTGAGGATTAGGGTTAATAATTAGACGGTACAATTATTTTGAAACTATGATCAAAAGTAGCAGATATTTTCTTATTATTTTCTTTATATTTGACCAGTTATATTGGCCTATATCTCAAATTGAGAAATGGATATATTGGTTTTAACATCAGAACTCTTGATATGCACAACAGCCTTTGCATCGGGGCTTGAGATTGGAACTCTGGTTTCCTTTTTCACGAAGTAAGGGCTAAGAGTAATATTATACAATTGTGTTTGGAAGTGGCCTTCTCTCCTTTCTCCTTTTCCTTGCTATTTTCTTCCATTTCTTGCTTTGTTTATCAAAGCTATCTGGGCCAGTATGCATATTATAATTATTATTAGCTTGGTTATCCAGGCATGTGCATTTTTATTGTATGAGCTTGGAACGGTCCATGGATTTCCATGGATTAGCATGTGTCCCTCACAGACCAACCTGGGTAAACAAACAAACAAACAAACTAAACACAATTGTGCATTTATTGTTGATTTCATTCTGTTTTCTACTTCATATAGGATTTACACAGGACAGGATGTACTGGTTTCTGTGGCAGTGATGCAGAAGAAGACAGAGTCGTACTAAAGCGTGTCTTACTAGCCTATGCAAGGTGGAATAAATCAGTGGGTTATTGCCAAGGCTTCAATGTCATTGCTGCCCTGATACTAGAAATCATGGAACATGTTGAGGATGAAGCCCTCAAGGTGAGTCTGTCTGTCTCTCTCTTTCTGTCTGTCTGTCTATCACTAAAGCATGTCTTAGCCTTAGATGCAAGGTGGAGTATTGCCAAGGTTTCAATGTCATTGCTGCCCTTATACTAGAAATCATGGAACATGTTGAGGATGAAGCCCTTAAGGTGAGTCTGTCTGTCTGTCTCTCTTTCTGTCTCTCTCTCTCTCTCTCTTTCTGTGTGTGGGTGTGTGTGTGTCTGTCTGTCACTAAAACATGTCTTAGCCTTAGATGCAAGGTGGATTATTGCCAAGATTTCAATGTCATTGCTGCTCATATACTAGAAATCATGGAACATGTTGAGGATGAAGGTTGAGGTGTGTGTCTGCCCAGTTTTGGTCTGCTCTCAAGGTAAGTTTGTCTGTTTGCCCACTTGTCTGCCCAGTTTTGGTCTGCGTTTCATAAACTGTCCACCTGTTTTTTTTGGTGTGTTTCGTTTAAAAACCAGTAATTTGAGACCATTTGGCAACATTGATAATCTAAAAGTCATTTGGGCCCTTGGGTTTAAAATATTGTGACCTTTTTTTTCATAAATTTTCATCGATGGGTGATCGAAAGATCAAACTAATTTGTCTCTATTGCCTTACACTAGTCCACATCCGACTCGTAAATCAACAACAGGTAATGCTATGGATTGATGTTGAAGTCAGCATTGTGTCTGTCTGCCTAACTTTGGTGACATTATTTCATGAGCTGGGTAGCATATTGGCAGGCCTGCAGTGATTTTGACAGGCATTTGGACCAAGGGCATGCCTTATTTTAAAATCACTGGTAACAGACTAGACATGATATTACATTCCCAAAATGTGCTATTAAACCTTTTGCAATGGAATGCAAACTTTTGCGAAAGAGTATCACCAAGTTATAATTCACATTATACTTTATAAAAGGCAATTGCACCATATCTCTTATTGCAAATTGCAATTTTGCAACATAAATTAAAGGAAATGTTTTGAGGCTTGAGCGATATTAAAATGTGATTCTCAGAATTTTATGTACAGGCTTGCTGTAATATCCTGTTTCATATAGGGCTGGTTAACTATAGTCAATATCACTTGAATTATTCCCTGGGTGAGGCCTGCTTGCACTTATTGTATTCACTGTTAAATTGGTACAGAGTGTTTTTTGTTCAAGAAGAATCAACATAAATTGCTCATATCAAGTCCATGTAACATAGAAATCAAATGGGCTATTCCAACTGAAATTCATGTATCCCCTGACATGACCTTAATCACTCACAGGGGGGGGGGGGGTAGATTTCAAATAGAGTCATACATAGTAACCCCATTTGAAATCCACACTCCCTATGTGGAAGATTAAGGTCATGTCTTCCATAAGGGGTGTATGTATTTCAACATAAATAGCCCAATACATGCATTCATGTTTGGTAACATGGATCATAGAGCACTCACAATGAATCACACCTGTGTCCTATTAAAAGGATATTCTGAGATTTGAGGCAAATAATTTTTGCACAAATTTTGTATTATGGAGACCCTGCTTGCAATTAAGAACGAGGAACATCATTTTGACTTGTCACCTGGATCATCATAGTCAATTAGGACCACTTTCTCAAGCATGACTAGTGGTAAGGCTTCCAAAGCCACAGGCTTAACCTCAATTAGTCCTGTATACCTACCAGTGATTACAATTTCACATCATACATCACCTAGAAAGATAAACCAATAAAACTGATCCACATTGGTAGGACTACATGTAGCCTGCTGATTTGTGAAGCCTGACCACTAGCCAAGCATCGAGAAGTCGGACCTTAGTGCCTTGAAAGGCTAGGCTCACAATTGTAATTATAGCTGAATCTACTGGGTTGTATATAATGTAGGTCCCCAAAAAACAATAATAACACAAAATATCCCAAACCCTATCACAGACTAGTGAACCTTCAAGTTTGATGAAGGTTTATTGTAAGATTTGTTCCATTATTTTCAAATTTTGGCTTTTTATATGATTGTATAGTTTGATCAGCTCGTAATAGGTGGGAAATGTTAGGCTTTTACCACTACGCCGAAAAGTAGACCCACGTTAAGAGTGCTATTAGTTGACCTGTCTGGTCTATATTTTGTTTGTTAAAGAAAGTAGACGAAGTATAGGACTTGAATTTATAATTTGTGATGCTTCTGGCGAGATGTCACGAGCGCATTCTCAAAATAAAATATTTTGATATAAATCCGCGATGTTATAAGGCCCGCCGATTACGAGCTGATCAAAGTGTAATGTAAAATGATGTACATTACAATCATTGTGAAAAATAAACTCTGTATATTAGTCTCTGATTAAAGGTATCAAACCAGATGAACCTGTTTCAACACACTATGGAATTGCAGTAAAATGGAGATTTGGCATTTAGCTATGAGAGCCAGGCACATTAACCAATCATCATAAGTACTAAAATGTATTGCAACTAGACCATCACTCCATGTTATAACAACCAAAGCTGCATTTGAAACCAGTTTATGACTTACAAATGCAAAATGAGAAAGGAATCATTTTATGTAATTATTTCTCCTCAGTATGCACAGGGAACTTGCTTATTTTGTATAAAAGGCAACAAAATTGACAAGCAATATGATTTCAAAAGGTGCACTTTCGGATTGAAAACACCCATTGAGACCTTATTGCTTATCCATTCCCATCGTGAAAGGCTCTCTACTGATAACCAATTTTATCAGAAATGTCATTATTTGTATTTATCATTAATCCTATAAAAATACTTCTTTTCTACATTTGTAGCTGATGATCTTCCTGATAGACCATGTTTTACCAGACAGCTACTTTGCCAACAACTTGAGGGCGCTGTCCGTAGACATGGCTGTATTCCGTGAGCTTCTTCACTTCAAGCTTCCCGATCTTGCACAGCATTTAGATAAACTACAAAAGGCTGCTGATGGCGTGTCAGGTAAGGGTCATAGGTCACAGATCAGCTCATATTGTATCGTCACATCGCTGATAATACATATGTGTACATCCATATCAAAAGGATGCACTTGTCGGCTGCTACATGTGTCTCTTTTTACATAATAGCTAGGGATATATACCAGACTCATCTCAAGTGAAGGTCACTTCAAATCATCCCAAGTCACATGGTTTAGGAATATTCTAGCTCTATTCTCAAACCATGTGACTTGGGGGTGATATGAAGTCACCTCCACTTGAGATGAGTCTGGTATTTGTTCCTAGCTAATTCTGTAAAAAGAGACACATGTAGCAGCCGACAAGTGCATCCTTTTGATATGTATATCATATATCCAAAACACCAATTAGTAGACTATGTCAGGCCTATGAGTGTAGATTTTAAAGGTGAGTGGTCAATCATTTGCTAGCATGATGCTGATGAGTGGTTGACTCACTCTCTATGATGATGTAGGGATGGGGTGTGTTATGACATGATGTCTGGGTCTGAAGCATTAGTTGTTCTACTATATAAGACTTATACATGGTCTATACTCTGTATTTTGTTCTCATGGACTAAGGCTAAGTAAATATGATAAACAGACAGTGAAAAGTGCTTAAACTGTAATGTAAATTGTTTTCAATTTTGGGTGATTCATAACAAGCGATATTTGATTCTATGGCAAGTGGATAATTGCTCACTACAAATAAAGTTTGGAAAGCAAGAGTAATCACTCGCCTCAAATGAAAAGGCCTGGACTTTACCAGGATTTTGTTCAGAGGATGGGGCAAGGTAAATTTATATGGTCAAAAAAGACCTAAAAATCTCAAAAATTCCAGTGAATAGCATCCCTCTAGGGCTGGGTAAAATGTTCCAGGGGGGTGGGCAGCTGCAGATAAATGCTCATGGCTACTGACCAAAATATATTTGCAGGTTTTTATTTCATATGCTTAACCTTTAATCTGTGAAAAGAGCAAAAGTAAAAAAATATGAAAATCACAATTTCCTCTGTTATTATATATGTAACAATAAATACAAAAAAAAAATCTTGGACAAATCTTCAGAGTAGCTTTTGCCTAAGTCAAATAACCTGGGAATAGGATTGAAATTGTGAGTTATTTATTTTATTTTCTCACCTGGACTATATAATGTGGCTAGCTTGCATTACAGTTTCAGCACATGTTGATATTCTTTCTATTTTGGAGAAATATAATGTGAATTTAATGGCATTTTGTATTTGGAATGTGCATCATTATTTCTGTAGCTAACAGGTGGTGGCTATGTTTGAATTATGTAAAATAGGGTTACATCTTGCTTTCAGAGTTCGGTCATGCTTAGCAATTAATAGCAGCAATTATCAACAAAATTGTGTAAAATATTAATATATGAAGAGTTTTGTTGCAAAAGTTCTTACATCCACTTTTTGACTTTTTGAGAAAAAGCCTTTTTTAAATTGTGCAATTATTACTTGTTCGATTTGATTCATTTTGGTTTTGAATAAAGTGTTGGTGAATAGAAACGAAAAGAATAGGTTTGGTACAATTTTCAAGCCTTCCTATTTTATTATTTCTATTATTTTATGCTTTTTGTGGAAGGGCTTTTGCAACAAAATAAATTGACCTCTTTTCTAGAAACCACCTTTGCAATCAAATTCAACCCCATTTGTTGTGCTACTTTAATTTATGTAACTAAGTTGACTGATGTTTTCAAAATCAAAAAGAAAAATTGATATATCTCATTTACTTTTTAATTATGAATTTTTAATTAAATTCGGCAAAATGGCATTTTTTTAGTATTTCCATAGCTACATCTTTTGTTAATTAAAATGAATTTTTTCAAACATAGTGACCCCAAAACAGTTAGGAATATTAACAATATCTCCTTTGATTATGTATACTTTTTTTCTCTGTAGGTAACTATGAGCCACCTTTAACCAATGTGTTCACAATGCAATGGTTCCTCACACTGTTTGCTACCTGCTTACCCAAGCCTTTAGTACTACGCGTATGGGACTGTATATTCTTAGAAGGCTCAGAAGTGCTTTTGAGAGTGGCCTTAGCCATATGGGCAAAACTTGGAGAGTAAGTATATAATATTGTTAATAACATTGATATGTTTACCCAAGGCTTGTGTGTTCAGTGTGTGGAACTGTATTGCGTGGAAAATGTTAGCCACAGATCACTTTTAGGGTTAGTGCGAGAAGGTCCCAATTGTGTTAGCTGCCTGGTGTCATAGATATGTACATTGCAGACATTGTCAATTGGCTATTATTAAGGTAGGGACCGAGTCCCGGGAATTCGAGTCCCGCCCGGGTAGCCGAGTACCCGGGCAGGAATTCCATGCCCGGATACCCGAAATTCAAAAAAGGTCAACCATGAATGATCCTAGCATTTAGGTCTAGGTCCAGGGACACTACAAAACAAAAACAAAACAAAAAAAGATTTTTTTTTTTTTTTTTTTTAATTTCGGGTACCCGGGTACCCGCCCGAAAAATAAACGGGTACCCGGGCACAAAATTACCCAAAAATCCCAACCCTAGCTATTATACAAAATGTAGAGGGCAGATATTGCCGATGTTGACCTTTTTGCAGTAACCCCTGGACTCATCAAACCGGGGTGACATATGAAGCCAAACACAATCAGGAAAAAAGTGATGTTTGGATGTTTGATACAAAAATGTATGCAGTTATTGAAATTGGTGTAGTGGAAATCGTATGATTTTTTATTGTTTGTTTTTTGTTGAAATTTTACCTAAGTTCATCCACATTGCATTGAAAAAATGCTTCACAATGATGTCATCTGTTAACTGTGTGTGTGAAATTTGGTCAACTTTGTTATATTTTTACTGAAATTCTGAGATTTGTGGTCATGGAAGAGCTCTGTTGCAAAACCCCTTACATCCACTTCTTACATCAAACATCCACATTCTTGCATCAAAAAAAAAAAAGTCACTGATATAAGGGGCTTTTCAACAAAAGCAGTTTTTGGCAGGATGCTCATCCTACCCTAGCATCCCACCAAAAACTGCCTTTGTTGCAAACCCCCATATATCAGTACTTTTTTTGATGATTTTTTTATGTTTTCTCAAAATTGCTCAAGTGGATATGTAAGGGTTTTGCAAAAAAGCTCTTCATTTAGAGAAAAAAATGCATCTCCATTCAATTATGGTTTATTACATAACCTAGAATTTCCAGAAACCATATTGAAGTTGACTCAATTAGATTCACAAATTATATGGGTTCAGCATGCAGGGAATTTCCATCTTGGAAGAGAAATATCATTTAACTTGATTGTACTTAGAATTAGCCATTTGTGGTGATCACTTTGCCAAGAAAATGTTTTTCGTCCCATTGGTGCCAAGTTTCTCATCATTTCCTATACGTTTTCTTACTTCATTACAGTCAACTAGCAGAAGTAAATAGCTCAGACGAGTTTTATGGATGCATGGGGGCGCTCTGTAATGAAATGCTTACTAAAGGCATTATAGATGGTGATGACCTCATACAGGTATGTATTAATGTAGATTTTGGGAGGAAAATCCTTCCAAAATAGCAATAACAAAATAGGTTTACTATATAGATCAAAATGGCGGTTTATCCTTTGTGTAAGACTGCATGGAATTCGCCAGCGAAGTGGTTACATAACTCCTTGGTAACTGGATCACGCACCTTTTGGAATTGGTAGTACATGGCGTAGACTTTGTGTTGCGATCATTTCGATCGTGGTGCAGAACTCAAAAGCGTGATCCAGTTGACATAGTGATAATCGGATTACACGTAACACTTCGCTGCCGAATTAGCCTAGCACAAATCTTCTATTGAAGGATGCAGCTTTATTCCATAAGCAGCTTAATTCCACAATGTAATCTTTACACTAGTCTAACTCATGAATATCTTACACCAAGAATACACCAAAATGGCCCTACTGTATCAGTCAAAAGTCACTATATTGACAACTGTAGATCCCAATCAGGGTTGTAGCTAGAGAATTTTTAGTGCCGGGTGGTATTTGAGGGAATTTTTCGTGAAATTGACAATTTTATTGAAAATTGCTGAACTTTGGCCAAATTCTATGTGATTTTGCAATTTTTGACACTTGAGTGCTGGGTGCTAGAGCTTAAATTGTTTATCAGTGGTGGGCTCTAAATCTGAGTGCCGGGCTCTGCTGTTCGCCGTAGCTGAGGCTCGCCCCTGATCCCAATTGAGTGAAGTTCTGATACTGGGATGGACGTTTATGATGGATATTCTGAATACAAATTGAAAAATTGAGTTTGAAGATAATATAGCCCATATTTGTGAGTAAAAGCTGTTGATCAATAACTTCACTTGGTCAAATTTAAAAGTTGTGATGTTAAGCATTTGTGAAAACCTTTGGTGCAGATGAAAATTTTGAGTGAAGAATGGTTTTCGAAATTTTGTGTGTGTTTTGGGGTAGAATTTGGTTTAATGCAGTTAAAAGCTGTTTACACAATATTTCTGATAGCACATAATGTTTTATCAATTCCAAGTATATTCCTTTATACATAAATAACATAATACCACAAATCTAAAATCTGAACCCGTGACAGTTTTGTGATAATGAGGTTCCACTGTAAATTTATGCAGGAATTTACATCATTCTGTTATCTGTTATAATGTGCATCAGCTGCAAGCAATTTTAAAAATAGTTTTATCTTGTATCAATAAATAGCCAGAACAATGGGCTTTTCCATTTAAAATCCACACTACCCCTGTGGAAGATTTTGGAAATATCTTCCACAGGGGGAGTATGAATTTCAAATGGAATTAGCACATTAACAAACTCTATTTGAAACTCATTCTCCCTCTGGCAGATTCAGGTTGAATCTTTCTCAGATGGTGTACGAAATTTAAATGGAGCTGTCTAATGTGTTCATTCCATTGAAAATTCATACGCCGCCTCTGGAAGATATTTCCAAAATCTTCCACAGGGGGAGTGGATTTTAAATGGAATAGCCCATTATGTATGTACAGCAGTTTGTTTATCACAAAGTGAACATTGGGAAATTACATTTTAAAACTAGTCTTTTACGCAGTTGGCTTAATTAGTGGAAAGCTAGTGCACTCCACTACATGTAGTTATTAGAGAAGTTTGGTACTTTTTGCCATTTTATACACTGTAAATACGAAAGTACTGACTGGCTGATTGAATCATGTCATGAAAAACTATGTAACAACGACATCTCATTCACTAACAACGTCGCATAGATCACATGATCATGGCCTGACTCGGTTCAATTTCATTTGCATACTCAGATAGGTCAATCTTGCCGATTTCCATTCAATAAGTTTAAAAATATACTATTTGTAAATGTATTTCTTCACTTCAAATTCTGTTGCAGTTTGGCATTGGGAATAGATAAGAAAAACATGTAGTCATCAGAATATCCAAAGTTCAACATTTATCATGCAATTAATTTCTCTCTTGCAGACAATCTTTCCCGTTCCCTTACCTCAACAAAATCCGTGAGAAATACATGTTGTCATCAGAATATCCAAAGTTCAACATTTATCATAATTAATTTCTCTCTTGCAGACAATTTATTCCATGACGCCTTTCCCGTTCCCTCACCTCAACGAAATCCGAGAAAAATACATGTTGTCATCAGAATATCCAAAGTTCAACATTTATCATAATTAATTTCTCTCTTGCAGACAATCTATTCCATGGCGCCTTTCCCGTTCCCTTACCTCAACAAAATCCGTGAGAAATACATGTTGTCATCAGAATATCCAAAGTTCAACATTTATCATAATTAATTTCTCTCTTGCAGACAATTTATTCCATGGCGCCTTTCCGTTCCCTCACCTCAACGAAATCCGTGAGAAATACATGTTGTCATCAGAATATCCAAAGTTCAACATTTATCATGCAATTAATTTCTCTCTTGCAGGCAATCTTTCCCGTTCCCTTACCTCAACAAAATCCGTGAGAAATACATGTTGTCATCAGAATATCCAAAGTTCAACATTTATCATGCAATTAATTTCTCTCTTGCAGACAATCTATTCCATGGCGCCTTTCCCGTTCCCTTACCTCAACAAAATCTGTGAGAAATACATGTTGTCATCAGAATATCCAAAGTTCAACATTTATCATAATTAATTTCTCTCTTGCAGACAATTTATTCCATGGCGCCTTTCCGTTCCCTCACCTCAACGAAATCCGTGAGAAATACATGTTGTCATCAGAATATCCAAAGTTCAACATTTATCATGCAATTAATTTCTCTCTTGCAGACAATTTATTCCATGACGCCTTTCCCGTTCCCTCACCTCAACGAAATCCGAGAAAAATACATGTTGTCATCAGAATATCCAAAGTTCAACATTTATCATAATTAATTTCTCTCTTGCAGACAATCTATTCCATGGCGCCTTTCCCGTTCCCTCACCTCAACGAAATCCGTGAGAAATACATGTTGTCATCAGAATATCCAAAGTTCAACATTTATCATGCAATTAATTTCTCTCTTGCAGACAATTTATTCCATGACGCCTTTCCCGTTCCCTCACCTCAACAAAATCCGTGAGAAATACATGTTGTCATCAGAATATCCAAAGTTCAACATTTATCATATAATTAATTTCTCTCTTGCAGACAATCTATTCCATGGCGCCTTTCCCGTTCCCTTACCTCAACAAAATCCGTGAGAAATACATGTAGTCATCAGAATATCCAAAGTTCAACATTTATCATAATTAATTTCTCTCTTGCAGACAATTTATTCCATGGCGCCTTTCCCGTTCCCTCACCTCAACAAAATCCGTGAGAAATACATGTTGTCATCAGAATATCCAAAGTTAAACATTTATCATAATTAATTTCTCTCTTGCAGACAATTTATTCCATGGCCCCTTTCCCGTTCCCTCACCTCAACGAAATCCGTGAGAAATACATGTTGTCATCAGAATATCTAAAGTTAAACATTTATCATAATTAATTTCTCTCTTGCAGACAATCTATTCCATGGCGCCATTCCCGTTCCCTCACCTCAACGAAAACCGTGAGAAATACATGTTGTCATCAGAATATCCAAAGTTCAACATTTATCATAATTAATTTCTGTCTTGCAGACAATTTATTCCATGGCGCCTTTCCTGTTCCCTCACCTCAACGAAATCCAAGAAAAATATATGTTGTCATCAGAATATCCAAAGTTCAACATTTATCATAATTAATTTCTCTCTTGCAGACAATTTATTCCATGGCGCCTTTTCCCATTCCCTCACCTCAATGAAATCCGTGAGAAATACATGTTGTCATCAGAATATCCAAAGTTCAACATTAATCATAATTAATTTCTCTCTTGCAGACAATTTATTCCATGGCGCCTTTCCCGTTCCCTCACCTCAACGAAATCCGTGAGAAATACATGTTGTCATCAGAATATCCAAAGTTCAACATTAATCATAATTAATTTCTCTCTTGCAGACAATCTATTCCATGGCGCCATTCCCGTTCCCTCACCTCAACGAAATCCGTGAGAAATACATGTTGTCATCAGAATATCTAAAGTTCAACATTTATCATAATTAATTTCTCACTTGCAGACGATTTATTCCATGGCGCCTTTCCCGTTCCCTCACCTCAACGAAATCCGTGAGAAATACATGTTCAGCATCACACCATTCTCTCCCCTGGGGTCACTAGACGAATCCTCCTCAGAGGTGGGGATGTCACCCAAGGGGAACAAGGTGAAGTCATCATCAGGAGACAGGCCTCCAAGTGATGAGGATAATGAGATAGATGATGAGGAGGATTTTGGTGCTTTGACATGTTTTGTTGGACTGCTTCCTACACCTGTATCGCCCACAAGAGGGAAACCACCATGTATGTATTCATAAATATATAGGCATATTATATAATGGGGTTGGATGATATAGATGGGGAGGATTTTGGTGCTTTGACATGTTTTGTTGGACTGCTTCCTACACTTGCATCCCCACAAGAGGGAAACCACCATGTATGTATGCATAAATATATAGGCAAATTACGTATTGAGGTGGGATGATATAGATGGGGGATTTGGGTGCGACAAGATTTGGTGGACTGCTACGTACACCTATATCACCCACAAGAGGGAAGCCACTATGTATGAACAGGGGTGTCTATTCTTCCAGAAAATTGAAATTATTCCCTCACCCCTTACCGTGCTGTGTCACATCCGTCCCCAGATTCTTCCCCAACTGAGATCCTCAAAAATGGACGCAAAAGGGAAAATTTTAGGCTGGTTGCTATCTACATGTACTTTTCCTTCTTTTCTTGTTCCCTCCCTTCCCTGCCTGAATATAGGTGTGTTGTCAGACCCAGAAACTTCTTTATAGGCTAAGTTGTGAGTTGTTCTATTCTGTCTTCCCTAAAACATCAAATTCAGCCAGTGATCATCTATTTCATTCCAAAAATAGCCATAAAACATACATGTTCCAGTTATACATTTTCCCCCCAAATTAGGTAATTTTATTTTTAATCTTCCTTGAATCCTGTTGACTTTCTTCTGTTTTTCCCCTTTATTTTTTTTTTTTATTTTTCAAAATGCAAAATTCTTCCCCAAAGGGGTAAAATTATTCCCTCCCCTTTGGGGGCGATTAACGGAAGAATAGACGCCCCTGTGTATGAATACCTATTGGTATATTGAACTAATGGATGGGGTGATATAGATCAAGACCAAACTTGTGCAGTCGGAGGGCCATCATGCGCGTTTTCCGTTAAAGGTCAAATTATTAACGGACGCGACCTTGGCAAAAATGACCGTCGCACTCTTGGGTATGCTTTTTTACTTTTCCCATGGAAAATTTCGATTTGAAATGTATCGTATTATGTGTAGCCAATCATCTTGGGCAATTAACAAATAAGTTTTATTAGAAAATATCTTCACAATTCTCTACTTGATTTCCATTTTGTCTACTTTTGTCGTTAGAATTCGTGATTTTTATGCTTGCTTTACCTTCAAATTTATTTTCGTTGCTAAGGACTTCTAACCCGGATATTTTCTGTCTTAACGCTTTAATCATTCTAATTTTAGCCAGACAAGTAATTTCAACCTTTATCTATCGATTAGTCTTTGTCCCAAATTTTGAACTTAAAATTCTAAATTGTTATAATAGTTTAAATTGGTTACCCAGATTAGGCCCATCGACGAAAATTAAGTAAACAACTTCATAACAATACCGCGTGACTTGACACCATGAACAGTACACGCTACTTGGCGTGACTTTGTTGCGCCTAAGCGCCATTCATCTGCGCTCAGTGAAATACGCCGCGCAGTTTAACACTGCTCGCATGAACCTTCTCAATGCTGTTGTCGCATGGCCTACTGTTTACTGGTATTTTTCCGTCTTGTAAAATACCCTTTTCATCCCGGCAGGTTTTTGTCTTAACCAACCAAAAATCTTGATTTTTTAATATGAGGATAATAAGCCATGTTTCTAATCATATGCAAATTCCTGATTTATGAACTCGCACCATTTTTAAAATAACGCAGTTTTTCTTACTCTTTTATCTCAATTCATGACATCAACTTTTGTTTATGTGCCCATATCATATTCCTTGCAAAGTTACGGTATTTTTTGTGAACATATATGGAATGTTGAAAGCCTTTCTTGTAGTTATATATAAAATATATAGCTATTAGGAGTTGTAGAGAGAAATTTGGAAGCTTTTAAAACTGCAACCCAAATCAAGCAAATTTAAATTTTCGTTGTGTGCGTATTCATAGCGTACAGTTTAATAATAGCGCGTCAAAGTTGAATGGCCCTCCAACTGTGTGCATTACATTGACCAACATTATGTGGTGGTATACATTATATTCATTATTCATTCATACAACTACATTATTATTACAGCCCAAACAACCTGCACGACCTACCTTACTGTGCAAAAGTTTTCTCCAGCTACATGACAACCTCGTCCCCATAGCTAATCTTCAGTGTATGCATAAAACAAATACTTCATGGTTTATATCGGCCTACTATTTTCCCCTACAGACCTATCACCCTTCACCCTCCAAGTTTGGGGTGATAAGCCCGTAGCCAGTACCTCTGTAAAATATTTTGCCCTATTTCTCCTCTATCCATTTATCCATTTTGTATACTATCATCTATAATTTAATTTCTTGAATAATCAAGTATTTCTTGGCCAAACTGGAACATGCACGTTGCGTCAATGTAGTGTACTAAGCCTGTACGCAGTGTAAGGCGCGTGTATACTTTCTTCTGTACCGCGCTATATGCGCGTATGTATATCGCGGAGCCATAGCATTCACAGTGTTCCAGTTTGTCCAAGAAATACTTAATTTGATTACAGATAAGTTTATTTTCAATCCATCCCTACTAATTGTCTATTTATTATTTTATCAGTTGGCCATGGTGAATGGGCTGCCAAGGGCAGATCAAGCAGTGCTGACATCACTGGAGTAAGTCCTGGTGCTTTTGCTGCAAACAGTGAGTCCGAGAACCAGCAACAGAAACCACAGACAGCTATGCTGGAACGCATGAATCTTGATGTGTATTCATTGAAGAAACAGTACTGGCGTATACAGAGAAGGCAACAACAGGCACATGTGATATATGGTGCTGCTGGGACCAAAGAGGAATCAAGAGGTAACAATGGAGGCATCAATGGACATTACATTGATGGCTCACCGACAGAAAGGTGTATATCGGTTAGTTGTAGTGTGTATGGGTGGTTGTTGTGATGTGAAATGAGGTTACAGTGCAACTTTCATGCCCTGTACGAGTGCACATCATATCACAACAAGCAATCATATTATACAGCAACTAATTGGAGAATAAACGATCGATCTATCTATCCTCTACCATGTGATAGACGACAGTATGTCATCACATGATAGAGGATAGCAAAAACATATTTCATATCGTTTATTCTGATTCTTAGTCAGTTAAATATTAGTTTTAATAAGCAAAAATTAAGTTATGATCATAAAAGCTCCATATTGTAAAATGAGTGAAACTTGTTTACAACTTCACGTCTTCAGCTGAGCTTAGTGCAAGCGTGTATAATGTGTTATATACGCAAACACTACAAGTATGTTACGCATTATCAATACTCATGATGTGGAGTCGTCTAAGGCAATAAATGAATCAATCCTACACAACGTGAACGCGTGTGTAACACTGCACGTAGTATGCAGATTGCACATTATACACAATCAATGCATGGTTTGGATTTTTCTAACGCTTGCTCTGATTGGTTCTCGCCATCTAAGAGTGTATGAAAAGTGTATAATGAATGGTTTATTCTGTTCTTGCTACAGGGAGGAGATTACGTCATCACAGTAGGACCCTGGCTGCTCCTATAGACAACCCTGCTGCTATAAACCACCTACTAATTGGAAAACATGGTAAGAATTATCTAGGTGGAGATTCATTATTCAGCAAAAATGTGATGTGATCAAGCAAAATGAGTCGGATGTCGGGAATATTGATATTGAGATATAATCAATATAGTATTCAACTTGCTTTGTATTCTATTGTTCTGAGCAACACTAAAATGGCCATCTCTCTGGAACCGTAAATCTAATTATGATGGGGTTTTCAGCAAATTAAAGCTCTGAGAATGGCTCAAATAATGCAGGCATGTGATTTTTCCGTGGAATCGCGGAAATCCGCGGATTTGAGACCAAAATCCGACCCCCCTGAGATCAATATAAATCCGTTGAGACATTGGGGGGGTAGGGCCCCCTCTAAGCTCCTGAACATTGGCAAAGAGCATCTCTCTCTTTTTCAACGAACTTCTCGTTTCGGCCGTGTGCGCCGTGGTTGCCAAGTCGTAAGGCAAATACCTGCTGAAAAAACACGCAAAAATTCGCCCAATGTGTTTTTCCTGCGAACATGAATGGAAAAACTGCCGATTATTCATGAATTACTATTTTAAAAGTCGCCCAAAGAAACGCTATTGTAATTTTACTAACAATTTCTATGATTGGTCCATTTTGACGTCACGTGCCGATATAAACGATAATCTTGCATTCTATCAACATTGTTCGGCCATTAATTTTGACAACTGATATTGCGTGATCGACAGGATTTGTTTATTGGTATCGAACCAAAATCAAGATGAAAACGCTTCAGAAAAATGACGCGAACGTCAGCGTAGTTGATAAAGATCTGAAAAACAAGTTCCGCTGGAGCTGGCTGGATCATGAAGTGAAAGTAATACATGTTAAAGATGGTCGAGAATTGAGCTGTACGGTGGAGGAAAGTGGTATCAAAAAAATTGCTGTCGCCGGTAACGCTTATTGCTCAATGTGTGGTGACATGATATCTTATGGATCCAAGGGAAGAATTGCTTTAACGGACCATCTAGAAACCCTCTGTAATAAGTAATAAGTGAGGTTAAGTATTTGATTTTCACTCACATTGTACTAAAAAGTGGTATTTTTTCATTCAAATTAAACATTTTGTCTTCATTTATGTGTCTTTTTTTCATGTCAAATTGCTCTCCTGAGAGGGCCCCCAATAGGGTTTTTACAGTGTAGAAGCCCTCTGGCTTCGGGAGCTCCGACCCCTCGACCGGGCCGGGGCTTCGCCCCTGGACCCCACTGGACCCCCGGCCGTGAGGGCGCGAGAGCTTCACTCGCTACGCTCGTTCCGCTTCACAAGTTTCCTCCATTCTGGGAATTCCCTAATCACATGCCTGATAATGAGATTGAAAACTGAATTTTGATTTTGTTTGACATCGGACTCATTTCGCTTGATCGCATCACAAATGTTGACAGAAACATAGTAAGAAAATATTTAGATGAGAGCATGGATATGCATATATGCATTTTGCAAACTGTTGAGATTGTATATATTGTGCAGTGATGATGGCACCAAGTTCGTAAGCATTTGTGTTTGGTCCTGTGACTATGAACTAATGAACTGCCAAGTTTTGGTGTTCATCAGGAATTTTTGGTTCTGGCTTACACTACACTCTAACTTGAAGTCAACTTTGTAATCTCCTTCTCTCTTCAGGTCTTGGAAGAAAAAACAAAAAGTCTGCTATAGTTGCCCCACAAGTTTCCAAAGGAAGAAGCAACAAGCCAGAAGGAAGAAGTCCAAGCAACAGTTCTGTAACTGGTAGTCCACCACAGTCATTACCCAGTAGTCTACCAAGTGTAGCACCCCCTGGCAGCCCAGATACAATATCTTTAATGTCTTCCTACGGTGGCAGTACTTGTACTTTAGATGACTCAGGGGAGTTCACTACTTTGTCATCTGTGAAGAAGGTGAGTCTTATGGAGCTGTATTTGTTTGGGCTGGTAATGCTAACTATGGTACTGTTAAATGCTGCTTCACATCAAAAGCAGTTTGTGCTGGATAAAAAGGATACTAATATTCATCTAGTAATAAGTTTAACTCCATAAAGTTCCAAAGTTCATTTTGGAGATTCATATTCATAAGCAGGGGCCGAATTTGGTCAAACAGTGCAATGCAATCAATCTTGATTTTTGCAAAGGACGTTGAGTCGTTGACTCACGCAAATGAATAACTGTGTAGACTTTGAAATTGCATAAGAATCAACTTTGATTTTACGAAAATCTTTTGACGAGAATCTTTCCCAAGAATTGATTCTCAGATTTGTACCAAAATTCTAAAAAAAACTGCAGTTGTACCCACCACAATCCTAACTATAACCCTAATCCAAACTCTAATTAGGCTCCTCCTTTTGAAATCCACACACACTTGTGCAAGATAGCGCTGGATTATATTGTGCCGGTTATGTTAAAATCCAGCTGCAAGCAGTGGAAAATGTTGCAAATTCAGTTGCATTTACCCAATGTTTGGTCCTACTTAGGACATTTTGTTTGGAATTCCAAAATGTCCACACCCTTTCCAATATTTTTGGAGGAAAATTAGGCTATTTCAGTTGAAATCCATACCCCCTATGGCAGACTTAGCCTTAATCTTCCACACAGTGAGTGTGAATTTCAAATGGGGCACCTAAATGGGTGTCTGTATTTAAAATCTACATCCCCTGTGTGGGACATTAAGGTCATGTCTTCCTTAGGGGTGTATGGATTTCAACTGGAATAGCCCATTGCTGGATCTGGCTGGTTGGAATTCCAAAATCTTCATCATGGGGAGGTTTGAAATGGAAAAGCCCATTCTAACTCTAATATGATCCAAATAAAACCTACTTTGAGCCTTAAAACTTAACTGTCATCCTAATCTATGGGGTCCATTTTGTATCTCTTTCAGATTGATGGTGTTGTGGAAGGCAAAGTTTATCACTATGATCCCAGCAACAGCGACAGCGATAAAGAAGATGCTATAAACCCCAATAAAGACGACACAATCAAAGCAGAATCTGAACTGACAAATGACAGTCTAGAAAACCTCAATGGTCTAGGAGAAAACATTGACACTAATGATATCAGATCAGATGAAGAACACACTCCAACAGAACCTACTATTGGTTTATTAATAGACATGGACGACAATGCTACAAGTTTTTTGTCGGATCATTCGGGAACTGATCTAGGGAAACGTGAGGAAGCAGACGGCGTGTCACCCTCGGCTGAATCAGGTGAAGAATCAACAGCATCTTTTACTACCTCAAGTGTACACAGAAATGAGGATATGAATATATTGAGGCAGTCTAACCATAGCGACAATGATGTGACCACTCCTGAGGACAGTCTTGCCTCCTCTGATTACAATGTGGACTCCCCAGCTAAAGGGGAAGTAGGATACAGTCCAGCGAGACAGTTTAACATGTCTATAGATGCATACACACCTTCCCTGCTAGGGTTAGAAGGTGCAAGCAACCCCAAACTAGAGGGTCAATCTTTGAAAAAACCTTGGCAAACGTGGGATTCGGACTCAGATGATGACTTCTGGAATGATGATGATGATGATAATACTAGTTCCATGAGTGCAAGAATGGAATCTGCATCCTATGGGAGATCCAAGCATCACAAACCCAAGACCCCTCCTCCCAAACCAGTTTTTAACCCATTTCCAAGACGGAAGTTAAAAAGTGAAGAGAATCGCGCACGCAAAGGTCTCAAAGTGGGCTTGTACAAAACGCCCGGTCAAGGGCGAGGACAGAACCAACAGATGGATCATCCTGTACAGAGAATGGTTAAGTTAGGATGGTAGATACAGGGTGTCATGAAAACATTACAAAACAAAATATATACTATAGGATCCACAACTTACAAGTTCCCCCCTAAATACTTTTTAAAATAAATCGAAAAATATTTGACAAAATGCAAACATGTAAAAAAGGTATGGGTAGCCGTATTTGTTTTACACACATGGACCAAATTATAGCGTCACACGTCATTGATTTTAGTCACAATGGTTCATTATGTAAAAAAAGAAACCGTTTTAAACAGTGTTAAAAGTTGCACCTGAGTCCATAGGAGTCAGCTCTCAAACAATACAGTAGGCCAGGTCTATACATGTGTTTGTTAAAGAAAACCTGACTGCTAATGGATTCAGGTGCAACTTTTAAAACTGCCTCTTTTCTTACACAATTAACCATTGTGACTGAACGCGATGACGTGCGATGCTATTAATTGGTCCACATGTGTAAAGCAAATAGGGCTATACATATCTTTTGACATTTTGACATTTCGTACAATATTTTTTGACTTATTCTTAAAAGTATTAGAGGGAACTTATAAGTTGTGGACCGTATAGAAACGTGAATTGTTAGCATGTGAGAGAGACTAATCACAAAGTGACAGCACATAGCATGGTTGAGGCAAAAACATATAGTTATTAAAAGTGGAAAAGCAATACTTGCCCAAGCAACAATAATTTAAATAGAACAAAAGGAAAGTGCTGTATTTGACCCAATTATCACTTCTCCCCTAAGAAGCAGTAGCACCCCTACACAAACTTTTGAGTGACAATTTAAGGCCCCCACCCTTTCAATGCACCTGTGCACTAAATTCCATTAAAGTTTCCTTTTAAACCTTTCAGATTTGGATTATGATGATTTTGACTTCAGGTAGGCTTTGTTTTGAATGTTAAAGCATGTACATTCCCATTTGTAATTTTCATTTCATAAATTTAATAAGCACTCCCTGAAAATGTACTTAAGTGCCAGTGGCACTAATTAGGTTGAATTCTCAAGGTTTTTGGACTGAAAATGCTATTCATTACAGGAGCTCACTGCTATAAAGGTTTAAATTTCGGAGCTGGAGCTGGCCCACCACTCAAACTTAAAGAACATGTGTAATACACATTGTGTATGCTGAATGCATCCTTAAAGGATCTAATTTTGGCCAAAAATCTAGCTAAAAATATCTGGCTGTAATTATGAGTTCACATTATCATTTGTATTTTATTATCAGATGATTTTTTGACATTTACCCAAAACCAAGGCCATTTTCTACAGAAAGTTAAGATCTCAAATGATTCAATGGAATACAAAACTATATATATCGTTATGAACACGGCAGAGTGCCGAATACGCAATATTGGTGTTCTGAGTAAACGGCGTTTGAAAATCTTGGTACAATTCCATTGATCCTTCTAAAAATTTAGAACATTCGTGAGCACTCATTTGAAATGTATATTATAAAAGTGAATGTACACGAATTATTTACAATACTTGCATGTTCTGAAACAATCGATATATCCCTCAAAACGCGTTTTAACAGCTATTCGGCTTTATGCTGTATCCAAAATATCTCTACCACTGTGCAGAGAGAGGTCGAATACGCATTCAACTACGTGTAAACCATTGTACGCATTCTTGATTTGGAGCTTTTGTGTAGAAATTACTGGTTGTCCTAAGGCTATGTATAGTTAACTTGCTATATAAGTTATAAATAGCCATCCCAGTAATATTTAGCAAAAACTCAGAAGATTTTAAAGCAGAAATAACAATATTGGCCTATATTTTGCGTATGATTTTCCAGGATTTTACAAATTTCACAGGGGCGCACTCACATTTTTAAACCACAGCAATATCATGTGGGGAATGTTTGTACTTATTTTGGTATCACTAGATAGAAGATGCCTACAGCTATACATTGGTACCAAATATATCAATATAGCACATGTAATGTAGAAAATTCGAGGTTTCCCTCTATACAATACTATAGATCAACCTGATTTGTACAGCTAAGTATACGATTCGTCTCTCTGCCGAATTCATTTATCGCACTTCCAAATCAAAATTGCAATAACTACGTCGGGGAGTAAGATTTACCATTAATTTTTGGTGGAAATAAAAGGTAACCTGAAACATAATCATAAGCATACAAAAACTCAATTTGCTCAAAATACTCGATTCGTCACTCTGCCGAATTCATAACGATATATATATACATGACACATTTATTGACTTCACTTTGCACACACTGTATAGAGTTTGTAATCTTGATTATGTAAGATATGTAAATAATCAAAGTTCTCTATATTCCTGATATGCAAGTTGGGGTTCTTGTGTTTGTAGATGAGAGTAAGGTGATGATTTTGGTAGAGAACCCCGAATTCTGTGATTATAATGATATACTGTAAAAACTCAACAGTTAGCATTATTACTATTGAGCGCTTTTGAAAACATGAAATTGTACTAAAGTCTGGCGCTTTACCAACTGAGCTAATGGGGTTGAGACACACATTTGCAGGTTTACTTGTTTGTATAGATATGTGTATCGATGATTTGCTCAAAACCCTTTACACTTTTGTGGATGGGGCTCTTCATGTTTGCATGTTTTAAAAGTGCTCGATAGTAAGCACATATGCTAACTATCAAGTTTTTACGGTATTTTGCTTTGGTCTGTGGTGAGTAATTCTACAAAATGTATTATGTTGATAATATTTCTAGTATTCAATGATGTATTGTGTGCAATAGCCAAGTATTTGTTAGCACAAACTATCTTCCATTAGTAACAGAAAAAGTATATATTTCTTATTCATAACCTCATTAATATACGCAGCAAGTGCGATCCAATCACAGATAATAACTTTTAAATACGCGGACGCAAATGCAGGTCATTGAAAAAGTATAATGACAGCGTCGCGTGACGTAGCTAAAAGTACGCTCTACAATGACCACGTTACGTGATGTGTTACGCGTTCGAACAATTTACGCGGACGCTGGCAGCCGTATTTGGACATCGTATGATTGCGTGCTAGTGTGATTGGTCGCTAACGGTATTTCCTTAATGGGCTATTCGATTTTTACCGGAAAACGACAGATAAAGTTAAAATTGTGATCTGTTTTCAAATTAAAAAGAAGAAAATGCGACGTAAATTGAATTAAAAAATGTGAAAAGTGACGGTTATGAATGAGGTTAATGACTTTGTATCAGTTATTTTTCGGGTATTGTGAAATATCTAAACATTGTGCTTTGGACCTCGGAATATTCCTCGGTTCCAAAGCACAATGTTTAGATATTTCACAATACCCTCAAAACAACTGATGTGCAGTCATTAACCTCTAATCATATACCATGAACTCTGCATGTAGATGAATTAAGATGTGCAAATACTGTAAAAGGGAACATTTTCGTGGGAGTTTAATTTTTGCAAATTTCACGGTTGGTTCTCCAACCATGAAAATAATACACCTCGCGAATATAGGCAATAATGTATGATAAGTATAGTGCAGGACTTGGCAATTGCGAAAATAACATTTGCAAAAAGGTCTGTCTTACTTTAAATCCCGAAAATAACTGCTCGCGAAAATATCCCCTTTTACAGTATGGAGAAAAGGATGATTCATTCATTGGTCTCAAATGTTAGCCCCAGAGGGCAGTATATTGATCATTCAACTGTCAAAATCATAGCTCTGTGTTATCAGTAAGCTATAGAATACAGCAATGAAAATTTACTTTCAATGCTCAGTCAGTGTCCATACATACAGGGTAAGTTGCAGTCCCATTTGATCTATGTTCTCCAATTACAAGGAGTGATGCTTACATGATTCTTATATTAGTTATAAGAGACAGTCGCTATTTGTCTCTGTGCAGAGTTCACTGTGATAGCATCAAAAGATCTTCTTGAAAGTTTTCAAACATAGTTACGATTTTCACATCTAACCTAATTTGCAACTGAATTTGACCAAAATTAATATTTAAATCCTGACACACCCAAATGCATCTTTTAGCATAGCCGCACATTTTATTGTCCCCCGCCAACGAGTTCTGGAGGCGACTATGATTGATGGGTTATGTATGAATGTATGTGTGAGACAAAAATCATCTTTTGATGTTTTCTCCCACCTGCTTTGATGGATTTCAATGGGACTTGGACACAGTGACCCTTTGGTACATTGGCATTTGTGAGGTCAAATATCATCTAGGGGGTTATTTGAAGTCATTTTTTATTTTTGTTTTGTTTTTTCATTTTTTTTAAGAACTACTAGAGCCTCTTGAGAAGGGGTATTCAGTGGTTTTGTTTTCCCCCATTTTTATTTTCATTTTTTACTTCGCCATTTTTTGATCTCGTAATTCAATGAGGACATGTTTTACGCACCAATTTACTTTGTTGGATCTTTAAAAGACATCGAGTCATATCCATATTCTACCACTGGTTTTTGTGGATGATTAACATGCACAATAGTTCAAACTAAATGTCTGACATACCAGTAATAATTTTGTTGGTTTGAGTTCTGCTGTTCAGTTGGCCAAAACTTCCTTCATAAATGTAATAAAAAAACATTTCAGAAACATGAGATACTTTGAAATGTGAAAAAGGGAAGAAAGGCATGGTGCAATTTTAGTCTTAGTTTATAACTTTGTACATTCCAGTATAATATAGTTTAACATTATTGGTTGAAGTATTCACTAATGTAGTATTCCAGAAATGTGACCTGGGGTCCATTTCACTAAACTTTACGAAGCTTCGCAAGTCACGAAATCATTCGTAACTTTACGATGAGTCATAAGTTCAATTTCACTGAACTTACTTACGAACGGTACCCGTAATAAGGATTTACTACATATATTGGGTATTCGTAACTTTACGAACGGTTACTTGAGTTACGAAGGGTTAAAAGTTTGGTGAAATGGACCCCTGTTTGCTGCAAAATGTACCGTAAGTTGGCCAGAATAGCTCTGAGATATTTGTGGTGATTAAAATGTGTAAAAGAAGAAACAATAAGAAAATAATGATTCATTTTAAAGCTTATTTTATTTTCTGTGCAAATATTACACAGTACCTTTTGCTGTAACAGGTCACGAATGTATTGAACTTGAAGTAATTATGTTACCTTGCATTTATCCTTTTCAAATGTTTCATAATGTATGAGTACCTAAGAGGCAAACCAAAAGATGGGTTTAAGCCTATCTGCTCTGGTAGAGGGTGGGGTTATGTTTTACACTCCCTATAAACCAGGCCTTGCCATTTGAGGAGAGCGATCGCTGCTTGCTACCGCTCGCTCAAACTCTATTTCTAGTGAGCGATTTTCCACTTGCCAATTTGCCATGGACACTAAATGTATCGCTCACAGAAAATCACCCAAAATTGAACTACATTCAAGTTTCAGCACTTTCAGTGTATTAGATTTATTGTACTAACTTTGTCTTAATGCCTGAAAACGAAAGAGGGCGTGTTTCATATTGGTATAATTAATCTTTAGTCCTAAAAGTGTTACGACCACTTTATACTAGAGAGATTAAACTCTAAGAGTGATTGAACCACTCGCATAGCATCATGCTAACAAGTGATTGACCACTTGCCTTAGTGATAGACAGCAAGGCCTGGTATACTCGGATGTTAATGAGCTAGTCCAGTTGAAATCCATACACCCCCTATGGAAGACATGACCTTAATCTCCCACACAGGTAGTAGTGTGAATTTCAAATGGGCTTACCTGAATGGGTGACTCCCTTTGAAGTATGTGTGGGAGATTAAGGTTATATCTTCCTAAAGAGGTGTATGGATTTCATCTGAATTAGCCCATTTTGGCCCAGTACAGTGACACATCCTATTTCATTACAGATGGGGACAGAGTGGCAGACACTGGAGAAGTTGTCATTGGTGTAGCTGGGGGAGGGGGGGGGCAAGTGGGCACATGCCCTGGGTACCACATTAGGGTGCACCAAAATGATGGCGGATAAAATAGGGGTTGACATAAAAAATAATAAAATAGCCGTATTCATGATTGTTGTTGCAGTGGCATAGCTGGTGGAGGGCATCATGGTAGGAACGTGCCCTGTGCACCATCTCAGGGTGTCACCATATCACTGTGTATGTTAAACGTTTTTGGTAAAAATTTTGATCTTACCCTTTTTAGATTCTCAGTGCCCTGAGCCAAAAATTTGGGGTCACCAATTAATACAGGCATGATAATTGTCAGTTTTAAACTGAATTTTTGTTGTTTTTTTAGTCAAAATTTCTGCAACTTTATTTAATTTCAGCCTATTTTTGGTACAATATCATGCACATTTTCAGTTGTTTTTTGTTTTCATTTTTGTTTGGAAAATGCAGTCTCATGCCTGTTAATAATTTACGGGCAAAAAATATTTCTGATGGTACATTCACAGGTTTTGTGTGCCGCCATTTTGTATCGTTGCCCCGGGCGCCACAACCCCTAACTACGCCACTGAAAGTCAGACCACCCACCTTTTACGATCATCATATGATGCAATGAGACAACAAGAAAATCTGTGGACATTCCTTGAATCCCTGAAAGTACTATCTGTAAGGCCATCTTAATTAAATCATCCTGTGTCTCAAAGCTTGTGAGAAGTTGAAAACCTAATGCGGAATGCGGTGTTTTTTACCAGTTTTTTTTTATTTTAATTTTTTTATGTGTCAGTACAGGATTTCGGACAAGCATTTTGTGCAAAAAATATCCAATGTTGCAAATGTTGGAATAGTAGATTGACACAAAAGTCACTGCTACGAACTATTATTCTTCTCTTATTATTTTTGTGTCCAAAATTTGCGAAAAAAAATCAAAACTTGAAATCAAATACTAATTTTGAGTTTTATTTTTAGCCTTTTTGTTTAAAAAAAAAAAAAAAAATTAAGAGATAAAAAAATGAATTTCTTGATTTTCAAAGAGGACTACGCGCACGATTTTACTAATGCGTGCGGCAGCTTTGAGACAGGATTTAATTAGGATAGCCTAATTATATTGTAGTCATTACAAGCCTAGGTCAAATTTACAATTTCTAATTTGCCTTGCTAATAATTAATATACCTTTGCTTTTTGTCTGTTGTTATAAAATTGACTATAAATAACATATTTAAATACTATTTATCTATTTGTATATAATTTCGAACTAAATAATTTATGTGAGGTGATAAGGGTATGTGTGTATATATATGAAGCAACAAGAGATGTGAATAGAAGAATAAATCTATTGGTAGAACAGTAGAATGTGTGCAGCCTTATTTCTATAAACATCAAGGGCTATGTGCAACACCGCCTCGTTTCCATGGAGAATATGAGATACTTATTATACCAAAATAATGAGCTTTACAGTGACAGGCAAAACTTACGTCCATTTCTAAACACAAAGCCACAGACCAGTTAAACAGCATACAAAGGCAACACAACTAATATTATCAAAATGGAGATCTATGAGGTGGTGTTGCACTTAGCCCTTTGGATTCATGAGTGAGTTTTTGAGTGGAAGCTCGCCACGATTGCATTGGCATATCAAACTTCACAAAAATTAGCTTCTTCCAAAGAATATAGTAAGAAACAGAGCCAGGATGTGTCGCACAAATGCTAAAAGATCTTTCACTCGAAGAGCTGTGATCAAGGAGAATGGGCCCTAATATTTTTCTTTCCCCCCAGTTTTTCCTCTCCCATTTTTGAGGAAAAAAACCAAAATTACGTAAATTTCCACTTTTTGCAGCAATTTATGCAAAATTTGTCAATTTTGTGCAAAATTTGTCGACTTTGAGCCCCCCCAGTCCAAACACCAAGTGCCGTCTGCCTCCAGCCAGAAGTGTTGGCCAATACAAATACCAAGTACAGAACCCTTCTGATATTTCTTGTTGGAAAATATCTGTAAAAAAACATTAAAGTATAAGCAATTTGCTGTCGTAGTGCATGTTAGAAATGACCATTGCTAGGTCAACTGGATCATGCTTGCTTTGTTACAAACCACTGATCGAAATGATCACAACACAAAGCCTATGGCATATCACAATTCGGAACAGGTGTATGAGCTCAGGCTTGGAGCAGTAACCAATGGTTACCAACATGCACTACGACAGCGAATATAACCCCCAGAATTAAATACAGTAAGCAAAAGAATTCAAGTACCAGTTAGGTTCACCCCTGTATATCTTAAACAAAGACAGTTAAGTCATAATTGGAACCAGCAGCTGATGGCGGGCAATTTCCACTTGGTCCAATCCCATTTGGTGCAATCCCACTTAGTCCAATCCCATTTGGTCCGAATCCCAAATTGTTGAAATCGTTCAAGAATTAAAGACAGACACTTCTGATTTTGTTTCTTCCGTAGGTTTTAGATCACAGTTTCTTTAATTCAGTTCTATTTTCAACAAAATGAGGTCTTAAATCAGAGCTAAAGAGTACAGGTATTGGCTGCTTGTTTAAATTTTGACATATCTTTATTTAGGATATACAGGAGTGAACACAACTGGTACCTTATTTTTTGTTTGTTTACTGTATATTAGGTAAGATACAGGTACACAATAGCAGGCAGGGACAGGAACCTAAAATTTGGGATCACAATATCATATAAATTAATCAAAAGATTATTTTGAGATATTTGCACCTCAGTATTTTTATTCATACTATAAAGATCAATGATTAGAATCTCACAATTTACATTTGATGTTAGGATTCTTACCTGCAGAAATGTTGTTCTTATAAATTATGTGTGTACACTGTCAAAGAACACACCTCTTTTTGTATACCTTGCAACACAAAATTCAAAGCCACTGGAATTAGTGGTGGTACTGTGGGTAATGGTCACAGCAGTCAAAATACTAAAATAGTATTGGGCAATTACAGTAAATCAAATAAATGAAGGGGTGGGTGTAATATAATCCTAACCCGCCAAAAATACATGTTACTGGTTTTAAGAGAAACCATTTTTCGACCACATAGTTGTGAAATCAAATGCAGTATGTACATAAGCATAAAGTACATTGGTTTTGCAACAGATAATGTGAGTTGCTGGAATTATTTGTGTAATTATTTTGAAACCAGTCACTTGTAATTTGAGGGTTAGCACTATGTTGCACAATAGATCATGTACTAATATTATTGTTTTGTACCTCCTTTCTAGACCCTGGGAACGCTAAATAAATTGGATATTTCTTATAAGAAAATGACAAATGTAAAAGTTTGGGATGTAAAAAGCATGTTCTCAGTGATTAATTCCAAATAGAGATTCAGCTTTCAGTGTTTCTAGATGATCTGAGAAACTGCACTGAAATGTTGGTGCAATATAGTGGTTAACCATCAAAATAGAAGTGACTTGTTCAAACCTGATTGTACAATATCATGCTATATCTTAAATAATCATTGATATTCCTGATTATATAACACAGTGTTGATAAGCACAATGATCAGATGATTTTTGTTGAGGATGAATTAAACACCAGCTTTACAAATATATTTTAAATGCAACTGTTTTGAAACCAGTAACAAGTCGGTTGAAAAATAGGTGAGAGTTAGGACACTATTACACCCACCCCTTCAAATATTGACACATAATACCTTTCTAGTCAAACAGTTAATTGAGCCAACCCCAAAATCTGTCAAATGTATGTGCTATGCATTATTTTTGTAGGTACATGTGCCGTGCAGGTTTTCAAAAGTAAGGTCTTGGGAGCCAGATTTATTTGAAATTATAAAGCCTGAAATGCTCAAAATTTTGGAAAAAGTGTACAATAGAGGACATATGGGCAGCTAGCTTTGAAGATCCGTGTGTTCTGCGCTGAATGTACATAATGTACTTTGAAGCGCTAGAAAACATGGGTCTAAGGAGCCTGAAAAAGAGGGTCATCACCACAGGCCAGCACATACAACCTGACAATGATGGTGACCCCCTCCCCTGAGGATGCATCCTTTTTTATGGCTGGTCACATTATCTACATGTATTAGGCAAGGCATATTTTTACTGAAAAATACTGCAAACATAAAAAATAGTATTATATAGTTTGGATAATTTGGGTAGGGAAAATGGATTCTAGACAGAACGTTTTGCACAATTCAATTCAATTTTATTCTAAAGGTGACACAGGCACACATCCATTCCAATTATTTTTAAGCCAATAATATTTGCTTTAAACTCACATTTGCTGTAAATCCAATCTAATAAGCTCACATGCTCAAAACGTCAACAAAGTCCCGAAGTTCACTTCACGCAGTTGCACCACAAGTGTGCTAATAAGCTGCCCTTGTAATAAGCATAATTAACTTAACCCAGGCAATCAATACTACCCCTGGCAGAATACATACCAAACTTGAGGTGAACCCAGAGATATTAGATTCAAAGATCACCAACTCAAAATTGTACCATATACGTAATGCTATCTTAAATCCCCATCTTGGTTTGTTGCAGAAGGCCCAAAATCGAACAATAATTTGCATCAAGATTGAACGTTACAAGGGTTTGCACATTGTTTTGGACAAAACATGTTACACATGGAATGCACTTTGATAATTGATTCTTTTGATTTGCCGGGTGCATAGCGAAATGATCAAGAGGTACATAAGTGGCCTCCATGAGCGTCACACAAACATGGTAAAGTCAGTACTCTTTGATTCTACCTCATTGGGGCAACCAAAGATCTGTCACTGTTGCCACACAAAATATTGTGCCTTTTCTTTATTACATGTAGACTGAATATTGGGCTAGCGCTACTTGAGCCCTAGGCCGCCTTGACATTGTGTTGAGCCTGACCACGCTTTTGGTCGAAGGAAAAGTTATGACCACCCCCAGCGAGAGTTCAATGATCTTACTACTGACTTTCTTATAGTGCCCTTGATTGGATAATTACATGATATAATCATCTGAGTAACCAATCAAATTAGAGCTTTTAGATCTAGCAATTTTAATCTTAAGGGCAGAGTAATGGGAGAGAACATGGACATTTTCGAGCATCATTATTTCTGAATTGTATGTCCAAAGTATATAAAACTATACATTTTGGAAAGGAAATGAGTCAAGGAATCCCATGGTGCGTCAGATTTTTTCAAAAATCTCGAGTTTTTGAAAAATCACAAAAATCACTTTTTACCCCAATTTTTTTGTGACAACTTTAAAAAAAATCAGGTCAGAGTAAAAAAATTTCAGTTAGCTTTTTATGAAGAAGAGACATGAACTTAGGGAAGGTTTTTTTATTTTTTTTAAATTCGTCTCTTTTTTCGAAATATTGAAATAAACACGTGAAAAAAGCAATTTTGTCACTTTATTCAGCTAAAAATTGCACATAATGGTGTATATTTTTGTTTAAAACAAATATTTTGAAAAATGAGAAAACCTTCCCTAGACTTTGATGTACTCTAAACGATAGTGCAAAAAGTTTACCTTTTGCTTGCATATTTTTAGAGTTATCTTGTCACAAAAATCGTGCAATATTGTCAAAAGTGAACTATGAGAAATCGACGTTTTAGTAAAAAAAATGTCAAAATTATGCACAAAATGTCCTTATATTTTAAAACGGCAAGACTTTCACGCTTGTAAAAGCTGTATATGGTGCATGGTCTAAATATGCATCTTTTTGCACCAATGAATATATAATGTCTGCTTTTAGTGCGCCAAAATTCAAAATAATTAAAAAATCTAAATGGCATTTTGACTGCAAATTTTTGTTTTGTTTACACCGCATTTGCCGGCGTTAACAACATACCGAATGCGCCTTGATTGCGTTGGATATACGGCAGAGTTGCGCGTCACGCGACGCGAATCACGCAGCGTAATCACAATATTTCGCATTCGCAAGCATTTCTGACTCATTATTTCCGCCAATTTACTAAGCTGTCTTGAGCCATGTGACTTTTTAGAGTTGAAATGAGTGAAATAAATCAAGCAAAAATACGTGTAAATATTAACAAGTTGTATTTTATCAGTTTCAAGTGAAAGAATACATCTTAGTGTTGATAAATATCAAGAAATCTCAAATTCGGGCGTGGACGAATGTGTCTTCCATTACTCTGGCCTTAAATTCAGCCTACTGACTATCATATATCTCTGATTAGCTCAATGCATGATATTATAGTATACAAATATTGACTGCTATGAGGGGCATGGTTAAGATTATAAGCCCAAGGTGATCTCAAAACCTTGGCTGCGCCTTGGGTCATAGCATGGTTTTGAGATCACCACGGGCCTATAATCTTAACCATGGCCCGTATATAAAGCAGTCAATATTTGTTTTATATACCGAATGGATACGTGGATGTTGCGATTGCGCAGTTTGATTGGGACGGGACGGACATGACCGGTCCATAGTTCATTTCCATGACCAGTCCATAGTTCATTTTGAGGGCATAGTTAATTCAATGACTGCACTTTCAACCAATCAGATGACAGGAATCTAGTATGAGGTATATAATCCTCTTTGTAAGCAATCACAATAGTTCAACCAATAATACCCTTAGATTGTTACTCATGGAAAAGTCATGACACACACTTCAGCAAGATCCAAAAAAACAGACTTAAAAAGACTAGTTTGCGGCAAACATCATCTGTCAATCAAACTTGATTTGTTTACAAATGTTGTGATGTTGAGTTGCTGAATGCAGCGGGAAATCGGGTACCTTATTGTTAATTTTGCACCTTCAAATATAAACCATCTCAAAAGTTGGGTCTTTATAGTAGGAAATTTTCTTTCCCGAAGGCACCATGTCAACAATGCCTAGAAAAGTTGCCTTTTGCCTTGTAAAAGTACGTAAATTTTCACCATTTTCTGCGATTCCTTTTCTCTGATCGGCACCAAATGAACTGACCTTCCTTTTACGTTATTAACCAATCAAGAGTCGCAGGGAGTTTGATTGACACTGACGTCAAACGCAAACTAGTCTTTTTAATTATAAACAAGCCCGCATACAGGCATAGTTAATGTTTCTCCTCTAGTTCTTTCAAACGTTGTTCTTCCTTCATTATTTTCTTAAAGTTTGGATAAGTTGGTAATTCCTCCAATTCTGGCTTCAAACTTCTGTCTTTCAATGATTCCTTGAATTTACCTCTTAGTTCTTTGGGTAGTACATTCAGTAAAGGACATGGCACTTGACCGGGTACAACGCATATACATTTCCTAGGATTTTCAAACCCAAAATTGGACGGATTGTGTAGTTTTTGCTCCGTGTGACGCTCGGCAAGTAACAGATCTCTGTGGAAAATGAATCACAAAATCATGTAAGTGAGAAAAGAAAATATTTCTGCCACTTTCTTGGATTTATGGGTAATAACAATGCCCCCTGAAATTCACTTTGCCCCCCCCCCCCCCCCCACCTCAAAAAAGCATTTGCCCAAATGGGCAATTTCTCAAATGACGTAAACTTGTGGTGGGCACCCACAATAAGCCAAATCGCTATTGTAACTTCCGGTTTTTTTAGGACACTTTGCCCTTTGACCTATCTGGAAAATTCGGGTTTTGTGCGTACAAAATATAATTTAAAACTTGTTACTAGAATAAAAACAAACTTAAAAAACATTATTATTACATGAATTAATTATTTAAATATTTTTAATGATAACATTATGACAATAATAAATAAATTATTAATAATTACAGCAATTTTCCCGATAGGTCAAAGGACAAAGTGTCCTAAAACTGCAAAAACTGTCCCACAATGCATTGCAAACTTCCAATGCCGATTGGGCTTATTGAATGGATAAATTAACTAACCAGTCTATAAAATCAAATTGATTAATTCGAAATAAACAATTCATCAAGTGGCCATGGGCACCACTACTAGACATGTTACAAGACTACCAAGTGACAGGTGATGGCACTTATTTGATCACTTTCAATAAGGTTACTCAAAATTTAACTAGCTAATTTATTATACAGCAGGGGTCTCTGCCTTTTTAATATGTTATGAAAACTTAATTTAAAAAATTAAGGCAAATAATTTCTTGCAACTCTCATACATATATTTCTTGCATCAAATAACTTACTCAGATTTTCCTAGCACTTTGTTGAGTCGTTCCAATATTTCACTTTTGTCCTTGCCATCAATGTCAATAAGCACCTCACCTCCATCAGCTATTAAAAAATTATAAATCAATAAATCATATTACTGTGTAAATTTATCAGACTATTGTCCTATTCTTCAAACATGTAATTACTTCACCCAAGCAATTTCACCACTTTTGTCTTTCCTGTGGACATAATTCATTGTTTCTTTTTCGCAAATAATCCTCCAATCTCTTTCCAAATTTGCTATCTACCTAATGTGTGTGTTTGTTCCATTAACTGCCCATGCCCCTATAAGCGCCCACCCAATAACTTAACAACAAACTGCCCATGCAAATCTGAATCATAACCAGGGACAGGCGATTTGCGCGGAAAAAAATAGCAAATTGCGCGGAAAAATATAGCAAATTGCGCGGAAAAAATCAGCTAATTGCGCGGAGATTGCGCTGAACTTTTATACATAAAACATACATATAAAACACAGGAAAAAAAAACATATCAAAATATGAAATTATATACCGTGTCATGCAGAGTATTATGTATGTTTAACATTATGATATCTAAATCACAAAATTTGTGGCAATTTTGGACCAATTTAGGCATTTTGGCGGCCATTTTGAAAAGCGCCCTCTATCTGGAGTTTTTCACACCATTTGACCATTTCATATGTTTTACATGCTTCAAAGTAAAAAAAAAAAAGAAACAAACAAACACTTTCAAATCATATTTCCCGTGATTTGGTCACGGAATCATTATTTTCACCCCTACTAATATACGTACATCCCACAGAATTAGAGAAGTACCCCCATACGCGAAAGTAAGCAACACTGGTACGAGACAAATTAGTAAATGGTTACATTCATGTTTTTGTTAATCTATCGTTACATGATGCGTACTCTTCAAACAAGGCTGATATTTCAATACAGACAAACAAAACACCATTTTTGTTCACATTTCATAGTGAATTGCACTGAAAAACGTGAATTTCGCGGAGAAAATGAAATTGCGCGCAGAAAGGAAAATTTCGCGGCGCGATTTCGCGCCGCGAAAATCGCCTGTCCCTGATCATAACCTGAAACATATGATAATGATGGATGAATATTTTGGGCCATTTTTTATGTACTCAATTATGTAAACAATGTAAAGAAATAAGCCAATACCCAAAATGACTCTAAGCGCCCTGAGCAGTTAATGGAATGAATATAGTATAAATTTGTTTCTGCTCAATGGGCTTTTCCTCCATCCAAGTTACTTTTTGCTCATGCAAATATTAAATTTCGTATTGTCTCCTAAGTAGAGTAAGTACTGCAGTATAAGGTATTAAAAGGTCATTCTATAATCAGGCCTTCAACTAGTTTATTAGTAACAACTGAAAAATTTGAGTGATCATGAAATGCCAACATGTTAAAAGGGAGGACTTTGCAAGGGAACATGTGCGTGACCAAATGCATAACGGGTTGGGACCTGAATAGACTCATTAGGTTTGTTGAAAAAATATACTATAATGAGAAGATTAAACAAGAACTTACCTGTTAGAAGTTTAATCTAGGGACTCTCCAAATCCGCGAAAAAAAATCAAAAATCAAAAAAAAAAAAATTTTAAAGATTTTTCAAAATGTCAAAAACGCATAATTGGAGCCAAAATACGCAAATTATGGCGCAAATAACATAATCGTGTATTCTTAGCAGCCCTAGGTTAAACACTGTGCTTACCTAGAAATGCCCTGATGAATGGTGATGGCGTTATATCTTGGAAGGTTTGCATCTGTACAATGGGATTCTTAAATTGTAGTTGAGGCAGATGCCAGAAAACAAAGTCTCTGAAAAGAGATGAAACCAAACAAACAAATGATAAAAAAATACATGTACATAAAAATGTGACCAGATCTGGTCCGATCCTGCAAGGCTAAAGTCGGCAATAATGGAACTGAAATATATAGGCAAAAAGTTAGGAGAAAAAACCAATAAAAACATAAAAAAATGGACATACATTGCAAGGTTCATAACTTTGCATACAAGTATTTATAAAACCCGCAACTCAACATCAGTTATTGTATGTACTGAGCAAGTTTATGGTAGTGACTCAAAAAAAGTGGGTAATGGTGAATCCAAAGACATAAAACACATCAAGGATTGGTAAATGATACAAGAGGATACCATATCATAGGCCTACCTTGAATGAACAACTGGAAAGAAAAAGAGCAAGGTACACCAACTTGATGTGGGGAAACAAGTATACTACAGACTAGATGGTATAATGCAGAGGGGGGACAAGAACAACAAATGTAGGCATTAGTACGGTACATTTCTAGGTAATGTTTGATCGGGGGGGCACTCACATGTTAAGGTGGTACGGGTATGTGCGGCGCTCAAGGGTCCCTTTTTCAGGCTCTCGGGCAGTTCCTTAAGCCCCACATTTGGATCTGCTCTGACAATTGTAGCTCTTTAAGCTCAAATTTGGAAATAATTTAGAAATTTTTAGCTCAACAGCCTATAATTTGGCCCTAATTTCAGTTCTTCAAGTCCCTATTTTGCCCGAAAATCAGTTCTTAGTTCCCAAAGTTCGGCACTCCGCACACCCCTACCAAAATTTAAGTTGAGTGCCCCCCCCCCCCCGGTGTTTGATAGCCAAAAATTACCAGTTCCAATTTGCAAGGCCCACAGAAGTACTAAACCTGCAAAATCAACATGGATCAATGGGAATATGTAGAACTGGCTCTCTACTTATATGCGTCACGTTTTTTAACACGCAGTATGTGTGACGCAAAGGCTTTGCAGCCAAAGCGTCGTCGACCCTAGACTCGCTTGCCAGTCCTATATACGCCGTACCTATGTATATTGAGGACTGGCTTACGCCATTTTGGATGTCAATGGGAAATACACACTTAACGATTTGCGCCGGTTAGAAAAAAAAAAAAAAATCTTTAAAATTTCATCAACGTATATAAAAGTGGTACCAACCGTATTGTGTTTGCTAATTTAAGACTCGGTTGAAACAAAATTAAGGATCGAAAGCATTTTAGTGTCCAAAAGGCAAAATTATCGTCAAAGTTCTGCGAAATCGGCACCCTTGCGAAGGGTTCAGAATTGAATCGAACGAAAATATCCGATCTTTGCGATCAAAAACACAAAATTACAACTTTAAACATACTATTGGCAAAAGACATTATTACCAAACAATACAGAATAGAAAATTTGACATCATTTTCTCAAAATATTGAAAAAATTTGCTCACAAAGTTCTCTGATGAGAACATCACACAGACAACAGCTTTAGCTGATTTTGCAGGCAGAGACTCTTGGTTTACTATGTACATCTTGCAGATTTAAAACAATGAGTTCTTACTGAACAGATGCTGTAGACACATGGCCAGAGTCCCCAGCATATATAGATCTTCCCTAAGCAATGTCAAAGCCATCAATGTGGTTAATGACGCAGCAGAACGCGGTGTGAAACTTAGTGAAGATTTCTTGGCTACAGCCCACAGTGAGAAATATTATCAGAATGTTTTGCAGGTGGTTGAACAAGATAGAAAAAACAAACCCAATCTACGAAAGCGTCAACTGTAGGCCTATAGCTGCAACTGAACTTTATCTATACTAATAACTTCTAAAAGGAAAGTGACAGTTATGACTTGAAAGATTATGACAACATGATTATTATATTGCCCACTTTCTGATAGTAACAGGTGAATTAACGCAAATAAGAGAAATGTATGATTTATTATGTATTTAAATACATGGGGTACATGGGGCAGCTATTCATTTTAAGGCATGTCTAACCTGTGACATCATCCTAGCATGATTGTTATGATTTGTTAAGTATAAGGTGACACATTTCAGTTACAAACACACTGTTTAATGCAGAATCAATATGGCAGCCTTTATTTTACATGTCAAAAAGTGCGTAAAACTAAATAGCTGCCTCATTTGTAGTTCTACTGTTATACATACAAATAACGTTCAAACTTTGAGCTCGCGGAGGACCCATTTCCCGACCTCCATTTGAATTTAAATTTGGAGCACTTATTTAACTTGATAAGTGGCACACTTTAATCACTCAACTCGCAAAAAATAACATTGACATGAGGGGCGTTTGATGCACCCTACTAGACATCGAAAAAGTACGCAATCCAATTCCCGTTCAAACGTGTGGGAAACTGAAAGTGCGATAATCGTGACTAGTCGACCCCTGATGCCACAGATTTGGTTTGTTGTACTTCTACTAGGTCATGTAGGTTGAAGCAGTATAGTGATAGTTCAAACCCGCTTGTAAGTTGTGAAAATTTAAGTTACATGTACTTGTACATATACATGTAATTTAGATTTTATAAGCTTACCGAGTTCCTTGGCTCTGTTTCCCAAACCGTGTGTAATTTATAGTAAGGATTCGAACATTTTCCCTCAAATGAACTTTTCCTGCTTCCAAATATTTTAGAGTCCGTCGAATCGGAAATTTTCCTCTCATCGGCATGACTGAAATGAATTAAATTGTTTTTTTTTACACAACAAATTTAACACGCATTTCCAGATTTTTTGTGCACGCAACTCGTTACATACAGCTCGTAGGCTATTAAAAAATAAGGGCGCACGCTACCAAATTTCTATCCGCTCGTTGAAAAAATAAGGGCGCACGGTACCAAACAATCCGCCCATTGGATGATTTTGAAAGATTATTCCCCAATCAAGATTTTCACATATTGATTTTAAAGGAGCATTTCGTGATCCACAGCATCATACCCCACTTTTATCAAAACAAGTTGAGATTTTTATACCACTGGAAACCCGGGGGGGCGGGGGCACATCGACACATTTTGGTGGGTATGCTCCCGGGGGCACTCAACTTTGGAAGTGACGGGTATGTGCCTACCGGAGAAGAGAAGTAGGGGACTATCGGGTACAAAGCGTTATTTTAAATAAGGGGGTCATTGGCCGGGGTCATTGGGTACAAACAAAATAAAAAAGGGGTCATTGGGTACAATATTTTGAAAAAGGGGTCATCGAGTATAAGATTTTTTTAAAGGGTCATCGGGAAGAAAATTTTGAAAAAATGGATCAAAATTTTTTTGTTGCATTTTGATGATGCTAAAAAAAAAAAAGGGGGTCATTGGGTAGCCGCAACTAAAAAAAAGGGGGTCATCGGGTATGGCTTTTAAAAAAGGGGTCATCGGGTATAGTCGACTTCAAAGAGAGGGCCTATTGACAGGCACATAAAGTTGAGTGCCCCGGGGGTATGCTCCCCAGAATTTTGAGGTGGTGAGTCTGGCGGCGTATCGATAAAAGGGTCTTTGGAGCTGCGAACAAGTAAAATGGGAACTTTTGGAGCTGCGAAAAGTCCAAATAGGGTCTTTCTTGGCTTTCTGGTTGAAAATCGCTGAAAAAGAGTCAGAGCTGAAATGATCAAAATCAAGGGTCTTTCGGAGCTCTATTTTGGCCAAATATAGGGGGATCTTTCGTAGCTTCAATATCCAAAAAGGGTGGTCTTTCCGGGGGAGCATGATACCCGTATGGTCATTTGTGTTGAGTGGTTTTGACGACAGTCAATCCCGACAAACTTGTGCATTGGGGATGTCACCCACCCTACGCCCCCCCTCCTCTAGCGGTGGCCCTGCTACTACCCCATATACACGTGTATTGAGAGACTTTTGATGATGACGTCATTAGTCCTCATTTTCTCATTAATAAATTAATTTATGTTCACCATTTTGCTACCAAAGATAGAGTAGAAGTTCCTGAAGAAAATACAAAACCTTTTAAGTGTGTGTCATTGTTCATGTAAATTATGCAAATGAGTTAACGGTCTCCAATTCCCTACCTTTATACCCTATACACAATCACCATCAACGCCGACAATTGGATAATCAGAAGAACAAAATAGACTTTGCCTTCACCATACGGTAGATCCCGGGATTGGGGATTGGCCTAAATCCCCCCTCCAATATTTTGCTAGAGGGGATGGTCCACTCAATTTTATTTTATTTACTTGTTACACCAGAGACATATAGCTCCAAATGTAAATCTGTTACTTTTTGGCTGGGGTAGCTTTATCCACTGCTGAAGCAATGCATTGTTAGCTATTGTTGGAGCATTTACTGTCACGTTCGGCAGGTCATTCCAGGTAATTACCACTCTGTTGGAGAAGGAGTGCTCTCTAAACCTAAGTCTTGAGTACTGCTTCATGATTTTAAGACTATGGCCTCTGGTCACCGAAGTGTGGCTTGTCATTTCAAACAGGGCTTCTTTGGCTACATCATTAATCACATGCATGATCTTTTAAGTCTGGACCAGGTCACCTTTCATGCGTCTGTAAGCCAGTGTAGGGAGTCTCAATTCTCTTAACCTTTCTTCGTAAGACTTATCATTCAACTGTGGTGCTAACTTACTGGCCCTTCTCTGGACTTTTTCCACCAACTAGTTGTCTTTGTGATGTAGAGGGCTAAAATGAAGTTTGCATATTCTACCTGAGGCCTCACTACGGTCGTATACAGGGTTCTCAATAAGCCCTCCTACTATTCGCCTTCATCAGCACCATTGATACATGCTTACTGAAGGTTAATGTTGGATCGAACTTTACTCCAAGATCTTTTTATTCCTGAAGCACATCCATGTTCCTCCTACAAGTCCCATCAGACATGGTGTATGTGTGTGGATCTTTCTGGTTGTCATAATGCATAGTGTCACATTTGGAGACATTGAAACCAAGCTGCCATCGGTCTGACCAATCACTAAGTTCATCCAGATCTCTTTGCAGCTTGTTGAAGTCATTTTCATCTTGAACACGTGTAAAAAACTTAGCGTCATCAGCAAAAACCTTAACGCAACTACTACATCAGGATGATCGTTGATGAAAACCACAAACAAATTTGGTCCCAAGACACTGCCTTGTGGAATGCCACTAAGTACATTGGTCCTTGATGAAGATTTCCTATTTACCATCACCCTCAGTTTCCTTCCAGTCAAGAATGCCTCAATCCATTTCAGTAGTGGACCATAATTTTTTCACAGTAATTAACCCCCAATTATCCTCACTGCCTCGAGCGGTGGGGCTGCTGGCGACTAAAAAGGTATAGTTACAAAGATCATTTTTTATCTGATAATTCTTCTTGCCGCCCTTCATCATCGCAGCCCCTTCCTTTTTTTGTCACCCCCTGCTTCTACGCCCGCAAAGCCCCCCAAAAAAAATACACGCATGCCGTACTTTACCTTTGTCTTAGACCAAACTTACTTCCAACATTTTTTGGGGTTATCTTTTAATAATGTCCTCCGCAATCTTTTTCTCATACTGTCGTTTAGCTTTCCGGACTTCTTCACCACTCCTGATGGAATTTCTGGCACTTATTTTTCAACTTCAGTTATATGTTCAGACAGCCTTGTTTTGATCAAACAGCCCGTTTTCCCAATGTAAGCCTTTGGGCAGCTATTGCATGGTATTTCGTAGATGAATTCCGCTGTTTGGTGCAGTGAGATTTCATTGCGGTCGAGAATCCATGTTTTTTTCAAAACTCTTGACATCCTGTCGGATAGCCCCTAGACGTACAACGACTGAACCCTTAGTTTTGTCTTTTATGCCTCGCTTTTCTTGGTTTTTGGGTATTATTTTTCTTCCTTGACTTTATTGATGCACCTATAAGGGTATCCACATTGAGTCAGCGCTTCGTTGATCTTACTTTCTTCCTCTTCTTAACTGTCTGCCTCCTCTGTGACGATAACATCCTTTCTGTCACGGAGGGTCCTTACCACTCCTTACCTTACCTTATACCACCAATTTCTGGTGTGAGTGGTGAGGAAACTAGATTTGAAGGTATTGGTTGGTGTGTGTGGACTTCTAATTGTATAGATGGACAACTTTGTGGTGCCGTGACTGCTGGTATGTCGTCCGGTGATTCGAGTGTCTATCAAATGCTGCCCTGTACCTATCTGTCTCCTCCTCACATAAGTAAACTTAATAATATCAGTGGGATCTATTTGAGGTGGTCCAAGTTTTTAGTTTCACCCTGTTTCACAATTTCAAGGACATCGTCCACGTAACGCTTATAAAGATTCGGTCTACAACCAGCTGGGCAGTGGCTATGACCTGGACTTCCAGCCATTCCATAAACAAGTCGACAGCAATCGGACTGAGAGGACTGGTCATCATGGCTGAGCCCTTGTTTCTGCTGTTAGATGATGCATTTGGATGTGAAATAATGTGGTAGATAAACTCAGCCAATTCCATGATGTTGTCAACTGTCAGTCTCGTTCTTAGATGTAGAGGACGATCTTGTTTCATTTTCTCCTGAATTATGTCCACAGCATAGGTGTACTATTATTGAAGAGAGAAACTATACGTCTTGAGATATCAAGCACAAATCATCTTCTATTGTGAGGGCCGTATAAATCCTCAGCTAATTGTATGAAATTCAATATTCTCATGATGGCATCCAACCAATGGATTGATGACGTCAGAAAAGGACCGAGACATGTTATTACCAATGATGTCCTTCATGTGAATTTTTGGGCTACCGTATTTGCCAGGAGTGATCTCAGCTGTCGGATACAAAAAATATCTTGTCCTGTGGTCTTATTTTTTCTTCTTTTTCCAAAAGGCTTAGGATTGTGACAAATAGTTTTTGGTATCGAAGCGTGTGATCCTTGTCTAACTTTATGTATTAAAGTGTCGGTGTTATTTAGCATGTTGACCAACTTTCAAGTCCTCGTATTCTATGATGTCCTCGAATTGGCTCATTCCAAGGATGTCCACTCTCCGTGGTGCTCTTTCTGATTGTAGTCAACATCCTATTGGACTTACTGAAGAGCAAGCAAGATCAAGGACACCAGTTGAAGAACACAGACTTCAAACAGTCCCAGAAAGCATATGCAGATGACCTGACGATTATAGCAGGAAGTGTCGATGGATGTAGAGAACTTCTCACCCTGGCGAAACCTTCCTGAAGTGCACCAGAACGATGGAAGCTAAACCTACTAAATGCAGAAATCTGGCCATGAAGAAGTCAGACATTGTTAGGACAAATGGAAAGACATCAAAAACCTATGCACCATATGACCCATAACTTCACATCAGTGGGAAGGACATCCCGTTTATCCACCAATCATCCATGCGATTTCTCGGTCAAGAGATATTCAAGGATCTGAACGACAAGAAGTCCGATATGGTGTTGACCCGGGTGTTGAGTCCAAACTAAAGACTCTCCTAGAGAGAGTAAACAATGACCAAGTCAACAGTATCGCTAAGATGTGGATATATAAAACCACATTGTGAGCAGGATATCTTGGGAATTCATCATCTACTGCTTCCCAGTGTCATTCGCCCAAAATCTTCAAGATGTGGCTTCACGCTACCTTAAGAGATGGGTAGGGCTGCCGAAATGCGCCAACTCCTTTACAGAACTTCTCTACAGAAAGAGAGATAACAAGGGCCTCCAACTGAAAGCTTTAACAACGCATTTCAAATGCATGTAGTTGGTGAAGTACCACATCATGAAATACTATGTGGACGAGGATCTATGGTCACATATAGCAGAGACAGAGAGAGAGAGAGAGAAACAGCGGAATGGAGTGAAAGAGCTGCATGAAAGAGAAAGACATCTCTTTATCAACGAGCTATGCAGAGGGCAACATGGTCGCCAGGACCTGGGCTTTATCAAGGTCAGAAACGCCAAGAGCAGATGTCTAAGCAAGAGCATAGATGCACGCTATCATGCATTACCAAAGATGTCTCAGAAGAGCACCTCCTTATATGGAATGGCAAAACAAGGTCGCTTCTTCGGATGGGAAACAGCCATGTACATCATGGACACAAGATGGAATAGTCTCCTCTACTCCTGGTCACCTGAGATGTTGAAATTTTACCTCAACACTACCCTCACCTGCCAACATGAAGACCTGGAACAAACATCCACTAGGTCAGTATACTCTCTGTGGCTACAACTGCTGCACAATGCTGCACATATCAACTGCTGCCAGTACTCTCTTAGAACAGGCCGTTACAACTAGAGACACGACATGGTACTCCGGGAGATAGTCCACCAACTACTTCCTGCTGTTTTGAAAGCTAGATGTGGGACAGTAGGCGACGAAGATCAACAAAATTATCCCTGGCATTTCATTCAGAACTGAGACGGAAAGAAGTACAGTAGCACAGAACCCAGAAAGACATCATCCAAAGCTGTGAGGACTGGCAAGTAGTGTGGGATGAAGACAATCGCCCAGCTATGTTCCCTCCAGAGAAAGTGACAACATCGAAAAGGCCAGACATAACTGTCTACTCACCATCAGACAAGCAAGGCATCATAATTGAACTCACAGTACCTGCTGAGGAGAACTTAGCACAGGCCAACCTCAGAAAGAAAATGAATTATGAAGATCTAATCCAGGAAGGACAAGAAGCAGGATGGGAACTGAAATACTTCCCAGTAGAGGTGGGATCAAGAGGATTCACAAACAACACACTTCGAAACTGCTTCAGCTTCAAATTCTTTGGCCTCACAAATAAAGAAACCAAAAAGGCACTGGATACTGTGGCGAGAACAGCATTAAGAGCAATATACACTCTATGGCTTGCACGCAACAACAGACACTTTGTAAACTGGGAATTGGTGAATCGTCCGTATATGCGACCACTCGACCTATCTAAAGTTGAATAAATGACCAATCTTTACTTCCCTACATAGGACCAGGATCCTGTGACCAGCCTAACCTCTAATGGAACTTGCACACATCAAGATGTTTCAGCAGTGCAAGTCCTGCCCTGCAGATCCATGACAAAGGGTTTGCTTGGTATACTAAGGGGTGATGGCACGTTGGTTTCAACACCTTATACCAACAGTTCCTGGTCTGCAAGAAGGGAGTAGCCACTACTGTAATGTGATTCCTTTAACAGTTGCTGCACTGGAGAGGGAGGGTTCCCGGGAACAAAGCGCTCAACCCACCACCGCCCGTCCCAAGTCAGAATGTTAGATTGATGGAACATGATTTATAATATGTCTACCTGGGCTTGATACAGCAAACAACAACTTGCTTCATCTGTACACGTCCTTAAAAAACGTAGATTGCAGTTCAAGCCAGGAAGCAGCCACTACACGGCTATGGAATTTCACCCTATCACAACTGTTGCTCTGCATTTGTGTGCTCCCAGTATTCTGCCTGAATTGGGTTGTTTTATTGCGACTATTTCATATTTTGAGTGTTTTGATAGATAACGACCCATCGCATCAGCTGATTCCACTTAAATCAGCTTAAATCCACAACGCTAGAGCACGACGAAAAGAGTGATTTATTTCCTTCTTTGTAGCCTTGTTTTTTCTGCCAAACAATCGTTCATGTACACACGTTGGACTAAAGAGGCGGAAGCTATGATCAGAAAGCAAGGGACCACCATGAACAGAGACGAGGGGCATGGAATACAATCTCAGTCACGTGTTTGACGATATTCTCAAGAAAAATACATCTGGCAACCGCGTTACTAAGCAACCAGCATCATTTGCGGTAAACAGAAGGTCGTCACAACATCAACAGTGTTGAAAAAGGAGTCTGCTAGTCTTCGAAACGTCCATAGTGTGTACTGTTTTTTGGACTAGTACTATTAATCGTTCTTTTCGTTTTGTTGAAGAGCACGGACATATAAGAACACTACAGTCATTGCAGAGTGAACAAGGTTCCTGATAGGAACTGAAATATATCGAACGAGTATGCTTAGCTACTCCATTTCGTTTGGACCTGTTAGCAGAACTTATCTATTTAATTGACTTTTGAATGATCCTGATGAATCTCATCAATAATAATTCAAACGTGTTTACTAGCTCTAATGCAGACTGAGATAAAAAACAAAAAAACAAAAAACAAACAGGGATTCTCTTCCCGTTGCAATATAATCATGACGCAGTTCACGATCCGTTGACTTCCTTGTCCGTGAACATGGTAAAGTCCCGGGTAAAGTAGGCCTACTGCCTAACTGACATTGACCTTCATATTATAACGACTGGTACTTCCTTGTTTTAACCAAATTAGCATCAAATGCAAGTTCGACGTTTGCAATCAGTACACATATTGCATCAGTACAGTGACGATGGTGGGAAGACAAAACATGCTTTTGGCAAATTAACTGACAAACAATATATTTTGTAGTGGCTCATGCATGTATTTACATTAATATATGGTGCAATGTTATCACTAATAATTTGCATATGTTCGTTTATGATGGCTACCAGAGGCCAGTCTGCGACCGGGTCTGTGAAAACCCCAATTGGAAGAGTACATGGTTTCATTGGACAGAACGTCACTTTGGTATGTGATCTTCAAGACATCCGTAATGAGTATGTTATATTTTGGTACCGCGATCCCGAACCATACTATAGCTTCAACGAGGTTATTAGTATTATACCAGATGAAATTAAATCTCGCATATCAGTTAGATGTGAGCGAAATTATCCAGTTGATCGTTGTTCCCTAACGATATCTTCATTGGTGACGACTGATTCGGGTTCTTATGGGTGTGGATATGATAGTCAAGACGGTATGTTTCTCAAGTTGGACCTTGGCTATCTCATCATAGATACTCTTAATGGATCTTTCCCTTCTGAAGATTCGCCTGGGTCAGTTGCACCACCTACTTTTACTAGCATTATAACGTCCACTATGCATGAACACATAACTGCACACACTACAACGGACTCGAATGAATCACAATCGATAAAATCGTACTTTGTACCTTTTGTGATTATTACCATAGTTTTATTTCTTATCATCACGGTTATTCCAGTTGCTTTGTTGTGTAAAAGAAAGAGAAACAAATCTGATGTGCCTAATCAACATCAGGTTCATCAGCCTGTAAATACGGGACACATTGTTGCACAAGATGAAAGGCCATACGCGGAGGTGAATCTGGATATGACTGGAACAGGAGACGACGAAACATTGCAAGCAAACAATGATAAAGATGAACAACACATATACACTTATGCTGACTTGAACGACAACGTGCCAGACGATCATTCCGAGGCATCTGGGATAACGCATCAGTACATAGACTTCAGCGGTCACGGGATGCCACGAGGTATCAGCTCCCCTATCTCTCCAGGTTTTTTTGAACAAGAAGCCGCATTGAAAGCTAACACGAATGAAGATGAACGTAAATATGATTATGCTGACTTGAACGACAACGTTCCAGAAGATCATTCCGAGGCATCTGGGATAACGCATCAGTACATAGACTTCAGCGGTCACGGGATGCCACGAGGTATCAGCTCCCCTATCTCTCCAGGTTTTTTTGAACAAGAAGCCGCATTGAAAGCTAACGCGAATGAGGATGAACATAAATATGATTATGCTGACTTGAACGACAACGTTCCAGAAGATCATTCCGAGGCATCTGGGATAACGCATCAGTACATAGACTTCAGCGGTCACGGGATGCCACGAGGTATCAGCTCCCCTATCTCTCCAGGTTTTGCTGAACAAGAAGCCGCATTGAAAGCTAACACGAATGAAGATGAACGTAAATATGATTATGCTGACTTGAACGACAAAGTTGCAGAAGATCATTCCGAGGCATCTGGAATAACGCATCAGTACATAGACTTCAGCGGTTACGGGATGCCACGAGGTATCAGCTCCCCTATCTCTCCAGATTTTTTTGAACAAGAAGCCGCATTGAAAGCGTACACGAATGAAGATGAACATGGATACGCATATGCGGACTTGAACAAAGATATCGCGGCTTCGAAGAATAGCAAAGTACCTTCAGTAATGGTAATTACGCACCGTTATATCGATTTTCACAGTGGCCATAATGGTGATAAGAAGGAAACAGAGAGTTCTCAGGAACCACCATGTTCACCCAGCCTTTCGGCTACTTATGTGAATACCCCGTAAACGCCAAAAAAGAGCTATCACCTAATCTTACCCAGTCACAGCAAAACGTTGGTGTGATATTCTCAAAACGACACGCATAAGAGGTTGCCAGAAAACGTTTAGATGTCGCGTTGTACAGAATATAAAATGGTGTTATTAGGATCGAATCAACTACGGTTTAAGAAATGCACGTGGTATTGAGTACGTTATTGATAAAACCAATGTTGAAGCCCGGGTTGAAGCTAGTCTCGGTCCCAGTAGATGTGTGCTCCTCCGTCACTAAACAAACTGTCTGGCGTTAATCTTGAATGAAATGACAATCGCTGATTGGTTAATGAATTTCCATATAAAAAGATTTTCAATTGGCTATGGAACCATGTGACTGCGGAACTAGGACATGACTTATGTAGGAGTGACAATAAACATAATACCGCCCAGATTTGTTGCTAACCACAAGCGCAAAATCGGACTAGACGGACGGCAGCCACTGAGACGTCGACCCGGGGGCACCGATCTTCGTCTGATATCGCCTTCCATGCCAGAGAAGTAGCAGCGCGCACTCACGTGTATTGTGTGGATTTATATCACCACTTGGCTGTCCATCAACCAATGAATTCGAAGCCTAGTGCGGCACGCGTAATTTTTTTCTGCACTATAACGGGACGCAACATTTGTTTAAATCCTAACCCTAACCTTAACACTTACCCTAACCCTAACACTTATCCTAACCCTAACACTTACCCTAACCCTAACCCTAACCCCAACCCTAACCCTAACCCTTTCCTATGTATTCCTATGGGTTACAAAATCGGCGTCCCGTTATGGTTGCAGAAGCGTGCGGTACCCTTGATGGTTGCAGAAGCGTGCGGTACTCGTGCATAATTGACAGCCATTTCATCACGGTCTCAGATCAGGGTAATGTTCAGTCAATATGAAAAGACGTACTGACGTTGTCGCCAGGCGGTTTGTTTAGTGATCGAGAAGCACAAACTGGCTGGAAACGAGACTATATTGAAGCTAATTCAAACGTGTTTACTTTGGTCCCTCTGATCAGAGACTACCAATACATTTTTTTCATTGAGACAAAGCCCACTGGAAAAACACAGGGGGTTAGTCTGTTCCCTCCCCGGGTTCCCTCCTCTTTGCAATATAATCATGACGCAGTTCACGATCCGTTTTTGTATCATGGTTGTGCATGTTGCCTTTAGTTTGACTTCCTCGTCAATGTACCGGGTTGATGTCCGTGAACATGAAATAAAGTAAAGTACTGTCGAACCGATATAACCATACATAACGTTTCCTTGTTAGCTACTTGAGCCTCAGATGCAAGTCCGTTTGCAATGTACACACCGTCCTACGATGGGAGAGTATGAGCATGCTTTTAGCATGGAACGTTTTGACTGGAAAACACAATTTGTAGTGACTCATGTTTTATGTTAATATAATTATGTGCATGCATGGTACAATGTTGTCACTATTCATTATTTTGCTTATGTTCGTTTATGATGCTACGTACTGTTAAAACCCCAATTGGAAGAGTAGATGGATTCATTGGACAGAACGTTATTTTGGTATGTAATCTTCTAGACATTCCACATTGACTACAACATTTTTGGTGGCGTCAAAATCGCGACTCATACACCCTCATTAATTATTATTATAGCTATATAAAGGAGGTTATTAAAAGGGCATTGCGTGATCCACAGCATCATCTCCCACTTTTCTCAAAAAAGTTGAGATTTTTATAGGGCTTACCACTGGAAACCTCTGGCTACATAATGCCGGTTAATTCGTGTAGCAAGACTATCGTCAAATTTGAATTACGACACATGCATAACTCGTAAACGTAAAATCGGAATCAACAGAAATTTTGGGAAAATTGCTAGAAAATTGAGGATGCTAGGATCACCAAATACTCCTTTAATAATATACCAGATGAAATCAAATCTCGCATACTAGTTAGATATGAGCGAAATTATCCCAATGATAGTTGTTCCCTAACGATATCGTCATTGGTGACTACCGATTCGGGTTCTTATGGGTGTGGATATGTTACTCAAGCCATGTTTTACAATCTGGACCTTGGATATCTCTTCCTAGATGCTCTTAATGGATCTGTTCCCTTAAATTCGCCTGGGTCAGTTACACCACCTGCTAATAGCATTATATAGTGTCCACTATCATAATGAATAAAGACATAATATTTATTTATTCATTTCAATCTTTATTATATACAATTACATCAAAACAGATCGAAAAGTAGACATACAAATCCAGACAAGAGTATGGCATCAGAAAGAATTCAGTTGCCATATCTCTGCAGGAGTAAAATGGATGAAAGACAGTAAACAAAATATATTAAAAACAATAAACATTTCAAGATATGTACAGATTACAAAAGCACCTAGGAGATTGACCAGTCCTGGTCATATTTGGAGTAAAAGATTGCATATGAAGCCAGTATTGCACGTTTACTGAGGTTGGCTTGAAATTTCTTGCACAGTATTTTGTGGGGTTTATTACCCAATGAAACAGAGGTGAAAATGTTTTGAATATTGCACTTATTGTCGTCAGTAATGAGGCCTCTGCTGCCAATTTCAATACAAAATAACTTGGCGTCATAACTCTGTCCCTGAAGATCCATGATCAAACTTGAGTATTTGTTTACCTTGCGGTCGTGAGAATTTCTGATGTTTTGTTCGAACGGAATAGTTAGCTCGAAGACAATGATCTTTTTTGAGTCGCGGTTGACGAGGACCAGGTCTGGTCTCTGTTGAGTTACCAAAATATCAGGAGGGATAGTGGTCCCCGCAACTTTGGTTGTACCAGCTAGGTCACAATAGAAGGTCCATGATGGGGCAGCTATTTCCTGAAGAGTGTCATGGATGATACGAAGGACAGAGTCATGGCGCCAAGTATACCTGCCTTGTTCGAGCATAATCTGGCAGTGGTTTAAAACATGGTGAAGAGTTTCTTTTTGAGACATAAATTGCAGTTTGTGGGCAATTTTTTGCCCCAACGGCTGAGGTTATTTTTTGTTGGGAGGGTGTCCAGAAAAGAGTTGACCATGAATTTCATGACACCTTTAGGCATATTAAAAATGAAAGACTTCCAAATATGATCTGCCTTTTCAAGGATGGAAGCGCGCAACATGTCACCCTGGACAACAAGATCTTTAAGTTGGTTGATCCAGACATTATAATTGAAGACAGAGATAAAAAGGACTAGTTTGCGTCTGACGCCACTGTCAATCAAATTCCCTACGATCCTTGATTGGTTATTAAATAGCGCGTAAAAGGAAGGTCGATTTATCTGTGCCGATCGGAGAAAAGGAATAGCAGAAAATGGTGAAAAATTACGTAATTTTACAAGGCAAAAAGCAACTTTTCTAGGCATTGTTGACATGGTGCCTTCGTGAAAGAAAGTGTCCTACTATAAAGACCTAACTTTTGAGATGGTTTGTATGTTTGAAGGTGCAAAATTAACAATAAAGCCTCCAGCATACTTTCCTGCCGCTTGCCGCAGCGGCAAGCGGCAGGGCGTTTCAACCAATGACAAGCCTTTATTGTGTCCGTTTGCCTGCAATGCGCGTGCGCCACGCCGCTCAGCGGCAAGCGGCAGGGTAGTATGAAACTAGCATAAGGCGCCCGTTCGGCAACTCAAATCATCACGACACTTGTAAACACACCGTGCTCGAGTTTGATTGACAGATGACGTCTCTCTGTCTTCCATTATACTATATTCGGACACACTTCGAACACAGCTATAATCTGTGCTAAAAAGGAGTCAAGCAGACCACAATCGACAAAATCGTACATTATACCTTTTGTTATTATTACCATAGTTTTCCAGTACTGATGCCAACTACATCTGGTTTAGGGATTCAACCTACATGTATTACCTAACTGTTCATTGCGGAAAGTGTGCCACCAAATCTCGCTGAACGCCTCAGAGTAATCTGTTCCGTATATCTAGATGCGTGCTACTTAACGATCACACGTCTTGAGTGATCTGACGCGGGACAGTATGGGTGCGGTATCGAGCGTGAAGACGAATATCGCTCTAGACTAGGTGCTACATCTGGACAACTTTCTATCTTAGTTCCACCTTCGGATACATCTCCCATCAGTGATCTTTATGATCTGGATTATAATCGCATCAACGATGGTACAGTTTATGTTGGTGATTCACTTAGGTTTAGCTGCACAATCACCGGTGGTGATCCAAGACCATCTGTGTATCTTGCTAGGGAAAGTTTTCTCATCAATATAAATTTTTAGAAGATGATATAGGACTGGAATTCAGATGCGTAATGAACCACCCGGTTCTGTCCCAGCCGATTACTTGCTCCTTGCTCTTTTGAAAAGAAATGTGCCATTTTCAACAACGTCTGACCAACCAGATGTTAAGACCGAAGAAGTTTCATCATGGTCATTCGCACCCACGATGAGACGCGAAGAAATAGTTTCGGGACAAAAATTGCAGCCAAACATTTTGACTATTATAATTGCGATATCTTTGATTTCAATCGCTGTTCTCATTATAATTACGTTTATTGTGTTGTATAGAAGAAGAATAAGATGCCACTCATGATAAACCAGAAGGAACTGCAATACTGCATACACCGAACTGATCTTGGAGACTACGGATAAAAAACACGAATACGAAACATTGAATACGGGTGAACGTGATGAATATTCTAAAGAACTTTGGGAATAGGACTCGCTAAATCTTTTAGGCGGCGAGGTAGGTACCAGGGAATAATCACACGGCTTGGTAGATGCGTCTTGGTTCACTCGTCTCGTCTAGTCTCTCTGATTGGTAGTTCTGCTCCTCGGCTCTTCATCGTAGATTTGGCATGAGTAGGGGCGCTAATATAAAGTTCTTCATAGAACTAGAGGTTCGACCAGGGTCTTATTTAGGCTCTCAGATTCAGCCAAATACGAATATTATCACACAAACATGAAGACAATGAAAACCACAATTTCTTACTACATCTTCTTCATTCCGTATGAAACGTTATATAAAATCTAACAAGTGAACTAGGAGTAGAACAAACTCCATTATCAAGTAATAATTAGCGAGAATTGTTCTCGCTCTAAACTAAGAAGTTGTGTTCAAATCTTGACGCACACGGAGAGTTTGTAGAGAGATGTTATGCCTCTGAGTGACTACTACAAGCTACAACTCATGTTCAGTTTGCGTCGTCCACAAGACCTTCGTTTACAAAAGACCATTGCGACGTTTTACGATAGTCTAATCTAAATGATACCAGAGAGTGATCTCACTCGGGGTGAATGACACCATAATTTTGATTAAATAAATAAATTAAAATAGAAGGCACGGGATATAAAATAATATATCGCCACAACAATATCATCAACATGAATACGTGTATGCAGATGTGAATGAAGATATGGCAACATCTGTTGGTTACGAGATATCTGGAATAAGGCTCGGTATATGTATTACACTAATTACACCAATTTATTCATCTGATCACAAGGATTTAGATGTATAATTTACGCTCTGCCACAATACAGCGCGCTGCAGCGTTATTCCAAAAAAAAAAAAGCCGATTTCATGTCAAAGGGGTATTTTTGGTGTACAAAATTATGATTCCCCTAATTTTGGTATACATTTTTTATACCCCCATGACCCAACATTCCGATAAAAATGACAGCCCTTGACTTGACTTGACTTGACTTGACTTGACTTGACTTGACTTGACTTTACTTTACTTTACTTTACTTTACTTTACTTTACTTTACTTTACTTTACTTGACTTGACTTTTTCTTCCGCTTGGTATCGTGAAGTGTTGCGGGGAGATGTAACTTCCCGGGCTATCAAGGGCTAGGTGGGGCATGGTGATACCTAGTTGTGTTACACTCTTAACACCATCTTCCCATCGTCTAATTCTGGGTCTCCGCTTGATTTGATGGCTGATTGATATCCGCCTATTATTTGTTCGCTATTCATTTTGCAGCAGGCTTTTATAATTTGGTTTGGGAGGGTTGTGTTTGAAAGAAAGTAGGATGCAAGAATGTGTTTAGAAACGTTTAGAATATGGATGTCAGATGTTAAGACATTGGACACCATCACTGACCAATGTTCAGAAAATTGACACATGATGTGTAGCCTCTAAACGTGTTTACAAAGTGAAGGCAATTAAAATTTTGTTTAGAAAAGTGTTTAATTTTGAAACACTGATTTTGCAGTGTAGTGAAGGCAGTTAGAAAAATATCACATCAATATTATCATACGTATGTTACTGAATTATGTTTGCTATTTCAAACTTTTAAAACTGATTTAATACTCTGATTGTCATAAACAGGGTCCTATGACATGTATGATTTGCCGGAAATTAACAAACTATAACAAGCAAACAATTCGAGTGAATGACATTGTAATTTGTTGATAATGTCATGCCAATGAACATCGACCATTAAAAGGAGGAACAAAGCTTGTGTGTATTTGGTTGGTTGAAAACATTGTAGGCCCTATTATACGTCAGTATTATTTCCTAAAAGGAAAACGGCCTTGCATTTATAAAAGTAGTAGGATTTCATACATGCTCATCTACTAGGACACAGTTCTGTAAGCCCAATATGGTTGTACATTCATCAAATGACCTTTGAATATTTTAGGTACGAAAACTCATCTAGCACACCTAATGTCAAATTTTGTTACTTATAATGTGATTGTTGAACTGTGCCAGCTGAAAACGGATCATTCCGATTCGTAGAGCTACGTAATCAGGCCTTCCTATAATGAAAGAAAGAGATAAAAAAGACTAAATCGCGTCTGACGTCATTGTCAATCAAATTCCCTTCTATCCTTGATTGGTTAATAGCGCGTAAAAGGAAGGCCGATTTATGATATCTGGTGCCGATCGTAGAAAAGGAATAGCAGAAAATGGCGAAGAAGTTAATACGTACTTTTACAAGACAAAAAGCAAGTTTCCTAAGCATTATTGACATGGTGCCTTCGGGAAAGAAAGTTACCTACTATAAAGACCTAACTTTTGAGATGGTGTGTATGTTTGAAGGTGCAAAATGAACAATAAGGCGTCCGGTTATACCGCCGGCGGCGTTCAGCAAGTGCATCATCACGACACGTGTAAACAAACCCTGCTCGAGTTTGATTGATAGATGACGTCAGACGCGGTTAGTCTTTTTATCTCTGACTTTCATTCCGGGCTTTCATTATATATACTAGTGCACCTGCTGCTGTGAGAGCACTGGCATGATAGCGATACTGTTTGACCCCAGATGACCTTTGACCTCGGATGACCTTGGTGTAATTTTTTTATGCTCCCCTCATACGAAGGATTCCACCCACCAAGTTTAAGCCCAATAGGGCAAAGTTTAAATTTAGCCCCTACATGACCTTTGACCTCGGTTGACCTCAATTTTGTTTTGCGCATAGATTCCCCTCGTATCAAGGATTCCACCCACGAAGTTTGAGCCCGATAGGACAAAATTTGAAATCCATGACCTTTGACCTTTGACCTCGGATGACCTCCATATAATGTTTTTCATGCTCCCCTCATACGACGGATTCCACCCACCAAGTTTGAGCCCGATCGGACAAAGTTTGAAATTTGACCCCTCAGTAATGACCTTTGACCTCGATTTTATTTCGTGCATATATTCCCTCCTATCAAGGATCCCACCCACCAAGTTTGGGCCCGATCGGACAAAGTTTGAAATTTTGACCTTTGACCTTGACCTCCGATGACCTTTGAAACTACCCGGTAAACAGCGCACGGCCGATACCCATCCATGTCTGAAATATCGGAACGATGCGTCGAAGCGCGGCGAAACGCATAGCCGGACAGACACACAGACACACAGACACACAGACAGAGCTTATGATTATTATAGTATAGACTAGTTCACCCGTTGCTGTGAGAGTAACTGATGGCAATGCTATTTGACCCCTGATGACTTTTTGACACGTTCTCCTCATATCGAGGATTCTTTCTACCACTTTTAAGCCCAGTTGGGCATACTGACCCCATATGACCTTTGCCCTCGAGTGACCTAGGTTTGATTTTGTTCATGCTCCCATGATATGGAGAATTACTTTCACCAAGTTTTACCCGAAATTAGGCGAAGTTTAAAATGCAGCCCCTGGATGACCTTTGACCTCGATTATATTTTTACGTGTTCCCCTCATATCAAGGTTTGAGCCCAATCGGACAAAGTTTGAAATTTGAACCCTCCGTAATGACCTTTGACCTCAGTTGACCTCGCATTTTATTTCGCGCATATATTCCCATGGTATCAAGGATTCCACCTACCAAGTTTGAGCCCGATCAGACAAAGTTTGAAATTTGAACCCTCCGTGATGACCTTTGACCTCGGTTAACCTCTGATTTTATTTCGCGCATATATTCCCCTGGTATCAAGGATTCCACCCACCAAGTTTGAACCCGATCAGACAAAGTTTGAAATTTGAACCCTCCGTAATGACCTTTGACCTCGGTTGACCTCGCATTTTATTTCGCGCATATATTCCCCTGGTATCAAGGATTCCACCCACCAAGTTTGAGCCCGATCAGACAAAGTTTGAAATTTGAACCCTCCGTAATGACCTTTGACCTCGGTTGACCTCGCATTTTATTTCGCGCATATATTCCCCTGGTATCAAGGATTCCACCCACCAAGTTTGAGCCCGATCAGACAAAGTTTGAAATTTGAACCCTCCGTAATGACCTTTGACCTCGGTTGACCTCGCATTTTATTTCGCGCATATATTCCCCTGGTATCAAGGATTCCTCCCACCAAGTTTGAGCCCGATCGGACAAAGTTTGAAATTTGAACCCTCCGTAATGACCTTTGACCTCGGTTGACCTCGGATTTTATTTCGCGCATACATTCCCCTCGTATCAAGGATTCCACCCACCAAGTTTCGGCCCGATCGGACAAAGTTTGAAATTTTGACCTTTGACCTTGACCTCCGGTGACCTTCCAAACCACCCGGTCAACATGCTTTTCCCGATACCTATCCATATCCGAAATATCGGATCGATGCGTCGAAGCGCGGTGAAACGCATAGCCGGACACACAGACACACACACACACACACACACAGACTTCGCTGGTTATTTTAGTATAGTAGATATGAGACTGTACTTGTTGTAACATTTCTATTTAAAAAATATTTATTGTTGTTCTACAAAATGGTAGTAAACAAATGTTAACCGTCTGTGTAGTCGGGTAGAACTTGACCGACTGTGAGTGTAAATTTAGGTATGACTAACATGGTTTACTTTTAGATATAATGTCTGGGGTGTATAGAATAAGAATCTAACGGGTGCTCAATGGGCACCTTTGGGCATTCTAAGATATCAAGGGTCAAAGTTTACACAGGGCCAAACCCAATTTTTTTCCGGTTTTGTTTAAACCTATTCCAAAATATTCTGCATTCCACAAGGATTCAGAAAATGTAGTTTGACTGTGGATCATGTTAAAAGCTGGCGACAGATAACCCACGAAAAAGGCGACGGATGTGAAAATCACAAAATTTTGGCAGATTCGCTGACGGATGAGACAACACGACGGCAATGGATCGCGAACGGGCTGCGGCAGGAAACGAGTGACGATGTCTCGATGAGCCCGACAACAAGCAAGGAGGTCAGACGGCTGGCAGCGGATTGGCTGACGACAAGGAACGGCGGCTGACGGTGAATTGCGGCGACAATGACGTGACTCAGCGGCCGACTTCAAAGCCTGTGTGTGCCCGGATCGTATAGTCCACTTTGACGTCCCCACTCTTCACAACGTTCTGGTCACCCACTCAAACATACGCTGTGCTGTGCTTGAGAAGAATCTACTAACTTTTACATTTTTACTTTGCATTTTACCATCTCAGAGAGCTCAAAAAGTTTAAAATCGTGGACCATCGTTTACAAATCGTAACCAATTGCAGACCACCGTTGCAATGCCGCAGGTACTCGCAAACGACTCGCCATCAACAGTCAACATCCGTCCCCTCCGGACAAAATTCGCAGACCATTGTCGTACCAAGGTCGTTACAATTTTCGTTACTTGGCACAATGTGTCGTCAGGGTTCGAGACGTGACGTTACTTGCCGTTCTTTTTCCGTCAATGGTCGTTGACAACGACTGAAGTGGATGATGTGAGTCCATAGACAGGTACTGGTCAGTGTGTGTCGGTTTGTGACAGATAGTGACCTTGAGAGTGCCGTCCTCCTTTCTGTTAATCATGGTGTCCAGCATGGCGATTTGTTCGTCCTCCTCGCGCTCGATGGTGAATTTAATGGAAGGCGAAAGGTTATTAATGTGTGTGGTGAAAGCATCGACTTGTTGATCTTGAATTGCCCGTAAGGTATCGTCGACATATCTAGCCCAGAAGGCCAGAACGATGGTGGCGCTGGGTAAGTGCTAAGAGCCTGCTGCCCAAACCATTCCATAAATAAGTTCGCCTGATGCCCAGGTGTAGTGTTGAAGTTAAAACTTTAATTCAGTGCTTAATTTGCATAAATCCAAAATGGCCGCTTATGTAGCGGGTGAATTTAGAAAAAGAATACTTTGAGCTATCTCCGATGTAAAGTTCTTGAGTTATAGGGGAAATGGTCAAATGTCAAAATTTGGATTAAACAGGGGACAAAAATTGAAAATTTTTAAATGTTTTTATATTACTCCACATGTAAGAATATTTAAAAAGAGAATAGTTTGTCATATTTCAGATGGTTTGTTTGCAAAAAGATCAAAATATATTGAGTCCTGTTGCCCTTGACATATTTTGCGACGTTACCTATGATTCATTTTTGCTAAAGGAACAGTTTGAGACCAGTTGGTTGATGCATTTTTCAATACATTGGTATGGTTTTGTTAAAAGAAAGATTTGACCAACTTTGAGATTTCACCCCTGTATTTCGTATTGATGCAAATTAAGCACTGTTCCACTACTTTTGATGTGTTATTAAATATGCTTTTCTGAAGTGAATGATGATTAAATGGGTTCTGTTACAATAAGTTGAGAGTTAACCACTTATTTTTCTTAATTTGACAAGCCTATAGTGGTGACACGTCCCTGATTATATCTCTGGCGGAAGTTGCTGGTCATTCAATGTTAAACCCGGATGTTAAAGCTTGTTAATATACTAGTAATAAGTAAGAAAACCAAAGTAAAGCTGACGTGTAAAAAAGCTACACTGTACCTGTGGTGCTAAAACAATAATTATTATAAGCTTACACAAGTTCCAGATATAGGTGTAGGACACCATCATCATGACCATGCAGACTGCATGATGTTATCATACAGGTTTCATATGTGTATGAAGACTGTGTGACTACCAGGATCCATCGACGGTGGTACTGGTGCTATAATGGCTGAGCCATCAGTGACAAAGTCAAGCATTGGAAAGACAAGGAGCCGTTTATATGATTATCTTTTCAAGATATTGATGATAGGGGATTCAGATGTAGGCAAAACTGGCTTGATTTTGAGATTTTGTGGTCCAAGTGCTTATCCCATCTCCACTATCGGTAATGCATGATTAATACTAAATGGAGGGGGGGGGGGGTCATTCATATAATTATATATTTTCATTAATTAATTAACTAATTCATTCATTCATTCATTCATTCATTCATTCATTCATTCATCCATAAAAGTAATTAATTAATTCATTCATACATTCATTCATTCATTCATTCATTCATTCATTCATTCATTCATTCATTCATTCTGGTAAGCCTTTTCTATACCTCTTTCAAGTACTAAATGCAATAATTACTATAAGACAAAAAAGACGATATGAAAATAATACAGCAATGAAATTGCAACAAAAATCCAATTTACCAAGCAAGGAACAACAGCATTTACCTAACAACAAGTTTCAATGAGGTGAAAAACCACAGGACAAAGTATGGCTATTACATCTCTGTATTGTTATCAAAGATGTCAAGAATTGCAGCTGTTATAAACACGACTATAGCTTCAGAACTAATAATTGTTTCCATAATATTTCTACATAGAAAGAAGGATGATTTATTTACGCGCATTTTAATACCCCATTTGTCAAATGTCGTTCAATAATAACAACGCAGTAGTGCTTTTAAAGAACAACACCCGAATTTAAAAGTTGCAATCAATGATTATTACGCAAGCATTGTGGCACGTAAAACCCTCCATTTATCTTCGCGCTGACTTCAATCAATACAATGTCTGTCCAATTAACTTAGACCATGGAGGTATATAAATAAATGGAGAATGATCTAGCCAAGCATCTTTTGTACTACGTTGGTTATGACCAATTATTGTTGAATAGGCAATTTCAGGGGATATTGATTATGCTAAGCTGATTACATTGTTAAGTCTGTTTCACTGGTCATTTATTTCAATGGGGTGCTAAATGCAGTTACTTATAATGTTTATTGGAAAGTGCTCATGTTTCAGAAAATTTAATATCAAAATGTCATTTTCGCCAAAAAATTGCATTGAAATCAGTCTTTTGAATAAAATAAACACCCTATCTGTAGGCCTATATCTGTGGTCATATTGTGACCCCTACATTTTGGTCATGATTCTTGACAAATTAAATTAGGCTATGACCCCTATTTTTCTTTCCAAAAGTTATGACCCCCCCCGGTATAGGCCTATTTGGAACCCCCTCCAAAGAAAATGATGGCCCCTAATAATATTAATAATCATTTAGGCCTAAATACTGATAATTATTTATTATAAAATGAGAAATTTAATGATGATGAAAAGATTTTAGCTGAATTCGAAGTACTTCCGGTAAATTTTACTCGCTCTTAACTCAATTGGCCCAAATTGGCCCAACATAATTTTTTTCACAATCGGAAGGTAAAAACGTTTTGCTTTCATTTGCACTATATTTGAACTCCCTCAGACCCCTTAAAAGCTTAATATATGACACATGAAAACTAAGTATATTTGTCAAGATACGGCACAACTAGTGTTGAAAACAGTTTCATAACTTGAGAACAGAACATCCAAATTTCATCGGGTTTTCGCACAATCATACATTGAAACTATAAGCTATCAAAACTGGCGACTTTGAACAGCTAATTGACTAGCTGACGTCATTATACAGTCTCTTTTACAAGCCTTCCGGTACGGGTCAATGTAGGGTCAATTCCTATGATGAAATTTTGGGAGTGACGATCAATGAACCATGGTAGAGTCTCATAACCATCGTGGAGATCAATAGCTTGGCTGAAGTGGCTAGTCATTCAAGTTTGGTGACTCATTGAATAGAGGTAATAGGATAATCTCCACTTAAGAGATTAGAATTCTGGCGATCATTCTCCATTTATTTATATACCTCCATGCTTAGACACCCAGTTTTTGTTACTTATTTGAAAAAATATCCACTTTCAAAGAAAGTCATGAAAGAAAAGTGTTAACATTCGCTGAGACCTAACGGGATTTTTGTGTTTCCAAAGCATTGAGTGAGAGTTTACCAGAACAGAAATTCTATTGAAATTGGAAGGTTTTTCTCAACATTTTAAAAATAATCTGGTAGAAGTTGGGTACCACTATTTTGGAAGGTCTCATTATACAGATTTGTAGGTATGGTGATTTTGGATAGTGAATGGATGAATAGTAAATTAATTATACTCCTCACCAAAAACATTTTATAAAAATGAAAAATATAATTCAGTTCATAAAATGCAGACAGTGTTTCTAATTGGCATATTTATTCTTAGTGTATTAGCTCAGTGATCCCAGCTGTCGGCGCGGTATTTGAATCTTCTTCTGTGCATGCTTTTGGCTTGGCCCAATTCTAAGAAAATACAAATTGTATGCCCTATGTATGTTCTGATGTTATTGGTGAGGAGTATAATTCACAATACACTCCAGACGCATACCGTCGTTTTATCTTTTCAGTTTATGTTTCCGTATCCGTATCTGTTTTTGTAAGTCATTGTTATTCTGAAGTGCTAGTCTCCCAGGTGTGACCAATCTTTTATTCTAGCCTTTTGTTAGTTACTGAAAATTTGAAGCTCGTGAATTTCAGTTTTCGTTTTGGTAAGGTATATTGATTTTTTACATAAAACCTTGAGATGTGCGGTTGGGTGCTAATCTAGACAAAAGAAGAGTCTAAATTTTACGGTCCTAAATTGACTTGTGTTACGCCTAGACGTAAGTGGCTCTTAAAAATAGTCTTGCATTGAAATATATACTAACCATGTTGCCAAGTTATAAGCAAAAGCCTATCATATTGGCTATGAAACGAGCGTCTGAAATAGTCAAATATCTCCCAATGAGGTGCATACAAGTGGTGATTTGGTAATCATGTTCTATATTGAAATGCAATACAAAAGAATTGCATTGGAGCAAAGATAATTTATTCTATTCATTCGTACCAATGGCAAGCTAATCTGATAATTGAATATATGAATACAAAAGCCACCCAAGTCCATACTTTGGCCAAATTGAGTTAAGCATGGGAAAGTGTTGCTATACATAGGCCTGTCATATGTTTGAAAGAACAACTCAAATTCATCCTCTGTGTCTATTGAGCATGTGAAAATAGCATGTATGAAAGAATCAACCCAAGTCCATGATTTGAGTCTTGTAACACATTGATTGAAATCCAGTATGTATAAAAGTCCACTTGTAACATCTTCATTGCTGGAGAGCGACTTTTGAAAAAAAAATGGGTTTAATCAAGGAAAGTGTGTGGTTTATATTACATGGCAGAATGCTTATCAACATTATACATAACTGTGTACTTTATTTTGTATTATCTTACTAGTGGTAATATCATTCCAACATTATTGTCTTTGTATATGATTCAAAAAACCACCCAAGTCCAGAATTTAAAATGAACCCCACGAAGTCCCTGAAATGCTAATCGTCATACCTAATACAATAACCCACCCATTTGCACGTACAACTTACCATATTGACCAGGTAAATCTAACTGAAGGAATTAAAATGATACACAGGTTTTTTTCTCAAAATCACTTCCCATGGACTTGGGTGGGTTTTGGATTCATGTATTCAATTGGTTGGGCCTATATGCAAGACTCGGGTTTATTTTAAATGTTTATTTTTGCAGAGCTTATTTTCAGTCTCATCTTCTCTGGTCATACTGATAAATTTCGCAAGGGAGGGGAAGGGAGGGAGGGGATACTTGAGACTGAACAAGTGAGAGTTGGAGGGGGTGAGGAAGAAAGAGAGGAGAGGGAGAAACGGAAAAACTAGAAATGTGTATTGGGGGTGCGACATGCCCATAAGCGGACCTTTTGTGATTTAAGGGCTTATTTTCAACGTTTTTACAGAAAAAAGTGGACCTTTTCATTCGGATTGGCATTTTGTAATAATGTGAATCAATAACAGTGTCAAAGACTAGAGGGCGCTAGACCATAAAAAATACCGGTGTTAACACCCATGACACCGGTGATCCATAACCTTGTCTCTCCAGCCTTTATTGACACAGGCACCCACGCCTATTGAAATAAGCTGATTGGTACTTCAAAGTTAACAATGAAGTCAGATTACAGTAAACTTACTGAATCCCTTGCGTTTTCGTATCTGAACAATAGACTTACGGAAACTGAAAAGATAAAAAGACCCTATAGTAACTTGCCCTATCATTTGTTATAATGCACCAACTGTGACATCTTTTGGGTTATAGAGGTTGTGCATGAAATTATTGATTGGCTCCACACAAAGGATTTGGACCGGTGTCCTTCACCGAAATCATGACACAGTGCAGTCCATTCAATCAAATATTGTCATCAACCTATTTGATCGTAGTGTATTTGTTATGCGTGTGAGACGATCTCTCGCGGTAGATTGCAAACGTGCTTTTGTTGAATGCATTTGAGTAGACCGTCATTATTGTGAATTAGTAAAAGGATCAAAGAAAAGAGGGTGGAATCACTGATCAAAATGCAACAATATTCAAACACCCCTGACTGTAAATAGATTATCCCATCAAAAGTTTCAAGTCATTAAGAATATTCGCCTGGTCCCAGATATCTTGCTGTAAATCGGTCAAAATTGAATAAAAGTAGACAAGGAAGAATATTTTTTCATCGCTTTACTAATAATTTCTGTTAGGTCTGACCGTGTTTAGCAACTTTTCTTTCATGACTTTTTGCCAAAGTGAAAACTTTTCGAAATATAGGCCTATCCTAAAAAGCGGGTGTCTAAGTTATTTGGACAGACAATAGCTGCAACTTTTAAATTCGGGTATTTTTCTTTTAAAACACTACTGTGTTGTAAATATGGGACGAAATTGGACAAATGGGGTATCAAAATGCGCGTAAATAAATCATCCTTCTTTCTATGTTGAAATATTGTGATTGCGTATTTATAACAGCTGCGTTACTTATTGTACTGTGCTGTCTTTAGTTATAAACTGTATTATATATAGAGAGAGAAAGACTGGTATGTCACAGCTACATCAAACTATACTTTTTCCGAATCCTTGAAATGAGAGGGAATTATTTCTGTTAACATCTTGAAATAGAACCATAAAAGGAAGCTAAAAAGGGTTGGTTTGGTATATTTGACAGGAATCTATATAATTATGAGGTTAGGAAAGTTGACTAGGCTACAGCTTTGTACTCTCCACAAGATATTTCACTGGGTTATGTTTTTGTGTTTTTGCGATTCTATCATTTCTGGACAGTTCAGTGGGCGTTTCCAAATATATTCACTTTAAGTACTATGTGTAATAAATACTTTAGCGGTAATAGAAATTCGCGGCTGCCTGTTCTACCACGAATTGCGCGAAAATTAAACCCCCGCGATTTTTTGTAATTTTTATTTAAAAAGTATTTTTATTTGGTGGTAGAAACAATTTTGACATTAATACAAAAACAACCCATTCATTTTTGCATTATTGTAAAATTTAATACAAATTTCAATTGTGTTTATTTTTTTATATTGCAGGGATTGATTTCCGAAGCAAACAAATAGAAATAGATGATAAATTCGTTAAATTACATATATGGTAAGTCCTCATTGTTTATATTATTTTTGTTTCAATTTACTAAAAGTGGACATTTTAGCGCTTGCTAATTTTGCATGGTTTCAATTATTGTTTTTAACTTTGCGATTCTAGGTTTCCATAAATTTACCTATACACAAAAGGAATATATTTGCGTGTTGTTATTTTTACGGTAGAAGCTTGAAACGCAAATATATAATGCAAAAATAAATGTAGCACAAAAATTTTCCACTTTTACAGTATTAAGCAAAAACTTTGATTTTGTTCTATTTTAGCTTTCTCATGTAAACCAGACCATATTAGACAAAAACAATTCGAGACAAATGATCTAGGATGAGATCAACAAACAACACGGAACTCTAAAATATTGCCTTCCTTTCTCTGACCCAGAGGCTGACAATAAAACTCCACACTTGATTTTTGTTCAGGCAGTGGACTTTAATGCCACTTATTCCCGCGTTGAAATGTCTTTCCGCAGTAACAATTGTTGAATTTTTAGTAAATAATACTAACTTGAAACCTATTTATTTACTTCAATATAATCTATAATACCTTTAATTAGTTTTAATCAACTTTTCAACATCAAACCATTGCTGGAAAATAAGGAAACAAACTTTCTTATGATCTCATGAAAAACCTGTACCCATAGAAAAAGTGCTTAATTAGCTCATTATGACGTCAGTCCTTGACGACCATCATAACAACAGATGACGCCCGGGGTATTTGAATTCTTTTTTAAAACATGTGATGCATAACAAATGATCAAGGTTATGAATTGTGATACTGGAGGAATAAAGGTATCCCCCGATTACAACGGGTTAGTAATTGTTTTAACTCACAACAGAGATTTCCTATCTAGCAGCGCATAGTTTAATTTCGACTTCCAAAACTGTTCAGTTTTAACATTAGATCAGGCTCAAAATGCCAAAAATGACCGATACCAGAAGGATCTGTTCGATATAATTTGAGAAAAAAGGAAATTCCTGGCTCAATGGACAATCGCCCGAAATCTGGACGGCCGAAAAAAACAACAACACCAATATAATAATAACAACCGACCACAAATAGCGTTTGTATCAAACATTGTTGTTGATTGTTGCAGTCGAGATAACTGCAAGTCGATCATGATAACCTTTTGACGTCATAATGAGCCTCATTAAACAGCGCCGCCACTTTTTTCAATATATTTTTTCTTTATTTATTTTTTTAATAAATGACTATTATTGATTAAAGGGTATATATTTTAGCGACAGTTAGGTTTGATACGTTTTCCATTTGTAGTATCATTACAATTTAACATTTTCTGTGGTTATAGGGGGTGCAGAAAGACATTTCAACGCGGGAGTACACCCACATCTCATATGCACAGTTAATTCCTTACATACTTTGTGTCTTGAATAGCTATTAAGAGGCTAGGAAATAATTCCTATGATATACCTGACCTTATATGGGCAATTCCAAGCAAAAGTGGACATGACCCAAAACATGAAAAATGCTCAGAAATTCAAAACTACAAGTGGTGCAATGGCAAATTTGGTATCAAATGATCGAGATTATCATACTCTTTAAATTAAGTCGACTTGCAGTTACATTATTGCATGTTTATCATGAATTTTCTTTGAAAAACCTGTTTTGGGCCAAATTTGTTACTTTTTTAAGTGAAAAAGACCTATATTTGGGATCTCATTTGCACATCTTCATTAAGGTTTTATTTCATGTTTTTGTTTTAAATTGCTCAAGGAATATTGAAATTTACATATTCTATGATGTTTTTCATGTTTTTTATCTTGTAAATGTATTTATTATGTAATTTGTTTCCGTCTTTTTGGGCGGACAAACTGTAGCACGAGTTACCGTAGCACGAGTTACAAAAGTAAAACTATGAAGGACAAATCTTTTTTATGTATATCAAAATCAAGCTTAACATAGTAGTTACTTATCATAATCAATTAGGCTTTATAGTGTTTTAGGACACCATACAAATTAAAGTGAGTGATTTTTTGGCATGTCACGGCTCGTAGCACTCAAATGAGTTTAAAGGTTGGAGCATAAAGTTTGTCAAAGGACGCGATAAAGTGTAGCACGAGTTACCATGGAATTGTCCATAATAGATTCCTGTCATCTGATTGGTTAAAAGTGCAGTCATTGAATTAGCTATGCCCTGCTTTAAGAATTAGGCCTATGTAAAAACTGAACTATTCCCCAGGCAATAGTATTTTAAAAAGACTATTCCCCGGGAATAGTCACATTCACATCTCTTCTTCTCGTTTGAATAATTTCGCTGTTTACAATGCGTCACTGCCAAGTGCGACATTAATACAGTAGAAGAGACTGATTTTGTTTTGGTGATCCCACCAACACCGCGAGTCCACCGAAAGCGCTCCCGGTAAGCGATCAAATTTTAAGTAGTGTTGAAGTCAATTCTTCTAATTTCACTACGTATGAATATTCAATTTTACAGTAATATATATGTATTTTACTGATGTTATATATTTTTTTCCAGTAAAAGCTTTTTTTTTTTGATCGCTACCTTGTGACAAATGACTTATAGCGCACTTTATACCGGATTTTTTGGGACCGTGTACGGGAATATCACATTCGTAAGTATGTGGAAATCCTCACCCCGATGATGTATATAAGAGTATTATGGCCATAAGTGTATTTAATATTTGTTCATTGAAAACAGTCCCTAGTGTCACTAATGGCCTCATTTTGTTCATTGTATTAATTAGGCAACGAAAAATAAGAAACCATGTTCTACGGGCGACGGACCTTTCACGTAGGGTCGGTCGGTCGGGCTTTTTTTTTGCAAATGACCCCAAAAATCATCCAAATCTGCAAATATTTTGCAATTTGGGGAAATACAAAAAAAAAATGTTCCTGATATTTTCGAAATTTGAGTCGGCATTCATTTGTACAGGAAAAATTTGTTTCCCAATTCTTGTAAAATTTGGGTCGATCGGGCCCGTAGAACAGAGTTTTTCGTCGCCTTATGGACATGTTTCTCTTCTTATTCAGGGACACAGCTGGCCAGGAAAGGTTCCGCACCACCACAAGTGCTTACTACAGAGGGGCATCGGTGAGTTGAAAAAGCTTAAAAAAACTTGGTATGTTTCAAAGCACATAACAGTTTCAAAAACGAATTTAAATGCACAATGTTTTGTTGTTGTTGTTGTGTTTTTTAATAAACTTAATTTTGAATTAATTTTACAAATATAACTTTTTTTAGCATAATACATATTAAACATGAAAAAATTTGCTGCTCTGATCTGGTGTCTCATTCTTGCGCGTCCTGGGACCCCTTTCTTGTTTTTATTTTGGACGGTTTGGACCCCTTAGTTACAAGTCTGAAATTGATCAACAGGTCTGGTCAAAACTGCATGGACCACTTAATTTTTTTTACAATGCAACGAAGTTTAAATTATGTAAATCCTTTGCCTAGTTGCTCATAATAATTTTTCGTCATTGTCGATAAAGTAAAGGACCCAATTATGACACAGGAACCCCAAGAAATCTTTCGAATAGGTAGAGCGTTCCAAAATCATACAAATAACCGGTCAATACAATAACAACGCAATAACATTGATCTTGAAGTTCAAAGTTCAGAGCTTCGGACCTCTTAAAATCGGGTTTTGCAGAGCTTAAAAGGGTCCGGATAAATATTAATCACACTTATAATTACTATTTGTCCGGCAGCCTTTTTCTTATTGATTGCAAAGTTCTGTTGCACTCAATGTTGATGATATATATCCTGATCCAAACTTGTCCTTGCTAGACATCAACTTGATTTGAGTCACATAAGTAACAAAATGTCACCCTATAATATATTTGCTCTGAATAAAGTGAAATTGATATCGCTTTGGATAATTGCAGGGCATTCTGTTGGTATACGATATTACACATGAGAAATCATTTCAGCACATGCAACATTGGGTTCGGGAAGTTGAACAGGTACGTATGCTTGAACGAATGGTGCATTGAAAATCAATACTGTTGCTTCAAAGAGAACACAAGTTGTTTAAGATTTTTACACATATTGTTTCACTTTTGAAGTTTAACCGTGCTTAATTACATAGAACCAGGGGGGTTATAATATTTTGTCGGGGGGTGGTCTATACAATCATCCCCCAAATGTTGACGCCTGTATGTGTGTTTCTGACCAACCTTATAATTGGCCATTTTAGCCCCTAAGTGCAATTTTTTGCGCGCTTCGTGGGAATTTATTCCACTTTTGCACCAAATTTCATCAGTTTAGCTTAAAAATGGCAAACTTCAAGAAATTTTTTCCAACCCCACCCCCCCCCCCCATATTAAAAAGAAATCTACGCCACTGCTTAATTAATCTCTTTCAAATAGCTTCAAATATGCCCAGAGTGTTTCCTCATTCATTTCCAGAAATTGCCTCATGATTCACCTTAAACTGAAATGGTTGTGAACTTGACCTGCATGTTTATGTTATATTGCAGAATGCCTCATCTGATGTCGTGATAATGATAATTGGAAATAAATGCCACAAGGAGAACAGGAGGATGGTTTCAAAGCTTAAAGCAGAACAAGTAAGGAATTGAAACAGTTGAAAAGTTTGCTTAAAGCTTATGGGCTCAGATAGCAACGTCTGCACAGTATGGTTGTCAGACATGAGAGCACATCAGACATATCGAATTGCATTCTGAATACGAGGAATGTCCTTCTGATATCAAATATTTGTTATTTTTTTAAATTCGCGATATAATACAAATTTTGTAGCAAATTATTAAAGTTTGATATTTTTTACATTTTTATTGATATTTAACTGTACTCGCAGTAAACGTTATAAGTCTAATGATATGTACTTAAAGTGTATGTAGTTGGGATGAAAAAAAACAACCATTAATTTTGAAAATATACATTTTTTCCCAAAAGACCAATTTTTTTTTTTCAAAAAATAATTCAAAAAAATTTCAAAAAAAAAAAAAATCGTCGGCCTTTTTTTAATTAAGTCATTTTTTGTAATTTTGAGAACAAAGTACAAAATATGAGTCAAGCATGTATTTAACCATACCGTAAAACCCCGTCTACAAGCATTATAGTGTTGTTTATAAAAGCTTAATTAATTCCGAAGCAAGCGTTAATAAACCAATACAATAGATCGGTCTTAAAATAATACTTGTTTGTATATGCTTGGATCCGTAATTTATTTGCTCAAACTCCATAATGGCGACTGGATTCATGTAGCTTTCATCAGAAGCACACTATATGCTTGTAGACGAGGTTTTACGGTAGTTATTCACCAATCTTTGCACAAGGACAAATGATAATGATACTAATAAAAGGGAATAATCCGAAATAATTAGGGTGATTACGTAATTGATGCATGCTTGAACGACATTTTGTTCTGTGTTCTCAAAATTACAACAACAAAAAATGACTTCGGCATTTAGCGTAGCAGGCTGACGATATAATGAATATGAATGAGTGAATGTGAATAAAACACCACCATTTTGAATCGGTAAGTCGAATTTTCTTCTTTCTTACCTTTGTTAAGGGTAATGAGTCAATGAGTGCTGAAATGAGCGAATATGCAATGAAATGAGGGAATGAGCAAATGAGCAGTGAAATGAGCAAATGAGCAGTGAAATGAGCAAATGAGCACGGAAATGAGTCAATGAGCATGAGTAAATGTGCGGTAAAATGAGTAAATGTGCGGTGAAATGAGTAAATGAGCAGTGAAATGAGCGAATGAGCATTAAAATGAGTCAATGAGCAGGTAATGAGGAGTGAAATGAGCAAATGAGCATGGAAATGAGTCAATGAACATATAGACGAATCCGACGAGACACATTCCTACATCTCACTGACGGCCAAAGCTGGGGGCCATCCATCCATTTTACGCGCCGCCAGTATCATAGGCGTACAGCGTTCACCGCACGCCTAGGCGTATTTAATAGTAATGGGTGAAGAAGAATAAACAAACGTAAGATTCTATCTTTTTTAAAACTTTTATTAGCAACTTCCAGAAAAGAACAGTCGATTATTAACGCGCTTTAATCATTGCTTTCCAGCTCGATATCCTCTTCGCTCTTCGTCCGATCCTGTTGGAAAAGCCCAGCTAATTGAGATCGAAGTTTAGTCAACGTTATTTTCACCGCTTTGCATACGTCCATGCCGTCTTCTATTCGAGGTCGGTCACGATGTCCTGAGTTTCATCGTGTTTCAAATGGACGTTACGAGACAAAAACATGTCCCGTAGCTATCAAAAAACAAAAAAATTTCCCAAACTCAGGAAACGATATGTTGATGACATATTGAAAGTAGTCAACAAAGATGCTGTTTTACCGCTCACTAACCACCTCAACGAAATCGACGATACCAACTCAATCAAGTTTACTTTCGAGAAAGAAAAAGATGGGAAAATCCCTTTTCTTGATATGCTGATTGTTCGGCAAGAGGACGGCACTGTCAAGTTGTTAGTGTATCGCAAGGCCACACACACTGACCAGTATCTGAATTTCGCATCCCAACATCCTCTGCATCAGAAACTGGGGGTTTAAGAACTCTTATGGACAGAAAAGACAATATCATCACAGAAGACAAAGACAAGGAAGAGGAAGAAGAAAGCATCAAAAAGCGCTTCACACCTGTGGATACCCGCCATGGATAGAGTCAGAACACAAATGGAAACCCCCAAAGAGAAGAAAAACACCAAGAAAGACGAAAACAGCAAGTCGATTGGTCTTGTCGTAATTCCCTATGTAGAAGATGTCTCCGAACGCATCGCCTGAACTTTTAAAAGTTACAACATTGCCACCTCTACGAAACCCCATTGCTCCCTAAGGAATATATTAGTCCATCCCAAAGACAAGCGTGATCCTGAGAATACCACGGATGATATTTACGCTGTAAGAACTGTAACTCAATGTATGTAGGAGAAACGGCAAGAAAGTTCGGCAAGCGAATGGCAGAACACCTGGCGGAAACGGAAAAGGCAGGGGCCAATGTGCGGACGCGCGTGGTTAGAAAGGAATCTCAATCTATTGTTAACAAATCGGCCATTACATTCTTATTTCAATGAACACGGAATTAAGTTTATGGAGACAAGTGTCAAAGATAACATAAATGTGGAAGAAGTAAGTAAAAATTGACATGTAGGCCATGTATTACAATTAGTAATATCACCACCAAATAACAACGTACATTCATGGCATTCACCAAAATAACGGCAAGTGTAACCTTTAAATGAGACCATGTGTATGTGTACAGTGGTTTAGCTTGGGGTCGTGGCGTACTATGGTTTCAAGGATACAGAAAGGCACCAATCCTCCCAATTCCTGAAACAATTGTGTGCGCTTTGTTGCACAAATACCGCAATCTACCTTCGGGCTCCGGCACCCGGAGTGAAGTTCAGCATGTGCTTCGTTGGCTTAGCGTTGTTTCTTGTGTGTACGTACACTTTGAACGCGTATGACGTATAAACACAGGCACCAAGTAACGCAAAGCTAACGTAGAACACGCTGAACTTTAGAGCTAGTGCCGCTGACTGAAGGTCGATTATGGACTGTTGGTTTATTATCAAGTTGAATTTTGGTTTTAAAAATCTTTCAAATGACTATTTATGTTGAATTGTGTGTCAAGGGCGCAACAATATTGACATTCACCGCTTGGAGGGGTGCAGAACCGAGCTAGGGTGCTCTGAATTAATCGATTTCATTTGATTTTTTGGTCAACCTGTAACCACATGTTTTGATTTATGTTGCATGTAAATATGATCTTTATTATATGCGCAATATGCTGTTTCCACCCAAAAATAATGCAATCCTGATAGCTGTGTTCAATGAAATGAGCAGAGTCTTATTTAAGAGAATGTTTCAAAAAGCAAAAATAAATTGTTACCTTTAATTGTTATACTTTCACATTCCAGGCCTTTATCACACTAGCAAGGGATATTAAGACAAAACAGGATTTACTGAACCATCAAAAAGTAAGTCTTTAAATACTTGTGGGCTATGAAAAATGAGTCAAACAACTGGTAATCTGGAAACACAATATCTGCCATTCGCAATGGAGGTGCGATAATGTTTATGATCATTTCAGTTTATAGTTGTCCGGTGAATTGAACAGTCAATCAAATCTTGGACTTCATTATAGAATAGACAAAACCACAAACCAAAAGCATTGCTCGTATACATAACTAAAACATTATGCACAGTGTATTATGTTGTTACAATTTATGCATACTACATAGTTGTCTTTTCTTTCAGGAACAGTCATCAAGTCCTGTAAAGGTAGCAGAACTAGGTTAGACCACCTTTAAGTTATCGTTTAATTCTTTGTTGATTATCAGATTATTGCTTTGTGAGTGAGGTGTAATTTGTAAAATTCTAAGCTCGTACGGTAACATTAATCTAAAATATATTTTATTGTTTAGTCCAAATATTTCTCATCAAGTTCATATACATATGAATTGTAATATCACAATTTACTAATGTAATAAAGAAGCGGCCTGATTTTATCCATATGTGTAAAAACCATTACATTTGTAATACTTGATGAGTTTTTTCTGATAACAAAAACAGTATACGTTCTGTGCATTGAGTGTGTTGGCAGTCCATTCTCTCAAAAGTGGCACACTTCATTTCATGACATGACAATAGTGTCTAGGTCAAATCTGTCTCGTTCGAAGGATCTCACCGCTTACAGTTGTTGGTTTTTATGGAATATCAATTTTAAACCACTTATTTTCTCAAAAAATGAGTCATTTTCATTGTTCTCATAATATTAGCTTGCCAATGATAAGATGTTGTCCGAGCAATATCTATGTCCTTTAAAAAAGTGATACATGTATATCATATTGAAGTTCATAAAATGCTCTTCACTTTTTTCAGCCACTCGATTTACTGGACTCCAAAAATTAAGCAAGGGTTTCATGAGTAGATTGCGAGGTTTGGGGAGTAACAAGGATGAAACCACACAAACAGGTATTGTATTTGACCTAATCATCGCTTATTAGCTACTACTTTTAGTAAGTCATGTAAGAACAATAATTAGTTGAGATTTTGTTTTTATTTTTGGCCCCACACGTATGTGGGGGCTTATGTTATGGCCAAAATGGTTGTTTGGCTGTTCAATTGTTTGTTTGTTTGGTTGGCTGACTATCCGAGTAGATGCAAATTTATTAATCCACTCTGTAGCTCCAACGCAATAACCGATCAACTTCAAACCTGGTATGGTGATAGTATATAATGGTAGCCTGATGTGCTGTGTGTCATCATATTTGTATATTTATGAATATCAATGAGCTTATTTGCCTATTTTACCTACATATCCAGTGCAAATCTAGTCTGCAGCTTAAACTCAATAATCGAGCAACTTCAAACTTGGTATGGTATAGTATACGGTGGCCTGATGTTCTGTATAGTTTTGTGTCATGTTATTTGCATATTTATCAATATTAAAGAGCTTGTTTGCATATTTCCCTATATTTTCATTATTCTACTCTGCAGCTTAAACTTAATAATCAATCATCTGTTATTTTAGTTAATGAATAACATTTCCCTCCATACAACCATTTTGGGACACACTAGATTACTACAAGTGTTCAATACCGTAAAAAGACCCCCATTCACAAAAGTGTAAAGGGTTATAAGCCAATATCGATACACATAGTTATATGCGAACAAGTAAACCTGCACATGTGTGTCTCAACCCCATTAGATCAGTTGGTAAAGGGCCGGACTAGGGTACAATTTCATGTCTTCAAAAGCGCTTGATGATAGTAAGCACATATGCTAACTATCGAGTTTTTCTTTCATCGTATTGCAGAGGTCACCCCATATGAAATAAGGGCCATAGGACCAGCTGCAGTAGATGCCTACAATATAGCAATAGAGGCTGGAAAGAAAGCAGTGTATAGAACACGGCTGATGTTTGTGGGACAAGAACGGGCTGGAAAAACTAGTCTCAAGAAAAGATTAATGGGAGAAAGGTAGGCTATACATTGTAAATTGCAATAAATACTTAAAACGTATGTGAAAGTGTAGTATTATATACTATATTATAATACGAATTCTATTATCTTACGACATGTTCGTAAACTTTGCTGAAGGAATTTAGTTTGATAATCTTGCTTTTTAACAACGCAGCAATGACGTGCGTGAAATATGCGCGCGAGTCTTAGGATATCTCACGAGTCATGTTGCCTAGACGCGTGCGTATTAGATTACACACTACACAGGCAATACGGGAAATATTACCTGCCAGTATATTAATGAGTAGTACGCAGTTAATACGGATTTTTATCCAAGTGGTGTTTGACCAATATCAACTAAAGGATAAAGTAACATATCGCTGGCTTAGAGCCAGAAGCAGCTATGTACATTTGTTTTCCCAATTACATGTTACTCATTTCGGTAACAAATGGACGGTTAATACTACCATCCATAAGAAAATGTAAGTGACTTGGAGTATATGCATGGTCACTTGCGTCTAGCTGACTGTTCAAGTGACCATGCATATACCCCAAAGTCACTTGCATTTATTATGGAGGGTATAATTAACCGTACATTTGTTGTCGAAGTGAGTAATATGTAATTGAGAGAAAAAAATGGACATAGCTGCTTCTGGCTCTAAGCTCTCGATATTGTCCCCACCACTGGACGAGTGCAACATAATAAATTATATAGCAAGCCTTTCAGAGCATTCCAAACTATTTCCCTTTCAGAGAACAATGGGATTAGCTGGTATACCAAATTAATAAGTGTTGTTTTACTAAGCTCATCCTCTCCCTTATTGAATTCGTACAGTTGAAATAAGTACGGAGATATGTCAGTTTAATTTAAACCTTTAATATATACATGCACACATTCAAGGACCTGCTAGTGTCTGTATTTTGGACGGAGTATGATGTAGATCGAAAATAGTTCATGATTAGAATATTATATTGAAGGTACAAGGAACCAGTCATACATTCATTTCTAATAAGGTGCTTCTAAATGAATTTCTCAAAATGGTAATTAAATGTCTTGTTCAACTAATACATTTTTAGATTTGACCCCCGAGAGCCTATAACCGATGGTATCGAATCTTCCAATACATGTAGCATTGATATAGATCAGTCGGTAAACTGGAAAGTCAACCAGCTCTGTGGTAAGCAAAATAGCAATGCTTGGGTATTTTGTTTGGTAAACAATGATGTAATAAGCAGTGTGAGGGAAGTCGCGTCGGTGCTCATCGGTGAAAAGGGATCCGAATTATCCGATACGATGTCTGCGCCCGTATGTTGACACGCGCTGATTTAGTCAGTGTTTTCGTAATCTTAAAGTGCCACTTTTGCGGTGTAAAGGTTCCCAAAGGTGGTAAGTGTTCATGTAAGAGTGTTAAGAACTAATTAAGAGCTAACATAGAGTTCAATGATGAATGAAGAGTTAATGGGATACATATTCTATAGTTTATAAAGGTAGCATCATGGTGTCATGTTTTGAGATGTTATCAAAGCTTATCAACGTCAGTTATTTAAAAGGTTAAACCACAGACTGTACAATGTGTCAGGTGCGATTTACAGTACAAGTACATGTATATTGGTGTTACTATGGTTACCAGGTGATTTAATACGTTGATATTACCATTGATTTGCTTGCGTATCCCATTATTATGATCTTAACCTAATTGTGTTCTGGGTTACTGTTTTATATTTTACAGTTTCACGGAGCTTGTGAGTTGTATTGCGTCTTGCGTCTCTGCGATATCTTCACTTGTATGCGATTACCTTGTGTAAACTGTTGAAGAAATGAGAAAATAACTACGAACAATAAACAAGCTTCTGTTGTATACCAAGAAACGTCTAATCCTTTACTCATTAAATTGCGTCATCTTACGGTTCTGGCACTGCCGTAATAGTGAAACACCTCCGGATCGAAACTGCGACTTCAGCCTTGAAGGTAAACATTACCCGGAACGACATTACGATAAACTTGAAAGTAACGCACGCTGAAAACTGACTCTGTTTATAGCCAATTTGCAGTATGCAACCTGCGGTTGAAATCCCAAGCTACAGTTTTGCGTACCGATTGCTGTGCTAGAGTTTATAGTCACTATAGCTCACTACCTTAGGCCTATTCCAAGATACCAATTCATGCATTTCTTCCCCCTCAAGGACAATTGAGGAAAGAATAAAGAGCAGATTTGTGTGAGGTTGTCAGTCTACAACTTGGAATACAGCTTCACCCCCCCCCCCCCCGACATCAATCAACTTCCTGCGAAGGTGCTGATGTTTGAGCGACAACACCAATGCGACATTTGCGAAACCCTTCCAAGCTGCGACACAATTGTGATTGACCCTGTTACGTGTTAGTGTACCAAACGTATAAGATACAACACGCGAGTAACATTAATTGTGACATTCTGCTTTAGTGGCGTAAATGGAACAGGGCTGTGTATGCACTGACAATAAGTGAATTTGCAATTTTCCCCTTCATGTAGACAGTCATGTCAACCCCTTTTGGTCAGAATAATATAATAATAAGTGCGTATCATTGCGACTTATTCTGCTGGACTGTCAACCTGCGAAAGAAATACTACAACAGCCAAAGTAGTCATCGATTACTGCAAAGAACTGTACCTGTTGCGTCAGTCAAGATTGCATCCGACGAGTTTCTGCGACGTCAAAGAACTGCGACAACTGATTTGAGCTTGAATATTGGTTGAATTTGAAATACCGTTACTAAACTAACATTACAGGCATATACTTGTTACCATTGTATATTGATATTTTGCCTGAAGATGCTTTCAATGAAAGGTTGTTCTCCCGGGGTTGTTCTATACCGTACATGCTACATGTACATTGAAAATGATTGTTCATAAAGGACAATACTTCCTCCAGTGTGGAATTTATGATACATGTATTTCTCACCCATGACTCTGAAACGCAAATACAGTTGTGCATGTTCATGTATAAAAAGGGTTGTTATTGTCCATAAAGGTAAAGGACATTGTGTTCACGTTCATGAGAGTTCGGAAATTTGAATATTCAGACCCAAATTGTGAAATTTATTGTGAACTGCATGACTGTGTTTACCAAATGTTAATGTGTGGTGCCTTGAAGCCCTGTGTTATTATTATCAGCGGACTATAAACTGTGACACATTTGTGTGTAGAATACCACACAAAATATTTCTATTTGTGAGAAACCGTATCAAGTGTACATTGTAAACCAAATTTCAGGTTATTGTTCCCACGTATACAAAGTGTTGGTTGTTTACATCAAAGGTAATTGTCTACCAGTTCAGAGAATTCATGTATTGCACTGAGATGTTACATGCACAGGTACTTGTATTATAATTGTACTATTGAAAGACATTTTGTACATGACATTTGAACTCGTTTATCACATGCATGTGTGTAGGTACATATTGGGTTATACTGTTGTATTGTATATATCTACATTGTATATGTTTATGTAGACCCGTTAAGGACATTGCATGCTTGACATTTGAACTTGGTTATTATGCGTACAGGTACCATATAGGTGTATGTCCATGAAATACCCTTTGTTGCCATTTGAAGTGATTTATTTGTGTAAGTCAATCAAGTAAGTCAAGTGTAAGTCAGTCAAGTGACTTATTTGTTTAAGTCAGTCAAGTAAGTCAAGCATAAGCTAGTCAAGTGATTTACTTGTGTAAGTCAACTGTAAGTCAAACGTAAGTCAGAAGTAAGTCAACTGTAAGTCAGTCAAGTAAGTCAACTATAAGTCAGGTTATACATGTCCAGGAAAGGTGAACATACATAATAGTGTACAGTATAATTTGAACTTGTCGAGTACAAACTTGCTCAAATATTAGTAATTTATGAACAGTATGGATAAGGTCAAGTCTAGCAGTCCACTTGGCTTAAACCCAAGGGATGATATGGATGACGGGGAGGTACGTGTAGGCTCTCCAAATGAAGAACAATTGATGCTACGTATCACCCAGCGATCCAAAGATATGGAAAACTGTGAAACCGAATCCAAATCGTCTGAAACAAGTTCTCGTAGAACCAGATCATCCAGGTCGTCAAAGTCAAGGAAATCTAGCAACATTTCAGTCAGAAAGGTAGATGCAGCTTTGGATGCAGCTGACCTTAAGACTAAACTAAAGCACATGGATATGGAGTATAAAATAAAGGCGGAATTGGAGCAAAAGAAGGCTGAATTGGAAAAGCTGCAAACCATTAAGGAATTAGAAATGGCAGAGGCGAGGCTGGAAGCCATTGGAGAAATTGAGCATGATGAAGAGGATTCTCGCAGCTTTGGAAGCAAGCGTAGTTCATTGTCAGGCTATGCTGCAACTTCAAAGACAGACTACACAGAACAATATGTGAAATCTCTCCTACATTCACATGATAGTCCTGCTGTAAGCGTAGTTTCATCCACTGCGCTACGCTCGTCTCCTCAGCATGCAAATTCTCCCATGGAAATGTCAACATATAAAACAAACAATGATGTGTTGCAGCCAGATGTGGCTTCTTCCGTGTTGAATCCTCCTCAATTGAATGCCAACAGAACAGAATTCAAGCCTGTGATCACACTTCCATACATGGTGCCTTCGTCACATGCACAAACGCAAAGTACATGGACAAATGCTAGATCAGAGTCCCATGTCAATGGTCTTCCAACTGGCGTTACGTACAACCAACTCCCAGTGAACAACCAAGACCAGCTCCAAGATAGAAATCAGCTTCAATGCTTAGTGGAGTCCTTTGCTGAGCAGGTCAGCCTCAGTCGGCTGCCACCTCCAGAGCCGGGTATCTTTACGGGCAAGCCACTGGAGTACCCAACTTGGAAAGCTGCCTTCGATACCCTTATAGAGCAGAAACGTATTCCAGCACCTGAAAGACTCTACTATCTGAAGAAATACTTGGGCGGTGAAGCTAGACAATCTGTTGAAGGATATTTTCTTCTTACTTCTGCAGACGCTTATGAAGAAGCAAAGGAGCTACTGAAGGTACGATATGGCGACCCATTCGTAATTGCCACGGCATTCAGAAATAAGTTGGAAGGGTGGAACAAAATACCCTCTCGTGATGGCATAGCATTGAGGAAGTATGCAGACTTCTTACGCCAATGTGAATCAGCAATGAGCGGTAATGATGGACTCAAAATACTTGATGATATACACGAGAACCGTAAATTGGTGAGCAAATTGCCAGAATGGTTGATTCACCGATGGGGGCGCATCGTCCACACCTATAAAGAGGGAAATGGAAAGTTTCCACCATTGAGTGAATTCGCTAAGTTTGTGGCAAAGGAAGCCAAGATTGCTTGTCAGCCAGCGCTAAGGGAATTAACCCCTAGCGAACACAGAGGAAAGTCTGCCCAAAGTCAGAAACCTACCAGATCCTTCTCAACAGAAGCCACCCTTGCTCAATCCTGCCTACTTTGTGAGAAAGGCCACCATATTGACAAGTGCAGGATCTTCTTGAAGAAAGCACTTAAAGAAAGGAAAGACTTTGCCAAGGAAAAGGGCCTATGCTTTGGTTGTTTGCAGCAAGGCCACAGGGCAAGAGGTTGTAAGGATCGGCTTGAATGTGGGAGCTGTCACAAGAGGCATCCAACATCGCTCCATGGTGACATCCGTGAAAAGCCGGAAGAGAAGTCGTGGAAGCAGAAAGAAACTCCCACAGAGTCCACAACTCCCCACACAGGGGTAAGCCATCTCAGCGAAACAAACAACACCAGCAAGGCCTCCATGATTGTGCCAGTATGGGTATCCCACTGCCATAGGCCAGACACAGAGGTTCTGGCCTATGCCCTATTGGACTCCCAATCGGACACGACTTTCATCCTTGATGAAGTCTGCGATGATCTGGGAGTCCAAGGGCGCAACGTGAAGTTGTCTCTTTCAACCATGTCTGAGAAAGACCGAGTGATAGATAGCAGAAGAGTAGATGGTCTGAACGTAAGGGCATATGACAGTACGCTGACACTGTCACTCCCTGCCACATATACTAGAAATATCATGCCAGCTAACCGGGCACACATCCCTACTCCTGACATGGCTAGGAAGTGGCCCCACTTACATCAAATTGTGACTAAAATCCCAAACCTGATGGACTGTGAAGTTGGGTTGCTGATTGGGTACAATTGTTCCAGTGCCTTGGCTCCCCGTGAAGTTATACCACCTGAAACAGCAGATCAACCATATGGCCAGCGAACTGATCTAGGTTGGGGAATTGTTGGCATAATTGACCCAAGTGAGATGGACACCTGCCATGACGATGTCATAGGAGTAAGCCATAGAGTTGTGACCACTCATGTCCCAACACAGCTGCGCACAACAAATAAGAATCAGGTACAAGTCGCTGTCAGGTCTTCTATTAAGGAAAGCATAAGTCCCCTCCAAGTGACACAGTGGATGGAGTTGGATTTTTGTGAGCAGAAATCTGAGATCAGAGGACTCTCCCAGGAAGACCGAATGTTCTTGAAGATAGTCAAGGAAGGCATTGAACAGAGGCCTGACCAACACTACCAGATGCCGCTTCCCTTTAAAGAGATCAAACCTCACCTGCCAAATAATAAGGTGCAGGCAAGTCATCGTTTGCATCACCTGAAACGCCGCTTTGAGAGAGACCCGAAGTATCGGAATGACTATATAGGTTTCATGGAGAACATCATTCAGAGTGGCTTCGCAGAGCCTGTACCAGATCATGAACTGGAAACTGCAGAGGGTAGTGCGTGGTACATACCACACCATGGAGTGTACCACTCAAAGAAACCAGACAAGATTCGAGTAGTGTTCGATTGCAGTGCAAGGTTCAAAGGTGAATCCCTCAACGAGAATCTCCTTCAAGGCCCAGACCTCACCAATGCTTTGGTTGGCGTGCTATGCAGGTTTAGACAAGAACCGATTGCATTCATGTGCGACGTGGAGCAGATGTTCTTTCAGTTCAGGGTAGCTGCAGAGCATAAAGACTACCTCAGGTTCCTCTGGTGGGAAAATGGAAACTGTGATTCCCCACCCAAGGAGTTCAGAATGAACGTCCACTTATTCGGAGCAGTGTCCTCCCTGCTTGCGCCAACTTTGGCCTGAAACGACTGGCAGACGACAACGAAGGTGAACATGGATCTGCGGCAGCCAACTTTATCAGACAAGATTTCTATGTAGATGATGGCTTGTCATCAGTGCCTACATCTAAGGAAGCAATTGATCTGATCCACAGTACCAAACTGATTTGTGCTAAAGGAGGATTAAGACTGCACAAGTTTATGTCAAATTCGAAAGAAGTGATGGCAGCGATTCCTGCAGAAGATCGTGCCAAGGGTATCCAAGACCTGGACCTCCTTCGTGACAGCGGTCCCGTTGAACGGGCGCTGGGGGTCCACTGGTGCATCGAATCGGACTCATTTCAATTTCGAATTACTCTGAAAGACCAACCAGTCACTAAACGTGGAATACTATCTACCATTATGTCCGTTTATGACCCTTTAGGGCTCATTGCCCCAGTAGTGTTGCCTGGCAAGCAGATTTTGCAACAACTGTGTCACCATGGTGATTGGGACGATCCCATACCAGAAGAGATGAAGACACAATGGGATAAATGGAGAAGAGGTATTCTGCTTCTTGGAAGTACAAACTTTAACATACCTCGATGTTATCGACCAAAGGACTTTGGTTTAGTACAGACCATCGAGCTGCATCATTTCTCAGATGCCAGTACTGTTGGATATGGTCAGTGTTCCTACCTCAGACAAGTAGATGACAAGCAGCAAGTTCACTGTAGCCTAGTGATGGGCAAGGCCCGAGTGGCCCCATTGAAGGTTACCACAATTCCTCGACTTGAATTGACTGCTGCCGTGGTATCTGTAAAAGTTAGTGTTATGTTGAAGAAGGAGTTGAGACATCAGCAAGAGATACAGGAGATCTTTTGGACGGACAGCAAAGTCGTACTTGGGTACATAGCCAATGAATCACGCAGGTTTCACATTTTTGTTGCGAATAGAGTGCAAAAGATCCGAGATTCCACTGACCCAGTGCAATGGCGATTCGTCAAAACAGACGAAAATCCAGCCGACGATGCATCAAGAGGCATCAGTGCTCAAGAATTGACAACCACATCAAAGTGGCTGACTGGACCAGACTTCCTGTGGTCGAAGAAGACTCCTACAGGCGAAGCAGATGATTATAAGCAGGCTCTTCCAAAGAACGATCCAGAGGTGAAGAGGATAGCATTTGCAACGAATGCTAAGCGCTCACACCACTTTGAGATAGAGCGACTTGAGCGGTTCTCTACCTGGACTAGAGCAAGGAGAGCTATGGCCAACTGTTTGAAGTTCAAAGCTCATCTTAAGAGTCAAGCTACAATGAGACGTCGTAATAGCGACCCCAGTAAGATTCCCATTCCTCAATACCGATCACCTACGGTAGAGGACCTACGAGTAGCGGAGATTGAAATAATTAGATCGGTGCAGCTGGAATGTTTCAATGAAGAACTCCAGATTCTGAAGTGTCTACATGTGAACGAGAATACTCCTAATAGGAATGAGGCTCGGAAGCGAAACCAAGCCATCAAGGGAACCAGCTGCCTGTACCGACTAGACCCCTATCTTGATGAAGATGGCATCATACGAGTCGGTGGAAGGCTTAGAAGAGCACATTTCCCATTGGAAATTAAGCATCCTGCCATTCTTCCAAGAAAACACCACATAACCGAGCTCCTGATTAGACATTGCCACGACAGCATTGAGCATCAGGGGCGAGGAATGACAACAAATGAGATAAGATCCAATGGATTTTGGATCATCGGGTGCAGCTCTGCAGTGTCAGACGTGATCTCCAGATGCGTGAAGTGTAAACGTCTGCGTAGTAAGCCACAGGTGCAGAAAATGGCAGATCTTCCCACCGACAGACTGGAGCCTGCACCACCATTCACCTACTGTGCGGTGGACTATTTTGGTCCATTCCTTATTAAAGAGGGAAGGAAGGAGTTGAAAAGATATGGTGTGCTATTCACTTGTTTAGCATCCAGAGCAATCCATATAGAAACATCTGCATCCCTTTCTACAGACAGCTTTATCAATGCCCTTCGTCGCATCATTGCAATAAGAGGCCCCATACGACTACTCCGATCAGACAGAGGCACCAACTTTGTGGGTGCCGAGGCAGAACTAAAAGGGCATGCCTCGAAATGGACACCCAGCGAGTGTGCAACTTTCTCTTGAAAGAGAAATGTGATTACGTTGAGTTCAACATGAACGTACCTTCAGCCAGTCACATGGGTGGTGTTTGGGAGCGCCAAATACGGACAGTCCGCAACATACTTGCCTCATTGATGAGTGAAGCGGGCACCCATCTGGATGATGAGTCGCTAAGGACTTTCATGAGTGAAGCTACAGCCATTGTTAACAGTCGTCCACTGACGGTCGACAACATGAATGACCCTATGTCACTGGAACCGTTAACTCCAAATCACCTCCTAACTCAGAAGTCCCGGATTATTCTTCCACCGCCAGGGGAGTTCCAGCGCGAAGATATGTATCTTCGGAAATGGTGGCGTCGAGTCCAGTACCTTGCTAACGAGTTTTGGTCACGATGGCGACGAGAGTACCTGCAAACGCTACAAAGCAGACCAAAGTGGGTTAAGCCAAAGAGAGACCTCCAAACTGGAGATATCGTGATCATAAAGGATGAAACGGTACCGCGCAACAGATGGCAGCTAGGAAGAGTCGCTGAAGTATATCCTGGAGAGGACGGACATGTACGCAAAGTAAAACTCGCTATCGGGAACAAAGCGTTGAACTCTAAGGGCAAGCGTTCCCAACCCCAGTCTTACTTGGAACGTCCAATTCACAAACTCGTTCTCCTCTTGGAGAGTACTGATCAAGCAGAGAATGAGGAAAATTAGCCTGTTACCCGAAGGACGTTGTTGCTAATTTTGAGGAGGTATGTGAGGGAAGTCGCGTCGGTGCTCATCGGTGAAAAGGGATCCGAATTATCCGATACGATGTCTGCGCCCGTATGTTGACACGCGCTGATTTAGTCAGTGTTTTCGTAATCTTAAAGTGCCACTTTTGCGGTGTAAAGGTTCCCAAAGGTGGTAAGTGTTCATGTAAGAGTGTTAAGAACTAATTAAGAGCTAACATAGAGTTCAATGATGAATGAAGAGTTAATGGGATACATATTCTATAGTTTATAAAGGTAGCATCATGGTGTCATGTTTTGAGATGTTATCAAAGCTTATCAACGTCAGTTATTTAAAAGGTTAAACCACAGACTGTACAATGTGTCAGGTGCGATTTACAGTACAAGTACATGTATATTGGTGTTACTATGGTTACCAGGTGATTTAATACGTTGATATTACCATTGATTTGCTTGCGTATCCCATTATTATGATCTTAACCTAATTGTGTTCTGGGTTACTGTTTTATATTTTACAGTTTCACGGAGCTTGTGAGTTGTATTGCGTCTTGCGTCTCTGCGATATCTTCACTTGTATGCGATTACCTTGTGTAAACTGTTGAAGAAATGAGAAAATAACTACGAACAATAAACAAGCTTCTGTTGTATACCAAGAAACGTCTAATCCTTTACTCATTAAATTGCGTCATCTTACGGTTCTGGCACTGCCGTAATAAGCAGCGAGAAAGTCCTGCTAAGAACCTTTTTTTCTAGTATTTGTTTTTTGCTTTATGGTGTTTTTTTTCATCCAAGTGATGTATATAATTTTATGTTTCTAACATTAACAAGCAGTATATAGTTCTAAAGTTTTTTTAAATTACCGCACTGAAACAAAACATTTAGAAATAAAGCCCCAACAAAGCTAAGGCACTTATGTGGAAAATCGCTGGTATGAGAAACAAAAACGGCAACGATAGTCCAAAAACATGTTGCTGGGGGAGGTCAACCATAATAGTTCACACATGCAGGGCCAATTGTTTTCAAAATAACCCCTATACAAGTTCTGGTGTTTCCGCCAAGAACATCCCAGCCAAAATATGGCCCCCTAAATTAGATTCAGATAGCTTGAAAATTGATTCTTGAAGACCCCTAAATGTGCCACGTGTTTTTATTATTCTTTCACATAAAACAGCCCTTTTGACACATTATTTTGGTTACCCTCAAATGTAGAAAAAAACCATCTGCCTATACAATGTATACTGGTCCTTACTGCTATTGCTAGCTTTTGTCATTGACACATCGATCATCTTAGATTTCAAGTAACATTCCTAAATGGGACATCGATGCAGCTAGTGCTTTGTACCCATTCCATTCTCATGTTGTAGCTCTGATGCTTTTAAGAGATCTTAATTATAGTCTGATCACAGCTCGTAATCGGCGGGAATTGTTAGGCTTTTATTACTACGCAGAAAAGTAGACCCACGTTAAGAGTGATATACACGTAGTTGACCTGTCTGATCTACATTGTACGGGTTAAATAAAGTAGATAAAGTATAGAACTTGAATTAACTTGGATTTAAGGAAGAAATTGAGTGGCACCTGGGCTTATTTACTTACTTCATCGAAATTGCCATAAATGCTTAGAATGGTTTTGGTAAGAAAAAGTGGTATTTTTTTTTCTGGGATGGACCTACTTAAGTTAATTGGTTCTTTATTATAAACATTTTGTAAGAGGGTCTCATTAACATCATTTAACCTAATCTTGTAACTGGAGTCATTATCTAATCGCCATTCTCAAGTTTAGTTATGTGATTAACTAGAAATCTTCGAGAATGCGGGAGTTGGCCCACATTCTCGAATGTTGCTAGTCAGTCGCATTCCACCTGTTACATTTTAATATTTTAGAATTTGCCCTGGTAGATTGAATTGGTCTGCCCAGTAAGGGTGTGTGTGTGTGTGGGGGGGTCTGACCCTAACCCCATACACAACAGCTTCAGTTTCGTCAACTTGGATATTTCTCTAATTCCTTTTTGTTTTCAGAGTCTTCTAGTAAATATGAAGAGGCCCTTGCAGCACATATTGCAAAAGATTTACACAAGCACTCCATTGAGACACATCTTCAAGAATCAAGACCTGATCACACGACATTTAAACATACACAGAAAATGGTACGTCATTGGACATTGTTATACATGTATATATTCATTATTTTCTACAGTTCACCAGGGTATCATCTTTCCTCATGAAAAAGCTTTTGAACTTTAATAAAGCCTTAACGTACGATTTCCGTCCGTCAAATTGTACTTTTCTTATTCTTTATTCAAAATGTTGAAATAATATTAGTAATAACTGCCGGGAAGGGTTGCTGTCCATTTTAAGCTGATATAACACTGGTTATTTTGGCCATTGAACATGCAGTTCTATGGGAGGACATAAAGTCATAATTTGTTGAAATTATGACTTTATGTCAAACTTTGCTCTGTTGACCCACAAAGACACAAATATGGCCGATTCCAGGTTGGGACATGTGTAAACATTACAAATATGCAACCCAAAAATTTTGAAAAAATTAACCAATTTCATATTATAAGATCGTACAATATGGCTTCAAAGGCACGAAAATGACTGGCTAAATCAGGACATCTAAAATAAATCATCATAAATTTAGCTTTAATGCGGTTTTTAAGGCCTATACCTGTATGTGTGCAAACATACTCTGCAATATCTTATAATAAGACCAAAAGTGAGATAAATAAACCATTCTAGTCAATTAATGTTGGAGGTATCTGTATGGACACTAACTACAATATGCAATTGCAATATGCAATATTTAAAGCATTACTGTTTCTTCCCCTCTTTGTCAACTTTTTATAAATTTTGAAAAAACAAAACCTGATGAGAACTGTAAAGGCTTCAGGCTTGTAATTCACTTTTAAGCTTTCATTTTGTGATTTCGCAGTCGATGATAACGCCTTTAGCAATGTTCAGCAGTATAGGTTGATGAGCTCGTAATCGGCGGGCCTTATAACATCGCGGATTAATGTCAATATATTTTATTTCGAGAATTGTCTCGTGACATCTCGCTCGAAGTATCACGAATTATTAATGCAAGTCCTATTCTTTATCTACTTTATTTAATACGCACAATATAGATCGGGCAGGTTAACTATATCGCTGTTAACATGGGTCTACTTTTTGGCGTAGTGATAAAGCCCAACAATTCCCGCCGAGATGATGAAACTGTAACTTACACACAACAACAAAGAAGTTCCACAGGGCGCAGAGAGCAACCGCCCCCTGTGGAACATGTTGCCCCCTCCCCCCTCCATCCTGTGGGTTACTAGCTGACATTATATTTTAGATTTTGTCCCTATGAAAGCCGCTTAGCCCCTCAAAAAGAAGTAAACTCATGTTTGAGGGACTGTAACTCAAGATCTGTAAGGAATCTGCTAAAAATGAAAATACCACTGGAAAGAGCAAATTGTACACGTCTAAATAAATAAAAAAAAAGAATTGTAGCAATTGCTCACAGCAAACTCAAGTTATACTCATTTGAATACAACTACCCATTTTTGTAGCTGCACACGGTTTCACTTCCCAAGTAGGGGCCTACCTATTATATTGATTGGTAAGGCGCGATATTCAAATTCAAATTAAGTTCTGTGGTAGGTGTAGTTTCGATCAATAATTCCTACATGTTAAAGGGCTTTTTTCAATATGAATTTTACCTCATTGCACTACATTAAAATAAAACGGGCCAAATGACAACTTGGTACCACAATTTACCGTACGGGAGCGCACGTTTCTGTCGACGAAGTATCATGAAAGTATAGAGTCCCACTGAAGTTCAGCGTCTTTTTCGTCTCCAATTTCCTACAGCTATCCGGGTTTCATGTAAGGGAGCAGTATATAAGAATGTGAACAAGCTCAATGTGCATGGGACACTAAGGAACAGACGCCCGGAAGCTTTAGGCAGACCACGAACTGCTAGATCACAAGTGAACATTGCTAGAGTGACATGCGTTACAGCAAGACCAAAGATCGGCTCAATCCTTTATCCAACATTCCCCAATCAAGCCTCTGCCGGATCGTTCGTAAAGACTTGAATTGGTATCCCTACAAACTATAGTACCCTCATGGACTTTGTTGCCATTAATTAAAAGCAAAAGTTCTCTTTTCAACAATAAATCATGTTAACACTTTGCTGATTCGTCGAAATTGAAATGGATGAAAATCATTTAGCCGTGTGCAGCTACAAAAATGGGTGGTTGTATTCAAATGAGTATAACTTTAGTTTGCTGTGAGCAATTGCAACAATTCTTTCTTTTATTTAGACGGGTAGAATTTGCTCTTTCCAGTGGTATTTTTTATTTTTATCCTTGCCGATCTCGAGTTACAGCCCTTCAAACACGGGTTTACTTCTTTTTGACTCAGCCTGTACACACACCCATCTGGAAAAATTATGGCTATTAGTGTCTCAGCTTGCAGATTGTAATTGTTTGTAGTTATGTTGTTTTTCCCTTTCTCCGTTTTCCTTAGAAACTGTCAGCGACTAAAGATGTGATGAAGGATCAATCAGTTTCAGCTGATGACTTAGGTAAATTAAACTTAAGTTTTGAGGCGGGTTGGGGTGGGGTCATGTGGCCTGAACTGACCAATTTTGTATCAATTTTGCACCCCCTCCAAGCGATGAAATGTTCGTGCGCTTCGCGCGCATTTCAGCACAAGATGATTTTAAAGAACAGTTTAAGACCGATCAACTTTATTATTAGTGGTAGGCTGTATTGTGGACATTTTCTTCGAGCCCAATGGTTTCAAGAATTGGGGGCGCCATTATACCCCCTAGCTACGCCACTGGCTTTCATTGAGTAACATATTAAAATATTCATTATTTAGCTTAATCTTGATTTTGTTTTGTTTGTTTTAATGCAATTTTCAGAAACTCCAAACCAACCAGAAGCAGTAAAAATGCCCAATGAGTCACCAAAAGTCGTAGGTCAGCATGAGAAACCAGAGATTGTGAAAATTCCTGATGAATTATCAAAGGCTGTTGCAGGGAAACTTGAGCAAGGTTTGGACAAATCTGAAGAAAAAGAAGTGACTTTTAGCATGTGGGACTTTGCAGGCCAGGAACTATATTACTCTACTCACCAGGTGAGATAAATCCCAATGCGAGACAAAAAAAAATGTCAAGGTCATTTTGAGGTTATCCAGGGTCAAATCGCCGTAGACTGTTACAGGTTCATGAAATTTGGTGATGGGAATAAATGTGAAGGTCATTTCAGGGTCATCCGGGTCATATTGCTATAGATTGTTGCAAGTTCATGAGATTGGTTTGGAACAACCACTGTAGCAAGACAAAAATGTCAAGTTGATATTGGGGTCCTTCGGGTTCAAATCTGCATCCAAAGACAAATCCCCATAGATTGTTGCAGGTTCATGAAATGTAGCGAGGATGACCACTCTAGTGAGTCAAAAAGGTCATTTTGGGGTCATCCAGGTAAAATCATTATAGATTGTTGCAGGTTCATGAGATTGGTTGGGAACGACCACTGTAGCAAGACAAAAATGTCAAGGTGATATTGGGGTCCTTCGGGTTCAAATCTGCATAGATTATTGCAGGTTTATGAAAACTTGTGGGAACAACTTGCAAAAAATTTGGTAGACGCGTCCACCATAGAGAGACAAACAATGTCAAGGTCATTTTTGGTTCATTCGAAGTCAAATTGCCATAGATTGTTGCAAATTGCTCACATAATGACATTCCCTGAACACATTGCTCACAACTGATGGTATCTCCTAGTTATTAATTGCCCAAACCAGTGATTGCAAAAGCAGGCGAGACTAGTGGTTCGAGAACCACCTTGTTTTAGAAGCAACACCCACACCTATAATTGGCGAAATGAGGTGGTCACTGCATGCTATACGTTTGCGGTTGTCCGCGTTACCATGGTAGCTGTGCGTAAGTGCAATACATATCAATTTGTAAGCGCTCTTTAGCAAAGTCATATTTCATTGAATTTACAACCGTATGAAAAAACAGAACAGGCGAAAATAGTAACTTTTTGCGCAAGATCTGCAATTTAAAGAGAACTGGCCATTACTCATTCTAGTTACTCTAGTATATGGACACTACAAGTGTGCTTTTTCATTTAATGACATAAAATTTCAAAAATATTGTAAGGAACACTTGAGGTTTTGACTTCTAAAACCTACATTTTGGTCAAAAAATGTGCTTGGATAGGTAGTTTTCAACAGATTTACCACATTCGCCTTGCTATAACATTCAATTGCGTTAACTGTTGACCTAGTGATGAAAAGTGTTTTTAGGGGGAAGTGTTAGCTTTCATTTGATATAAAACAAATGTGATTGGATGAAGGAAACACTTGAGGTTTCGACAAAAACCAATCAAAGAGGCCCATTTTCAGCTAGAAGCTACATAGCTCTTACGATGCTATGCACTCAACCGTGTAGTGTAATCAAAGACTGTGTGGTGACAATTCACTGCTTGCTTGAGAGCTCTTGGACGAAAATGTGTGCTCAGGTGAATCGAGGTGGAAACTGCCCATGATGATTTATAAGAGAATGGTTTTGTATAGAAACCTTTCCATATGGAAAATTAATGTGCCTATTAGCTCTGCTATTGCACTAGCACGAAGTACAATAGTCTTTTTGAGCCGACTTTAAAAATAGCAAAAACCATCAATAATAATTGGCCAAGCAAATAACAAGAATCGTTGTATGAGTTATATATCATGATTTATACATGTAGCTCATGAATATCATGAATATTTATGAGGTTTAGCAATAAAGTATGTTTTCCCTTTAATTCTTGTATTCAATGTAACAAATGTGTGTTGTCTCTATTCCAGGTGTTTATATCCAGAAGAGCAGTGATGATGGTAGTTTTCTACCTTGAAGAAGGATTTTCTGAGGTGAGAATCTTCTCCAATATCCATGAGAACAAACTTCTGTCAAAACTTGAAGATTTAAAGCCATATTATAATATTTTCAAACAAAATAGATTAGCATTTCTTTGCCATAAAATGTTAGCTTTTACTGTCAGATATATCCCTTTTTATTTTTGAGCCGAACAACTACGGCAAAGCAAAAAAAATTGGAATTTACTACCAGCGCACATGTCGCCAATACGTACACCTTCGGTCATGTTATAGTACGACCTTTTGTTGTGTATATCACCGTCCCGCACGCCGTGTACGTACTGTGTGTTATGAACATCGTGTATGCGTTCGACTAATAATTCCATCATAATAATAAAGCGCCGGTTCCGGCGTTTCATTCAAAATCTCGGATTTGACAAAATTACAGCACCTAGAGTCTTGATTTTTGCAGGCTATATTGGTTTAATAAAGTACAATTTAATCAATTTAAAAAATGAATTAAAAAAATTAGTGAGGGCGTCCTCCTCAGCAAATGTTATAATATGGCTTTAAGTTGCCGTTACCCATCATTTTGATACCCTATATATAAAGTCTTATGGCATCATGCTCCCCTGAGTTTAGGTCTGCATGCGAGTGCTTCTTAATCTTTCTTTCTTAAACATGGAGGATGGTCCGTTTTGGGGTCAAAAGGGGGTAACATTTTAAAGTTGGTCCAACTAAAGTTGGTTGAATACGTGATCTCAAAAAGGGGTACAATTCCAAAGTTTGTTCAATTTGAATGAAAATTAGCATATGTGATATTGATATGATGAAAAACATGATGGAGGTCACTTCAAGGTCATCGAAGATCAACCAAAGGTCAAATGTTTGTAATAGATAGATTGTTATTCAACTTAGTGCATACATTTTTTATGAAAAGAATTATTTCTTTCAAGGTCATCAGAGGTCATTTTAATAATAAATAAATACTGAACTTATAACGCGCACAAATTTCCAAGGGATGCGAGGCGCGAGAAGAAGACAGAAGGAAGGAAACATCATATTTGGGCGGAGAGATGAGTTTTAAGGAGACTTTTAAAAGTCCCAATGCTATGGGCCATTCTGATGACTATTGGCAGCTTATTCCAAAGACTGGGGCCAGCCACAGAAAGGCAGTATCCCCAGCCAGTTTGAAGGTTCTGGGGATAACAAGCGAGTTACCAGCCGATCGGAGATAGTATGAGGACTGGCGGATATGGAGCAATGAAGAGAGGTATTCACGGGGGTATTCAGGAGAATCCAGATTGACACATTTGTAAGTGTGGACAAGCGTACGAAATTTAATTCGTTCAGCCACAGGAAGCCAGTGAAGCTGGGCAAGTAATGGGGATGTGGAAGTGAATCTGGGCTTCTGAAAGATGAGGCGGGCAGATTTGTTCTGGATACCCTGCAGACGTTGAATGTTTTTCTGAGGGATGCCATTAAGGAGGGAGGAACAGTAATCTATCCTAGACAATATAAGGGCACGCACAATGTTATTACACGTGTTGAAGTCAATGAAACGTCTTATCCTGCCAAGATTCCGTAGTTGCCAATTAAGGGACCGACAAAGCTGAGTGATATGGTCGGACATCTTCAAGTCACCATCAAATACAACGCCAAGATTTTTTATTGAGGCGGAGGGTTTGATAACATGCTCATCGAGGTGAAGAGTGTAAAACTTCACCAATTCATAATGAGTAGCAGAGGCGGCAATGAAATATTCAGTTTTTGCCATATTGAGCTTGAGCTTGTTACTCTGACGCCACACCCTCAGCTCATTGATGCAATTAATGAGTTTAAAGAGGGCACAAGCCGCATCACCAGGTATAGCAGGATCAAAGACGACAAACAACTGAACATCATCCGCATAAAAATGGAATTGAACATCATGGTGACGAATGATCTGACCCATAGGAATAGTGTAATAACATTCTTTTCTTTTCTTTTTCTTTTTCTTTTCTTGTTTGTCTTAATAATTTGTGTTTTGTTGTATAGGGAAAACTGGACAACCATTTTCTAGAAAATTTGGACTTCTGGATGCAGTCTATATATGCCTTCACTTCTGAAAGTCTAGAGCAGCTAACAGAGAGTATATCATCTCAGCAGGACCAGTTATCACCCCCGATACTTATTGTTGGTACACATAAGAAAGGTCTTGCCAAAAAACCTGCCGTTCGGGATGAGATGGTAAGAATTTTATTTTGGGAGAGTTGCGCCGGCATCCGCTACTCAATAGTAAAAACAACAATTGCTATCTGTATTCTCATTGTCGTTCAGTTGATTATTTTAATTATTTTCTTTCCAGAAAAAATAAAGTTACTGTAATGAATTTTTACTCACTCCAATATTTCGTCCTACACATCAGAGGACTTCATCAAGTATAACTGATATGGTCATATGAACAAATTTCTCGGAAAAAAGTCCGAGTCGTTTCCGGTGTTTCTTAGTCTCTTTTGCAGACTTTAGAAGTGGATCGTACATGATTTAAGAGGTATGTGTGTTCAAGATCCTTGAGCGGGAGCATGACAAAAGATCTAGAGAAGTTCAAGAATCAATGGAGATAAGAAGACGGGGCAATAACACATGGAGGAGGGCACACACCTCATAAAAGTCATGTCTACGATCCACTTCTGAAGTCTGCAAAAGAGAATAAAGAACACTGGAAACCATTCATACTTGTTTGGTTAGTGGTTCAGATGACCATATCAGTCATACCTAATGAAGTCCTCCGACGTGTAGGAAGAAATATTGTACTGAGTAAAAATTCACTTGGTTTTGTCAAGCAAAAATCCAAAATGTTCATGAAATTTGATGATCCAAATTGATGTATTTGTGAAGAAAAAAACATTGATTTGTGGTAACTCCCGCTATATAATTTCATGTTTGTATGTTTGCTATATACTGTAATAAATCAAACGTCATTCGATTTTCCATTATCAATAGGTTAAACAGATTTTTATGATAATTGGAGAAAGTCTGGAAGGGAAATGCTACAGTAAGCATGTTGTCAGGGAGTTCTTTGCCATAGAAAACAGCATTGGTGATAAAAGGGTAAGTTGTGTCTCAATTGAAACAGCATATCAAATAAAATAGTATTGAGAACTAAAAGTCAGATGTTGTGGAGCTGAATATCATTAAGGTTATTTACATAATGATATTGCTTTGGTAGAAAATATTCAGAAATATTAGGGTGAATTTGTGAAAAATTGTGGATCTTGAAGAGCTGTAAACATGGAGTACTAGGAAACGAAGAGGCACAAATTGCGGATTTTAAGGAAAGTCACTTGTTTCTTTTGCATAATTATCTTTTTTGTTTTTGTTTCTATTTCCATGCCCTACTCATTGTACATCAAATTTTTTTATAATTCTTTAATCACTTTTGTTTGATAGCTCGCTGAACTGCAGCAAAAAGTAACTGCCATTGTAGAAAAGGAGCCATACATGGGAGAAGAAATTCCACTGCGCTGGTTGAAATTTGAAGAAAGCGTTAAAGAAACGATTCAGCAGGGAACCAACTGCTTGACGATAGGAGAGGTAACAAGTGCTTTCTAACATTTGAATTTGAATTAGTTTGAAAGATTGAACTATTGGAGTGTTTTCATGTGATTGTAAATGAATGTGATAAGAAACTACAGTCTGCAAAGGTTTATGAAATAAAGTAATGAAATCAAAAGTTGAACTTTCATTTTCTAATCAATGGAATGGAAACCATGACGCTTGTTTAATGTGCTAATCAGTGGGGGCACGGCGCTAGTTCTCTTGTTCGAGAAAGCTCTATGTACAAATCAATGGGGCATGCAATGGAGCAAAACTGCAACTTTTGAATTGGCTACTTCCTTGGACTTTGGATCATTAATCAGAGCTAACATTAATTTTTGTTCAAGATATACAGGGGTGAATGTAACTGGTACCTTAATTCTTCGACTTAGTGTACTTTGTTTTTTCACCAATTCACAGTGACTTTAGTTTCTCACTCCAGTACCTGCGACTGATGAAAGATGCAGGCAGTATTGTTGATGCACTGAGTATTGTTGATGCACTCTGTGAGGCATTTTGCTCCTAGTAAATATAAGAAATGTTAACAGTCTTCAACTTTTTCGGTGACCAATTTTAGGCAAATTTTTGGATTTTCCTCCTCTTAAAATTCGTTCCTCTTCCCCCCTAAAAAAATGATAGTCTTACCACTGCTGCATATATAGCACATCAAGAATGTTAGCATGTATTTTTTTTTGCATGTTAGGGTATAGCAGATCTTACGCCAGTGCGTCAATTATCTCTTTGACAGCTTTTGCCCGCTTGGAAAATTACTTTCGGGTGGAATTGGGCCAGAAAAAAAAGACATTTTATGTCAAATCAGCTCAGCTTCTTAGGACCCTGTTTTTGTCTTTGACTGGGACCAATTTCTCAATTACCTGGCTTTTGCCCCTCGTGATGACCAAGCTTCTTTTAATGTTATAATGCTTTTTACAGGTGCAAAAGCTAGAAGGTGCAAAAGACATTCCTGTCTCATCTCCTGATGAATTGAAGACAATGCTGCAATTCTACCATGACCTTGGTGTTATTCTGTATCATCCCCTTGCCAAACCACCTCTCCGAGATCTTGTCATATTGAACCCTAGGTGGCTCATCGATGTATTCAGGAGTGTTATCACCTATCTTGACCACAAAAGAAAGGGTGTGTATTATTTAATAAACAGATATATATATATATTATAGTTATATAACCGTTGTTATTGGTTACAATAAACCTAATACTATCATTTCAAAAATGACTAAGAAAAATATTGGACCTGCCTGTCGTCTATCACACGGTAAAGGATAGTCAAAATAAAAATTCCAATCGTTTATTCTCTAATTTAGCCTTAAAGTTAGTTGATAGTTCTTTAATAACAAGTATCGAAGCAGCAT